>NC_134954.1:76209397-76571064 GCF_965638725.1 Aptenodytes patagonicus | reverse complement strand
AGACAACTGAGGGGGATGAGCTATAGAAATGATCACTTCAAAATTAAGGGAACAGAAAACAGTTACCAGAATTGGACCCTAAGACAGGCCAGGGGAAGCGGGGAGGTTTTTAAGAAGTAATGATTAAGAAGTATCACAAATGACAAGAGAGAAAAGAATGGAATGTCCTCATCATTACATCTTCCAGTAACAATGTACCAGAAAGGTACCATCCACACATATACAGCCCCATTTAGTTTAAGGCAAGTACCAAGTATGGTACTTCAACAGGTTTACCTGAACACATTTTTATGTTTATGTAACACAGAACACATTTATGTTTATATAAATAAAGATCCAAAAGACCTAAAACTTCTTACACAGAAGCATGTATCAGAAGGGTTTAACAAACTGCTCAACTCTTTCACAACACAAAAAGGAACTCTTCATTCCACTTTAAAGTAGTTACATGGATTTCAAAGAGCTGAACTTTCAGGCTAGTGAGATGTTTTCATCACAGATGCACACTCCTCCAGACAGGAAATAGTCCCTACTACAGAAATCCCTTGTTAAAAATAAAAATTCAGTTGACAACTAAACTCTTCAGCCAGTTAAATGCTTAGAGTCCTAGTGGCAAGAAGGGAGATATGAAATAAACTCTCAGAAGGCTGTACTGAAGCACAGCTGCACCTTAACATTGTCAAAACAGACTTCACATGAGCATTGTCTTGCACCTTGTCAGCTGGGTGCACAGAGCAACTCTGGAGCCATCTGCCTACTTCTGTCCAGATATACTCTCAACTGCATTAGGAAACAGCTACTATAGAGCTGGACTTCAGTCCTCCTTCAAGTCGTCTTCTTTGAGAATGAGGGATGCCTAGTCAAGCGGCAGTATAGGACTGGTAGAGCTGTATCTCAAGCACTGTCAAAATATATAAAGGGTGCTATCTCAGAGATACCATGAAAGAATAGAACAGACACACCTCCTTTTTTAAACTGAAGTGAACTGAAGGCAACCATCTTAAAACAGCCTGACTAGTGCTGGAAACAAAACCAGAAACTTTGTTCAGAACATTGCCGTCCAGTGCAGAAAAATGGGAGTTCTGTATGGCCTCACTTAAACACTCTCAGGATTTCAGCAAGTATCTCTTAGCTGCTTAATTCTGACAAAATGCTTTAACCAGAAGTTTTGAGGCTGGGTTTTTTCAGGGGCAGCAGATGAAGAGATACAGAGATATCAATGGTAATAAGGCCAGAAATCAATCTCATCAACACAGATAGTGGAATTGTGGCTTATCCCTTCCTAAAAAGTGAAAATCCAGAGCTTAATACTAGCAGAAATACACTCCAACAAGTAAATGTTGAAGGGAAAAATCACTATGGGCTTCTAATTGCTTTTATTTTTTTTAAGCTTTCAATCATTCATTTGCCCATTTCACTCCTGAAGGCCAAAGAAACATACTCTGATTTCACCACTTCTTGTATTATCAGTTCTACTAGCATACTCAAGAAAGTGATTCAAAACAAAAAAGGCCTCCAATATCATATTTGTGCGCTGTAAAGAAACATGAAACAACAAAGGAAGGAAGGAAAAAAACCCCGAGAAACTTTACTTTGAATTCCTCTAAAGCTAGTGTTTTTCATAATAATGCAGCTGCACTGATATAAAAGATCACTTAGGCTTTGAGGGTAAGAAAAAAGTTAAAAGGTGTTTTTACCTGGAAGTTAGTTCTTACTGTCACAATGAGCTTCAGCCAGGGAGGAAACTTACATAGTATGCTTGTGATAAATGAAGAAAGTGTGTCACCATAATCAGGTTTATGAAATTCAGCATCATTTAAACCATCTATCAAAATTATGTAGTCTTCCTCAGGAATTTTCCGCTCTGAAATATAAAAATAAAAAGAGATTAATACAAATTCTTAATATTTTTATCCCCAAATTTTTAACATCAAGAAATAAAAACTTTTTTTATGCACAGCAATATATCTTAAGGCATTTAAGCATTATTTAGGAGATTAAAATCAACATTAGGAGATCTAAAACAATATTGCCATAAAATGCTAAAAAGTGGAAGCAATCACTTACAATAGTGTCTTTTACTGCACTATTATTATGGATCTATTTCACAACTGATTTAAAAAGAGTTAAAAGATTAAACAAGGCTGTTAACATGTAAGAGGTAAGGGATGCATGGATATGGGAAGAAGGGATATGTAGGTTGTTTAAGCTATTAGTTAACACTTTTAATTATTAGCTATTTACTTTAAATTTGTTGTTGTGGCTTAACCACACCACCTTGGACATGAGGAAAAATTTCTTTACTGAAAGAGTGGTTAAACATTGGAACAGGCTGCCCAGGGAAGTGGTTGAGTCACCATCCCTGGAAGTATTTAAAAGACTTGTAGATGAGGCACTTAGGGACATGGTTTAGTGAGCATGGTGGTGTTGGGTTGACGGTTGGACTCGATGATCTTAGAGGTCTTTTCCAACCTTAACGATTCTATGATTCTAACCTCAGTCGGCAACTGAGCACCACACAGCAGCTCGCTCACTTCCCCCCCCCGTCACAGTGGGATGGGGGAGAGAATTGGAAGAGTAGAAGTGAGAAAAACTCGTGGGTTGAGATAAAAACAGTTTAATAATTGAAATAAAATAATAACAACAATAATAATGTAATAATAATAATGTAATAATAATAAAGTAATAATATAATAAAAAAAATAAATAATAATAATAATAATAATAATAATAATAATAATAATAATAATACACAAAGCAAGTGATGCACAAATGCAATTGCTCACCACCTGCTGACTGATGCCCAGCCAGTCCCCGAGCAGTGGCCCCCCCGGCCAGCTTTCCCCAGTTTATATACTGAGCATGACGGCACATGGTATGGAATAGCCCTTTGGCCAGTTTGGGTCAGCTGTCCTGGCTGTGCCCCCTCCCAGCTTCTTGTGCACCTCCAGCCTCCTCAGTCGGTAGAGCGTGGGAAGCTGAAAAGTCCTTGACTAGTGTAAGCACTACTTAGCAACAACTAAAACATGGGTGTGTTATCAACATTGTTCTCATCCTAAATCCAAAACACAGCACAGTACCAGCTACTAGGAAGGAAATTAACTCTATCCCTGCTGAAACCAGGACACTTATCCTTTATTGGACTTACCAAACAAAAAAAAAAAAGTCTACAACTTGCAAAAAACATAAAGACATTGGTTTACACTTTCAGTTCTGAGGAGAAAAGGTTATTCTGCAACAACTTGAGAAACGAGCAATATTCATTTTGAGCACTTGTTAAGGATGAAAATGCCAGGGGTAAACATAAGATTTGCCAATGGATTTCATAGATATTTGTTGACAGTCAACAAAATTCAAGAACTGCAAACCAGTTTTCACAGGAATGACACATGCTCTGTTCACACACGGGCAAATCTGCTCCCCCATCTTGCCATCTATCAAGTACCTGCTCAAGCTGGCATATACTGTGAAGCTAGCTGTTTTCAAGGAGGAGTTTGCCAGTTTGTTTTTTTTTTTTTTAAATACAGAAGTCATGTTTTTACACGCTTTCTTGCAAAATTGCCATATCAATTTTAAAAAGCAAGAAACACATCCACTTTGCAGGTGTTTAGGCTCGGAAAATTACAAAACAAAAAAGCGTGACAAAACTCAAAAGCATCTGAAAACAAAATCCTTTAATGCAAACGTGCTAGCCTTAACTTCAACCTACAAAGTTATCCTTGAGTTTTCTGGCAAAAAACATAAATGTAAAGTTTCCACAATCTTTAATAAGTTTCACAGAATTGTATTATAGAACATGAAACAACTATTCAAAACCTACATATTATTGTTACAAACAACTACCACAATTAAGAAATCCCTTTCTCCAGGAATGTTCTGATTTATTTATTTCTCTTAGAGCATTAAAATACATATTCTTACTTTTTTTTTTTTTACTTTTTATGCAGTTTAGATTCAGTTTCCAAGCCACTTCCTGCTTAACCTACCTTTCCTGAGGTTTGAAAGTGGTTCCAACACTCCCCTTTTAAAAGCTGCCCCTGGATCTTGGACACAAGATCTCAGGCTAAGCATGCTTTGTAAGTGAGGCTCTTTTATTAGAAGATCTCTGTATGCTGTTAACTGATTTGAACGACAAAGTAAAGCTGCAATACTGTGCACGAATTCTGGGACAAGACACGTGTATGTGTTGTCAGCTTGACAGTAGTGATAAGCAACGACCTGGAGAATTTAAAAAAAAAAAGTGTTACCCCTTCAATATTTAAGTTGGTTACTAGTTAGTCAAATTACAATAATGTGTTACTAAATTTCTCTTCAACTACAAAATGTTTGTGTTAGAATAATTATCCAACTCCACAACTGGTCTCAGATGGCCTGTGTCAGAGACATAGAAAGGAAGACAGTGAAATAGATCTTGACCTTGTAGAGCGGAAAAGAAATAAAAATGTCAGATTCTGGCAAGAAAACATAGTAATTTGAGTTCATGCCATTTGCATACAGTGGGTAAACAGCTAAGTCACTAAGCAGCACAAGAAAAATAACTTGAAGCTCTGACTAAGCAACCTATTAGCTATAATTTAACAACATTGTGTCACACACTGTAATGACCCAAGAACTAATTTGATCATCATCAGGCAAAAGTAAATGACAGACAGCTATTAAAGACATCCTCATATAGCAAACAGAGAAAGAGGACAACTGGCTTTATTCTGATTATTGCAAAGGTGTGTATTACTTAAAAATAAAGCATAACATAGGCCATACTTCTTTGAAAAAATATCAAACCACAAGGAAAACATAGTGTTCACAGTAAGTAAGTTTGCACTTCAGTGGCTTTCGAAACATTGTTTCCAAATAATCACATCACCTTAAAGACTGCAACAATAACCCCATGTTTTCCTCACAACTATTTGCATAAAATATGCAATTCAGACATTATTTTTACTACTTAGGCAAAAATTAAAACTTATAATAATCTAATGCAAAAATAACTCTTAATTGCTTACTTCAGACTCTCAGAGTATGGAAAATAGCCTACATTCAGACTCAACCTGTATCATAGAATATAGATGGATTATACACAGACCAAACATTTTATCTTCTTTTTTTCTTCCAGAATTTTGCTTTTGGAAGGTACAGTGAGCATCTACCTGTAGAGAATATACAGCCCCTTTTGCAAGTAAAGGATCCCAACCTCCCATACACACATAAAACAGATGTGAAATTTTTCACGTAACTCGTTCTAAGACCAAGCAGAATTCAGGTAATAACTTGAAAGGTAGAAAAGGTAGGTAGCTGGTTTCACCAGTCATGAAACATACACATCTTTTAGAAGTGTCCAAGGTTACTGCCTGTTCTCCCACCACTGACTACTGGCATACCCAGGAGGCTTTGCAAAGCAGACTGTCTCCCCCCAGGTTAGAAGTTTTCTAACATACTGAAAAACTATTAATAAGTGAAAACTCACCTTTGAAGCAAGGCGCCTCACAGAATCACCTGTTTGATTTTGGTATTCAGGAGTACCAGGACAATTCAGAGTCTTCATTGTATTGGTACCACTTGCTGGAGGAGCAGATGGGGGTAACTGACTTAAGGGAATCTCCTGACAGGATTCACCACCTATTTTTAAAAGGCAACAAATACAAAAGAGACCAAATTTGCTGATAGCAGATTGTTTTGTAGGAAACCATCACAGAATATCTTTACTGCTAGAGTAAAAATTAAAAGTGAACAATAGCATTACAAGAAGCCTGCAACTAGTCTGATAAATACAGGCACATATTTGCAACTTTACAATTTTAAAACTTTTCAACTGACTTTTACAATAAAACTATAGAATTACTGAAAGCAAAACCATACTGATGTGAAGAGTTTCCTTATGAACATTATATATGTGATGACTCATTTAAACTAACAGTTATTATATGACTGAAGGCTTGGGAAATATAAACAATTTATCATTCTTCTTCTTATTAATTATTATTATTATTATTTGAAGTGTCAGGAGGGGAAGTAGCAGTAATGACAGTCACACCATCCTTCCAGTTAATGTAGGCACTGGATTGGTCAGGTGACAGAATCCTATGGATCCCAGTAGAAGACAGAACGCGTTTCTCCATAGCTTTATTCTTGTCTCTACTGAAATTCTATGGAAACCGCACAGTACTGAAAAGCGTGTGGTACACAGTGGGGAAGAAACATGTCACTTGCCTCTTTCTAAACTAATGGGAGAACAAGCTACTACAGTCACACTACCAACAGAGTTTAGGGTACACGCTGCCTGACAGAAGAAAGAGATTCTACATACTGTCTCATTTTACTGTCTCTCTTGATGGGCTGAGCCCACGCTATGTTAAGTGGAAAGTATTTGTCAAAGCATACAATTTTAACAGTTTCATTTCCTCACTGGAGGAAACAAATATTTGCCGAGGAGTTGAGGAGGACCGACTACCTTAAGCCAAAAAAACCACACAACATTCGACTCTTGTTATCAGTACAATAACCCAAACAACTACTCAGAAAAGGAACATACTTTTGGGGGATGAATTAGGGCTATTTGAAGCTATTTGCCTCATGCGACTTCCATGGCAGCTAAGTGCCACCAGCCGTGAAATAACTGCAGTCTTCCCAAATCCCACATTTCCAGTAACGACTGCTCCTCTGTTCTCTGCTGGATCAGTATTCCTCAATTTTTCTTCAATCGCTTGAAACAGCCATTCTCTTCCAACAAACACAGAGTCTGTTGTTATGCTTGGCACTTCAAACAACAGTGGCTTCAGCAAAATGTCTTGAGGCTTATAGGGGATGAAACGAGCTGAGAAGAGGTGGCAGGGAGAAAAGTTTATTAGAAGAAACTCAACATGCAATAAACCAGAACTGTTTCAGAAGATCATTTCATTCAGTAACCTTGTTAATAGTGTTCATAATCAGACTTATCAGAGCTTTCATCATGAAAACAAAGACTGATTTGCTCAGTTCAGGTCACCTCCACAATTCCTACGTGAATTAAATTCTAGAGGAAAGAAGCTACAAGTATAATTTGAGGGGTTTTTTTGTTTTGGTTTGGTTTTTTTTACAATTAAACTTGAGTTAGTAAGTTGCAGAATCCATAAGTTTTCTTAAAAATGCATTAGTAATTCTATAAATGGGGAAGTGCCAAACATTTTTCAGTTTAGAGTGAACTACACTGCTAAGCATCTCAGTGTCAAGTCTTCAGATCTGTAAAGACATTTACAGAGAAACAGAAAAAGGTACAGAGAATAAATAGATTTTTCTGTTTTAAAAAACCCCGTATTTTTAAAATAATGTAAAAAAATATTACTACCCTGTTTTTCTGTACTTTTGAAGCCAAAAGAACAGAAATTACACAGCACAGCTGAAAGTACAGTCATGTTTGATTACTTTAATCTGCATATTTGGCAAAGACCTGACGAGACTTACAGAGAGAATAATAATTTGGGTTTGGTTGCATAAAATACATTAAAATTTCCAGAAATAATAATGTTCACTAATATAATGTTCTGAGGATTCATTAACCAAATCTAATGTTACACAAATGCTGCTCCTCAAGGCAGACCTCTCACACACTGCAGATCCTTTGTAAGTGACCAATATCATGCATAATCTTGTGTTATAGTGCACTAAGGTTTTTGCCTTGGTAACTTTGAATCATTGTTATATCCTTTGTGCAGTAAATGATAGAGCGAACCTTGCCATCAAACTTTGTTAAGTCGCACTTTTACAACATTGTATTCCAATAAAACCACTTTTGCTGATACCTTTGACAGTGGTCCTTTAAGCAGTCTAAATCACCCATTTGCAACACTGGTAAATTAACAGAGCCCGCAGACGTCTAAGTTAGTTAAGAGGAGAAAACAAAAACCTGCATACATCACTTGTATTTAACATAAACCTGCTATTTTCAGACTCAAAGACCAGAGATATCGAAGTATATATTAGTCATAAATAAGTCTAATGGTATTAGATCAGTTTTCTTCCTAAAACAGAATTCTATTGACAGCCTCTTGAAAATTTTAAATTCAGCACAGTATTTCTTAAGCTGCAGTACACTCTTAACTGAATGTCACATAATAAAATCTGGCAGTCAAGAAAATATTCAGTACAGTTCCTGAACACTGGTATTACACAACTTCAGTTTGGAGATTCACATGATCTGCACTGCACTGCCCATACACACTTAGATAAACAATATACTGATTTCTTATTAAAAGAATTCAATTGAATACATTCAATTTCTAAACCACAGCATTATGCAGGAAAAAGTGTAAGCAAGCATCTTATTTTCAGGCATGTCGAGTCAGATCTGTCAGGAGCATTCTAAAATAACACTTTGTGGGATGGGGGTGTTTACAAAGATCACAGGACATCCATGTTACAAAACTACTGAAGAACTGCATGCTTGTGCCAAGACAGATGCAGATGTAAATATGTGTACCTCTACTTTCCTGCTGCACTCTTCCGCCAGCAGTGTTGTGCCAAGGTAAGCGAATTGAAGTGCGTAAAGGAGTATTTCTTTGTCCATCCAAATAACTCAGATCTTCCAGTTTGGTTGAACTTGTTGCTAGAGTATTAAAGGACTGAAGCTTATTTTTCTCTCAGCATAAGTTACAAAGAACATTATTATTTATTACAGTTCTTTCCTCAACATAGTACTTACAGATAAGTTTTTCTAGACATTGGCAGTGGTTGAAGTCATTCATGTTATAACATTTACAAAATGCTTTTCAATCAAGTTCACTAAAAATTTAGTTGGATTTTTCCCCCTTCAGATGGCCCTCATGTCTGCCTTAACTTCCTCATGTGGTAAACAGTTCTCACGTTAATACAGTTTCCTTTTTTTACTATGAGAACAACCATATCAGTGAGGTCAGAAGTGTTAGGAACAGGTTCAGATACTAGCTGCTAGTACACTATCTGTGAGGAAATAGTTCCATTCTTTTTGTATCAAATGCTACAGAACTCTGGATAACATTTTTTATTTTCTTCAATTTTTAAACCACAATGATAGCTATACAAAAGAAGAACTGAAAATCCAGAGAACTGATTTGCCAAGTAATATCAGGGATATACTTTTTCACCAGAAATAAACCAAATGAATATTCACATTAAAAAAAAGTAGTTTGCAAATTGATATCAAATCCAAAGTCTTCCATCTGTTGGAGGAACAACACAGCAGGGCATAAGCAATTCAGATTTCTGGAGTGCATTGATAACAACTTCCTGACATAGGTGACTAAGAAGCCAAAAAGGAAAGATGCTCTGCTGGACCTGATACAAACAAGGAAGAACTTGCCATAGATGTGAAAGTTGGGGGCATTCTTGGCTGCAGTGACCATGAGATGGTGGAGTTCAGGATCCTAATAAGAGAGCACAGAGCAAAAAGCAGGAGCACAACACCAGATTTCAGGAGCACAGACTTTAACCTTTCAGAGTTCTGTTTGGAAGAATCCCATGGCATACAGTGCTGGAGAGAAGAGGGATCCAAAAGAGCTGGTTGACACTCAAGGATAACCTCCTGCAAGCTCAAGAAAAGGCCATCCTGACAAGTAGGAAATAAAGCAAATATGGCAGGAGGCCTGCATAGATAAGCAAGGAACTCTCAACTGAATACAAGCTGGATGGGGCTTTGAGCAACCTCATCTAGTGAAACATGCCCCTGTCCACAGCAGGAGGGTTGGAACTAGGTGATCTTTAAAGGTCCCTTCCAACCCAAACCATTCTGTGATTCTATGACACTATAAGACGATGACCGGCTTGGTGGATGGGGGGAGACCTGTGGATGTTGTCTACTTTGACTTTAGTAAGGCTTCTGACACTGTGTCCCATAACGTTGTCATGGACAAGCTGATGAAGTACAGGTTATGTAAATGCACAGTGAGGTGGACCCAAAATTGGCTGAAAATGGATGGGCCCAGAGGGTTGTGATCAGTGGCACACAGTCCAGCTGGAGGCAACTCACTAGTGGTATACTCCAGCAGTCAGCACTGGGTCTAATACTGTTTAATATCTTCATTAACAGGGCAGAGTGCAACCTCACCAAGTTTGCAGATGATACAAGACTGGGAGGAATGGCTGATAAGCCAGATGACTGTGCTGGCATTCTGATGGATCTTGACAGGCTGAAGAACTGGGCTGAGTGGAATCTCATGAAGTTCAACCAAGGGAAATGCAGAGTCCTCCAGAATTTAAAGACTAGAAAAAGAGCCAGAGCCAAAAAGAGCCGATGCTCCTGTGGATGTCACTTTAAAAATATGAGAGGCTGGGCAGAATTCCTTTGCAACAAACTGAAAGGGAGGTTGCAGGTTTGAACTGAGTTTGTTCAGCTTTGAACAAAGATGGCTAAGACAGCAGCTTACTGTCATTCTTTACCTAACAGGAGGCCACCGTCGGACTCTTCTTGAAGGGGCACAGTAACAGGATGAGAGGCAATGAACACAGGTTGGAACATGGGAATAGATATAGACACACACTAGATACAATAATCACTGAGGATACCCAAACAAGCTGCCCAAAGACACGGGGGAATAGTCATCCTTGGAGTTACTCAACACTCAACTAAACAAGGCCCTGGGCAAACTGTTCTAATTGGATGTGCTTCAAGTGAGACGGTAGACCAGAAACCTCCAGGGGCCCCTTACAACCTAAAGTAGTCTACGCTTTTTTTAACACTCAAAAAACTCAGGTACTCATAAGTCTATGAGATGCCAAAGCTAAAATCTGGGGATCTGTATTTCAGACAATAGACTATAACAACGAAAGGGCAGTTACTGCAGTCCTCTTTGGCAACAAAGCCATTTAGTTCAGAGTGAAATTCCCCCAAATTTATGCAGTAGTGCTATAATATCCATGAAAAGAAGGTGGTTGCTGCTTCCTCCCGTCTTGTCCTAGAGTCAGCAAAATTAGTGTCCATCTCCAAAAGGCACTAGTTTTAAATGGACATGCAGATCAAGTACGTGGAAAAAACATGAATCACATGCAAGCAAATACAAATGCTCCAAATGATAATCAGAGCAGAACACATGAGCTTGACCATACGATGCAGAGTTGGAATATCATCTTCGTCACGTTCATTAACTAGGAAGCTTTCTTCAGGAAGAGAGTAACATGATAAAAGGAAAAGAAGGAGCATGGCATGGTTACGGTCCATCTCAGAACTCCAGAACAGGAAGTAAGACATAATAAAAGGGGAAGCAGTAAAAGCAAGACACAGTTCAATGATTCCTAAAACAACACTCCTGCTTCTCTAGCAGGGATTGGAGGTGTGACAACTTCTAATCCCACATTCATCTAGGAAAAATTTCTTCAGTCACACTAGATTTCACAAAAATCTGTAGCCAAAAGCTCTGCACTATCAGATACTAGAACATTTAAGATCAGGATACTACATCTCCTTTGACATAGGGCAATTTTTCAAAGCAGACTCAAAATTGTTTCTAACATCTGTAATTTTATAACTATGTCAAATAGCTAAACACATGCAAATTTATTACAATTGTTTGCTGCTGTTCACTGTCAGACATTCACTTTTGTCAACAGGATAATTCTAATGAACAAACATAGCAGAAAGCTTTGTTCTGTGATAACAGCAGTTTTATGGAGAACCGTGGCATACTCTCTCCCCCTGTGAACCTGGGCATTACTGTATTCATACCATAACATGGTGCTGAAAAATAATCCTTCAACCGTAGAATTTTGAAACAGTGTACTAATAACTTTCATGGTATCTTAAAACCTCACGTTACCTTTATTATGATTGCATTGTGTGTTTCTATCTTTCATGACACTTCATGAAGCATCTAAATGTAGGACTGTTTTTTTAAAAGCATCGGATTTTGGCTATTACTGACAAGTCTTAAGTTCTTGATAACATTTACTGAGCTGCATATTAGCATCTTTTTCTGTTGCAATTCCAATATATTAAAATTTGTTGGACTTTTCTGGAATAAACACATTATATACTTCCTTTGAAAATGAAATGGAGAGTGTTTCTTTTTTTTTCCCCAGCTGAGCCAACATGTTTCTGCCTTCACAATGAAAACACAGAACTAGTCCTCATATTACAATCTATAACCTTCCAAAATTTAAAGTGGTATTGTCAGAACTTAAAAGATTCTCATCAAAATTGCTAGCACGTTCTTTGCCAAAATTCTGCCATTGACAATTTAAAAAGTTGGTTTACTAGCAGTATTTCCTCTATACATCTTGCCATACTAAGAAAATTCCATGCATCAATTTTTGCTTCATCTTTTATAGTAAAAATACTTCCTTTTACTGACAATATTTTCTAGCTGGAATGAAGTATAATATCCTCCCCTCTTCCCTCTAGGAATCACCAACTCCCAAGCCCTAACCTCGTTACTGAAGTTTTCTTCACTCTGCATTTACCAAGTTTTTTAACTTTGAATTTTTAGTTAGCTAAACCTATCCCCAGATATATGGCACCCATGCTTCTGAACACTTATCAGAACATTTTTCTTGCAGGGTTATATTTATGTAAGCAAATTGCCCGTTACTGTTAGAATTTGATGGGCTCTACTAACAGATTTTAAGTCAGAAGTGCTTTTGCAGAGATTTGCCTATTTCACAACACTTAGAAAAAGGTCACGTATGTATCTATCACAACTGAACAGACTCCATTTTCTGAATGAATGGTTCAACTAGAAGGCAGAACTTCACTTAGTTCTTTAAAAAAGATATACGTCACTTGTTCAACAGAGATCAAAGTATGATTTTGGTCTTAGTGTTAGTCAGATTTACAGATCTAGCAAATGCGAGCATAGACATAAGCGACAACCTCAAGGATTAGTTGACAGCAGATACAGTCCTAGAATGACTAATGGACTTTTGAAGTGTTCCAAAAGTCCTGACCTAACCAATACCTACTAAAAACCACAATAAAAGCCCTCTGTATGACAATTTTAAACAACTTAGATAATGCTCTTCTATTCAGTTTAGAACCTATGCTTTTTGTCCTATAAAAATACTTTCACACTAACAACGTAACTTCAACAGAAAGCTTCAACAGAAATGTCCTATCATTAAGAACATCCTTTTTTTCTACCTCAGGACTTTACCTGCAACAGAGTTTGGACGAGGCATTATTAAAGAGCCAGAACTTTGAGCATAAGGAACGGGACCCTCTCCTGTTGGTAGTACTTTTGGCAAATTCTCAGCAGATCCAACGGCTTCCTCTTCTGCAACTGGTGAACAATTATCTGTTCTTCGATCATGACTAATCCCTTGATGTCTTCCAGCTCTGAGACTCCCATCCTTGCTCCATTCCAAACTGGATCCACTACGATCATCATTTTCTGATGAACTGGTTATAGTTGCTGAAAAAGAGAGAAAAAAACCAAACAACTAAAGTACACGTCAGAGGAAAATGGCGCACTCGTGTTAATATACGTTATAATTTTCATACTCAAATGGCATTTTGGGCCAGCAGATATTCAAGTATTTCTTTACTGGGTATTTTGTTGAATTTAAGGACTATTATTTATCTAAAACAGCTGAACAACATAGCTTCTCAGATTGGGAAAAACACCTGAGAAAGGAGGCTAGAAAATGTTCTGAAGAATCCAGGTGTATCTTTAGATCTATGTAATTTGTGCTCAGGGGAGGGGAAAAAACCAAACAACCAGCCAAACCAACCACCAAAACATGTATGACTTTTTATGAAGAATCTACTACTTCACCGAAACACGTCTGAACTTCTTTTAAAAATGAAAAATTCTATAACATATCTTGCAAATTTTCAAACCATTCTGTAAACATGGAGACAACAAAAGCTCATTAAGAAGTAAAAATAGCATCTAGAGCAAGAAAAACATTTAAATGCATCTTTTTGATAATTCACATTTTTAAAGACCAATATTATATAAAAAGAATTCAAAATTCAATTATTTGAAAAAACTTGCACAGTTCTTCCAAAGCTGGGAGGCTTTCCACAAGTCTACTTGTGACCAAACATCCTGTACATTGTGAAGCATAAATGATAAAAATTCAATGTTGTTCAGAGATCTAGCTCACCTAAAATAGATAGCTTAGCTACATTAGGATGACAATCTGCCTGCACTCACATACCTGGCAAACTAATCTTGATAGAAAGCTTCCAGCAACTGAGCTATATACTACTCCTTTCTTAAGTACCTACTACATTTCACTATCAGAGAGAGCATACAAGGCTAGATGCATGTTTGATCAGACCCGGTAGAGTATACGAACAAAATTTCAGATTATATTAAACATACTGATTCAGGGTTTTAAAGTATTTCAGTTTACTGCAGTATAAAGTAAATCAGAGGCTCAAATAAAGGCTTTTTTTTGGTTTATGATGTCATCATAAGCCAACCAGAAAACATTTACAAATAATTTCTCAATACTATGTGAAACTTTTTGGCAGCAAGATGTGCTTTTTTTTCTGTGAAAATTTCAGATGCCGCAAAATAAGCAACATAGAGCTAGACAGATCCTCAGCTAAAAGACAACTCAAGACCACACAGGTGTTTTTGGATGCTGCATTACAGAACAGTAGCCTTCCACTGCTGTAGTGATTCACTCAATGAAAGCTGAAACAACACTAACTGCATTATCTAGAGTGCTCCAAATATTCCAGTTTGGTGGCTGAGGGTTATTAGAGGGCATCTTTAGTTCCTCAAGATTGTAGATAATCAAGGCCTCCTGCAATACCTGAAGGTGTGAAGAATTTATACTCCTAAAGACCTACTTGAGTAATGTTTGATAAAACTATGCTAATGTGCTCGCATAAGAACACTTTGCAAATATATACTTTTTTGCACGTTTAACAGTGAAATTACTCTGTTTCATTTAAAACGTTTTCAATACTTAAATTCTCACAAAATAACTGAACAACAAATATTTATTAAAGGTTAAGCCAACACTCAATGCATTTTGAACACTTGAACACAACAGAGGAAAATACAAAACAGGATGAAAGGGCATCAGGATAAAAAAATTAAAAAAAAAAAAAAAATCAATGCCAGTTCAAATAATAATATTTATGTGATCTGTGAGTCCTCCCCAGGCTAAAATTTTAAATGTTAAAGGTATATATGTGGTGATTCTACACTCAACTGACCAAATCATGAAGTAAAACATTCTGGCGTATTAGACCACTAACAAAATGCAAATGCAGACTGTTCCTTAGAACTCTGAGGCTTCTCCAGTCAGAAGAAGCACCAACTATTCTTCTTTCACATCAACTCCACTGCAGCTTCAGCCTTGCAGGGTGATGAGGTACTCATACAACTTTGCATTCTTCCAGCTTAGCCTCGCATTCACAAGAAATTTAAGAACTGGTGATTAAATTCAAGAGCTCATATTCTACAGAAATACCAATAATACAACATACATTTTAGAGGCAATAGAAGAAAAAGCTTTTCAGGCATTCCATTAACCTTTGCACACAGCTTAGACTGTACTTCTGTATGACAAATTTATTTCATTTTTATGGTCGTGTCAAAAAAATCTGGCTTATCCTTAAGTATGAAATATTTAAAACTATGATTCCTCCTGGAGTGAAATGTAGCATCAGGAAACCTTGCTGCTCAAGATTTCCATACTGAAACAGTGACAAGTATCCAGAAAAGCTTACATTTTGGCCAGTAGCCCAGCTTTTTCTCCTACTTAGCTCATTGCTGAAGATTAAAACCTACCTCTACTACTATTATGTCAAACTCAATAGAAGCAGAGAAGAATTCAACTACAGCAGTAAAACATTAGAAAACTAAAAGAAACCTGAACAATAAGTAAAAAAGAGGGAAAGAGAGAAAAGAGAGATTTTTCCCATCAGAGTCTGCTGGCCCAGAAAACATAATGGTAGTAGAAATACAATGGAAGCCCACATAAGTAGCATGAAAGAGCAAGCTGTTTTCATGGTTGGATGAACTCTGTCAAAGACATTAGAAAACATATACTTGCTAAACATAATTTAAAATGCACACTTACTACTGACAACAAATTTGAATGTACAGATAAATTTGTATTTAAAAAACAAAAACATGGGTCATTTATCAGAGAGGTGCCTCTTATTTCCCTTCTTGGTTTCGTGCCTTTATAGATTTAAGGGGTGCTGCCATGGGTTGCCAAGAGACAAACGGTGTTCAAATTCTCCCTGATTTTGAGACATAAGTGACAGCTCCGCAGAACTGCGGCAGATGATTTTCATATGGTCCCATGATCATGAACCATATGGTTCTGAAGGAGCTATACAGGAGTTCCCCCCACCTTCCTATCTTCTCTAGGGTTTTTCCCCCTGCTCTCACACTCATGCGCTTCACAACTCCACCATCCTCTCTTCTC
Source organism: Aptenodytes patagonicus (assembly GCF_965638725.1). Classification (NCBI taxonomy): domain Eukaryota; kingdom Metazoa; phylum Chordata; class Aves; order Sphenisciformes; family Spheniscidae; genus Aptenodytes; species Aptenodytes patagonicus. The sequence goes on along the minus strand of NC_134954.1, from coordinate 76,554,726 downwards.
CCCGTATAATAAAGGACTTACTTTCATGTTTCTCCTATTTTTGAAACTCCTACCTTTTCATTAGTTCAATAAGCAACTTTTATCACTGGGTTCAAACATCCTTTCTTAAAAGTATCAGTGCTTACAAGGTTATCCAATGGATGATGTAGTTGTCATGCCAATATACTATTTTAAACAAACATGAGGCTAGTTCTGACCTCATTTAGAACATGGACATACTCATAGAATACGTCAAGCTTGCAAAGCATGGGTAGTAGGTTCATACCAGTATCTACATTTGCCCACTTGAGAGAAGGGAAGCTCTCACTCAAGAACAGGTTTTAAAGACGGTTAAAGAACAGAGCTCCAGCCTATTATCCTGCCTTTCTGGAAGGAAAGAAGGAATCTACTCCACTCCAAAACCAGCAGCTGCTTCTATAGTCTTGGATGAACTATGCGTTACTGATACTGTAAATGTATTTATTCCAAGACTTCATGAAGTATCTGCATAAGAAATGCATCTTCTGTGACATTAAACTGCATATACAAAAGATGCACACGTGCCTCCCCTGGGCTGCAGTACCTCACAGAAGAGCTCAGCAAGGCTGAAAGTATGTAATTACAGAGAAACAGGATCCCTTTTCCCCCTTCTATACCACGTACCAGAGAAGCAATTTAGTGTATTAGTAATGCCAATTTTTATATTCACATTGATGCAACTCTCTCCGATATAAACAAAAGTTGCATGCAAAACAGCGTGCAGTCCTTAAACTTTTTTGCAAAGTCAACTAAGGTTTTCAGTGCGGTGCCACTTTAAACAAATGAACAAACACATTGGTTTAGATCTCCAAACAACTAAGTATTCCAAACCAACATGACTCCTCTTTTTATAAAAGGTAAACGCTCACCACTTACAGAAGCCTTAACAAAGGTCCCAAATTTTTAAGAAACACACCCAAGCAGAAGTGCCTAATAGTCAGTCTACACATCACTTACAGACCTAGTAAAAGCTTAAGCATAGATGCATTTATGAAGACAGAAGTATCTTTGTAACCATGTCCTATTTGGGAAGCCTGTTTTGTTTTAATGGCACAACTCTCATAGATCCCTGTGTCATTCAAAGAACTGATTTAAACTACTCTATTAAAAAAGCAAAACCCCTATAAAACATTTTAAACAAGAAAATGACTAAGGTATACTGACAGATAAATATTTTTTGCAACAAGAGGCATTACTGTTTCTTCTAGTCATACATTGCTGTATTTTTACACCAATATACTCACTTGTACAATCGTTTCAGTCTGCTTTACACTTGCATCTGTGTAATCAAAACAGGAAACCCTGAATTCCAACAAAACCTACAACTAACTCTATCTTGAGTACTCTATTCTCAAGTCAGGCAATGTCTGAAATCTGTGAACCCAAGAGCAACAATTCTGATATACCCTTTACTTTACAGAAAAATGTTAATGCTATCTCAAAACTAGATGTTACACAAAATTGACCATGGACAATGGCTTTTATCAGTCTATCATGGAACGAGTTCACAAAATCATTTTCTAAAACTGAAGTACTTAAGTGTTATACAAATGAGTCTTTTGACCCATGATGAACATCTCTTTTAGGATAACTGATCAGTAAAAATAACATTATGTCATAACTTATGACTTAATTACTTCACTTTATAATAAAATGCAAAAACATGTATAAAGTCAGAGTAAAGTGTTATCAACTGCGTTATGAAAACATGTATTATCACTACTTCTTGGCAAGTACTACACCAATGATCATCATGGTAGTATTCATAATGGCAGGCAGAGACCACGTTCACTTGGAATTCCTTCTATAAACAAAAGTTGTAAATCAAAAAGTACTAAGTTCACAGTCAAAGACAATGACATCTTAAGTTTACTTTATCAAATCTAGGCATTTAAGATTTAGAATTGCTTCCCTTTTTCAGCCTCCCTAAATTTAGTCCATCAGCTAGACTTAAGTAAAACTGAAAGCTCACTTTTGTATACTGAGAAAGCATCAGGTTAGGGGGCATTTTGTGCTTTGTTTTTGTTGGTAAGCTTAACAGCTGTTACAAAATCAATTTTAAAAGGGATCAATTGGTTAAGTCAGCATTTAAAAAAAAATTGACTAAACCAATAAAGAAGAATAAACCCTCCTACAACAGTTTATAACAACATGAAAAATATGCTTTCTACATCTTAGTCTGACCTTCCAGAAAGTAATATTAACGCAGCCACCTGGGTGCCCAAAGGTACAGGTAGATAGCGGTACAGACAAAGACCCATTAGGGCAGGGAGCAGAAAAAGGGAAGACGGCACAAACGAGGCAGCAAAGAATTTAGATTTTTTCTTTAGTACTGAACAGACTTACTGAAATATTCAGCTAGTTGGTTTGGATATTGTTAAATATTCAGTTTGGAGCTATATAACAGTTGGTCTGTGATGGTAGCTGCCTCTCTAAAGATAACTGACTCCCTATAGGAGATGCATATATAGCCTCAGTTCAGTCATCTATTCAGTGGAGGATCACACAATTTCACCTCTTCCATGATGCCCCATTTTAGCTTCATTTTCATGCCAATTACTCAAAAGTTTGCAGTGTTTTTAAACAGTTTGATTTAGGTTATTCTCATAAGAAGTAGCATCAATTATTTTTTCCTCAGCTGGAAATTAAACCAGCTTCAAGCTATGCTGTGCTTCACCATAGTGAAGTGCATTGTAGAGATATATATAATGGAAAAGAAAAAAAGGTAAAAGAAAATAAAAAATGGAGCGAAACAGAGGAAATCAATGATTTTAAAGGAAAACATGGAGAAATTAGAACTGCACCAGGAAAACAAAAGACGACAAATGCACACCTAACAACAGAAACTGTTATAGCCAAAGAATATGATTTCAATCTTTCAAGTACAGAGGATTTGAAATGGGATCCATGGACAGCGTAAAATTGAACACAATGACATGAAGCAGCTATTCAGACTTGTACTATTAAGAGAACATTAATTTCTATTAATTGCATTATTAATTACGATGCTTACCTATAATTCCACTGTCCTTGCTCTCCAGGGTAGAGCTAGGGCTGCTAATGGTTCCACAGGGACTGCCTTTGTTAGCTGCTGTTTTGCCAACACAGCTATTGAGAGTTGAGCAAGGACTATCAGTGCTAGGTGATGTAGTGCTGCTTGTGAGGGTGGAACATGGACTCACTCCTTGACTGGCTACTGTACACTGCAATGTGAAGAAAAATGAGTAGTTATTGCACAGGAGGCAGTACACTACTGTGCTGAAAATTAGAAACATCAAGGTGAAGTAGAATAAGAACAAAGCAAAGAGCCCATTTTTCAAGCAAAAGCTTCAAGAAGCAGAAGCTTTATCTTGATTTGGAACCTTAATGACATGTTTTCAGATTACTCTTAAAAAGTGACTCCTGAAGAAAAAAGAAATTTCACAGTTCAGTGGAAGAGTTGCAGTGAGGCAGATTTCTTCTCTATTAAACATTTTACTGGATACCCCTCCCCCCGCCGCCAGTATTTATTCTTTGGGTTAAAAAGCACTAGAACTGCAGTCTCACATTTCACTATCATAGAATCACAGAATGGTTTGGGTTGGAAGGGACCTTAAAGATCATCTAGTTCCAACCCCCCTGCCATGGGCAGGGACACCTTCCACCAGACCAGGTTGCTCAAAGCCCCACCCAACCTGGCCTTGAACACTTCCAGGGATGGGGCATCCACAACTTCTCTGGGCAACCCGTTCCAGTGCCTCACCACCCTCATAGTGAAGAATTTCTTCCTTGTATCTAATCTATATCTACCCTCTTTCAGTTTAAGGCCGTTACCCCTTGTCCTATCACTACATGCCCTTGCAAAAAGTCCCTCTCCCGCCTTCTTGTAGGCCCCTTCAGGTACTGGAAGGCTGATATAAGGTCTCCCCGGAGCCTTCTCTTCTCCAGGCTGAACAACCCCAACTCTCTCAGCCTGTCTTCATAGGAGAGGTGCTCCAGCCCTCTGATCATCTTTGTGGCCCTCCTCTGGACCCACTCCAACAGATCGATCAATGAAACCCAAGATGCACTAAGATTTATGAGGCCTGGGACTAAAAGCGGAGAGAGGAAGGGGAAGAAAGAGACATTGGTAGTTACTGTTCAGTTTTGGTTAGCAGATGAGTTTCATATGGATAGTAGCTGCTTACTTCTCCCCAGTTCCTCTACCCGCAAATGACAGAGAAAGACTGTCAAATGGAGGTGAACTTCTCAGGAAAAAACAAACACACACCCCAAAATGCATGGTCTTATTTTAACAAACCACTGACGTTTTCCATTCTCATAAGTCACTGAGAATAGAAGGAAAAAAGAGTTCCTCCTAAATACTAAAATAAGGCAGAGAGAACCCTAGAAGCTATTCACATTCATAGTAGACTAGATTTAACTTTCCAGAAATGATGAGTAGTCTATTATTTTTTTTTTTAAGAATGCAAGATAAACTCACATTTTCAAAACAAACACACACACTCTTGTTATAATTAATTTACAATTCTATTACAATATGACTATTAAAATGGATTGTATTTTGGTAAGTATCAAGTAACTGCAACTAGCAAATAGAGGAAATAACATTAGTCCTCTCAGAAATAGGATGAACATTAAATATATTATTTTCCATTATCCTACCATGACTTCATTTTTCTCTTCTATATGAGCAGAAGTTGGGATCCCTTCTCCCAGTAAAAAACCCAATCTTGTCATCAATTCTTGTGCTGCAGGAGAACAGCTCGAGTCTTTATCAGGCTTTGCTTTGGAGTGGGGGGATAAAAGTTGGTAAAGATTAGTGTCTTACATTTGGAAACTGTTACAAGAGGTAGAAAAAGTACAATCAAATGTAAACACCAGTTCTTCTGTCAACAATATATCTAACAGAGAAGCTAATGCCATTTAAACTTTCTGTCCATTAGACTTCAAATTGTTGGTGGGTCTTGGATCCTCTGCATATCTGCACAAATCTAGGGGGAAAAAAAAAAACCACTCTGCCAGTCAGAACAGAAATGGTTAAGTACAACCAGTTCATCACTGGACTGATGATGGATGTGATTATTCTCCTAACAACAGCATTAAACTCAACGCTATCAAAGCTCAGTGGTAGACTGAAATTCTGTTCCAGTAATTTTTTTTATAAAGTTTTCTGTAAATGTTAAAAATGTGAAAAGTAGAGGTTAATAATAGAGATGTTTTGTAATCTCACAGTTAAACGCTACAACTAATACCATACGCTTTTTGTTGTGCTTGCTATGCAAAGGATGTGACACCAGTTCTAAATGTCCCAGCTTTTCTGGATACAAAAATGTTTAACTTTATCAGTACAGTGCTTTAAAATGTCTTCTGGTGTCCAACAGATATAATGAGACAAAGTTCAAAATGAGGCAACCTCCAACAAAAACAGCCAATCACAGACCTGCTTAGGAAAAAACACCTATTGCTACTATAATCTCACAAACTAGCATCTTCTGCCATTTTCTTTCTTTGATGCCAACAGTTTGGCATCACCTACCAACCTGTAATGCTCTTCCCTAGCAGAAACATTTATACCAGTATTTATTTCTCTTGTCCATTAAAGAAAAAGAATAATATGTAGGCCTGTCCCATCCTCAGGTATAAACAGTCAGTTAATTAAGGAGCATCATCTAACTACTCTGAGAAATAGCTCACAGCAGGAATTCTGAGCTACAGAACTGCTGGCTGCAGTAGCTACCACCTGACTCTGCAAAGAGGGGAAAAAAGCAGGAGCACCCGTCCCGCTACTTCCCAATCAGCGCCGTCTAAGCAAGGCACTGAGCTTCTGGGTGTCATCCCCACACAACTGAAATACAGTAGGGATATCCAAACAGTTTTATCAGTTTAAAATTTGGAGACTTAGAATCATAGAATCATTAAGGTTGGAAAAGACCTCCAAGATCATCGAGTCCAACCGTTGACCCAACACCACCATGCCCACTAAACCATGTCCCTAAGCGCCTCATCTACACATCTTTTCAATACCTCCAGGGATGGGGACTCAACCACTTCCCTGGGCAGCCTCTTCCAATGTTTAACCACTCTTTCAGTAAAGACATTTTTCCTCATGTCCAGTCTAAACCTCCCCTGGCACAACTTGAGGCCACTTCCTCTCTTCCTATCGCTTGTTACTTGGGAGAAGAGACCAACACCCACCTCGCTACAACCTCCTTGCAGGTGGTTGTAGAGAGCAATGAGGTCTCCCCTCAGCCTCCTTTTCTGCAGGCTAAACAACCCCAGTTCCCTCAGCCGCTCCTCAGAAGACTTGTGCTCCAGACCCCTCACCAGCCTCGTTGCCCTTCTCTGGACACGCTCCAGCACCTCAATGTCCTTCTTGTAGTGAGGGGCCCAAAACTGAACACAGTATTCGAGGTGCGGCCTCACCAGGGCCGAGTACAGGGGCACGATCACTTCCCTACTCCTGCTGGCCACACTATTTCTGATACAGGCCAGGATGCCATTGGCCTTCTTGGCTGCCTGGGCACACTGCCGGCTCATGTTCAGCCGGCTGTCAACCAGAACCCCCAGGTCCTTTTCCGACAGGCAGCTTTCCAGCCACTCTTCCCCAAGCCTGTAGCGCTGCTTGGGGTTGTGGTGGTGGAAGTGCAGGACCCGGCACTTGGCCTTGTTGAATCTCATCCAGTTGGCCTCGGCCCATCGATCCAGCCTGTCCAGGTCCCTCTGCAGAGCCTTCCTACCCTCGAGCAGATCAACACTCCTGCCCAACTTGGTGTCGTCTGCAAACTTACTGAGGGTGCACTCGATCCCCTCATCCAGATCATCGATAAAGATATTGAACAAGACCGGCCCCAGTACTGAGCCCTCGGGAACACCGCTCGTGACCGGCCGCCAACTGGATTTAACGCCATTCACCACAACTCTCTGGGCCCAGCCGTCCAGCCAGTTTTTTTACCCAGCACAGAGTCCACCTGTCCAAGCCATGAGCCGCCAGCTTCTCTAGGAGAATGCTGTGGGAAACGGTGTCAAAGACTTTACTGAAGTCCAGGTAGACCACATCCACAGCCTTTCCCTCATCCACTAGGCGGGTCACCTGGTCATAGAAGGAGATCAGGTTGGTCAAGCAGGACCTGCCTCTCATGAGCTGGCTTGGCCTGATCCCCTGGTTGTCCCACTCATGCCTTGTGAGCGCCCTCAAGATGAACCGCTCCATAATCTTCCCCGGCACCGAGGTCAGGCTGACAGGCCTGTAGTTCCCCGGATCCTCCTTCCGGCCCTTCGTGTAGATGGGCGTCACATTGGCAAGCCTCCAGTCGTCCGGGACCTCCCCCGTTAACCAGGACTGCTGATAAATGATGGAGAGCGGCTTGGCGAGCTCCTCCGCCAGCTCCCTCAGCACTCTCGGGTAGATCCCATCTGGCCCCATAGACTTGTGAGCATCCAGGTGGCGTCGCAGGTCGTTAACTGCTTCCTCTTGGATTATGGGGGGTTCATCCTGCTCGCCGTCCCTGTCTTCCAGCTCAGGGGGCTGAGTACCCTGAGGATAACTGGTCTGCCTGTTAAAGACTGAGGCAAAGAAGGCATTGAGTACCTCAGCCTTTTCCTCATCCTCGGTGACAATGTTCCCCCCCACATCCAATAAGGGATGGAGATTCTCCTTGGCTCTCTTTTTGTCATTAATATATTTGTAAAAACATTTTTTGTTGTCTTTAACGACAGCGGCCAGATTACCTTCTAGCTGGGCTTTTGCCTTTCTCATTTCCTCTCTGCATGACCTAACGAGATCCCTGTACTCTTCTTGAGTCACCTGCCCCTTCTTCCACAAGTGGTAAACTCTCCTTTTTTTTTTTCCCCGAGTCCCAGCAAGAGCTCCCCGTTCAGCCAGGCCAGTCGTCTTCCCCGCCCGTTCTTCTTATGGCGTATGGGGGATAGCCTGCTCCTGCACCTTTAAGACTTCCTTCTTGAAGATCGTCCAGCCTTCCTGGACCCCTTTGCCCTTCAGGACTGTCTCCCAAGGGACTCTCTCGACCAGCATCCTGAACAGGCCAAAGTCCACCCTCCGGAAGTCCATGATTGCGGTTTTGCTGGCCCCCCTCCTTACTTCACCAAGAATGGAGAATTCTATCATTTCATGGTCGCTAAGCCCAAGACGGCCTCCGACTACCGCAACTCCCACCAGTCCTTCTCTGTTAGTAAACAGCAGGTCGAGCGAGGTACCTCCCCTGGTAGGCTCACTCACCAGCTGCGTCAGGAAGTTGTCTTCCACACACTCCAGGAACCTCCTAGACTGCTTCCTCTCTGCCATGTTGTATTTCCAGCAGATGTCCAGGAAGTTGAAGTCCCCCACGAGAACAAGGGTTAGCGATTGAGAGACTTTTGCCAGCCGCTTGCAGAACACTTCATCCGCCTCTTCGTCCTGGTTGGGTGGTCTATAACAGACTCCCAGCAGGATATCTGCCTCGTTGGCCTTCCCCCTCATCCTTACCCATAAACACTCGACCGTATCATCATCACAATCATTGAGCTCTAGACAATCAAAACACTCCCTAACATACAGAGCCACGCCACCGCCTCTCCTTCCTCGTCTGTCCCTTCTGAAGAGTCTATAGCCATCCATTGTAGCACTCCAATCATGAGAGTCACCCCACCATGTTTCTGTGATGGCGACTAAGTCATATCTATCCCGCTGCCCAACGGTTTCCAGCTCCTCCTGTTTGCCACCCATGCTGCGTGCATTGGTGTAGATGCACTTGAGCTGGGCTATCGATTTCGCCCCCAGCACTGGCATGCTACCCCTAGGCTCATCTCTAGTGAGCCTGGTTTTATCCCCTTCCCCCTTCGAACCTAGTTTAAAGCCCTCTCAGTGAGCCCCGCCAATTCATGAGCCATGATCCTTTTCCCACTGTGAGACAGCTGGACTCCATGCAACATTGACTTCATGCAACAAAAAGTTCCTAATTGATAAGGAGTGCCTCAGGAAGAGTGAAGAAAGGGAGAGAGATGTAAGCGTATGGACTTACTGATGAAGTTTAAGAGAGGACAGACAAGCCTCTCAGCTGCACTACCTTCTACACTATCAACTAGCAGAGCGGGGCAGAAAGCCGGGGCGGGAAGGCTGAACTGCCCTTTTTACTTTCGTCTTTCCTTTATGGCTTCAATAAGCCAAATGAGCGTCAGGACAGTATTTACTCTTCATGAAGGGCATATGTTACCTAATCACGTAAGACACAGCTGACATTCACTGGTATTTGCAATAAATAGCACATTTTTCCCTAAGCTGCAGAGTGTAAGAAAAACATAGAAAACAATGATTTTAACTGAACAGCTTGACCAGTAAGCATTACTTCAACAATGTTTAAATTTTGAGTGACATAAAACCCATGGTTTGCAAACATGAGTAGTTTACTAGTCAACCATCCTTCTTTATTTCACTCAATGCCTACTTGAACACACGTATTTCTTAATTTTGTGGACAGCTTAAGGTTTTACTCTGGAAGATGAATTATCTGATTCTCACTTAATCCCAAAAGGAGGAAGTCTATAAAATGGTGTCTTTTTTGAAAGCAGATAGCAGAAGTTTTTGTATCTCAGAATATTTTGCAAATTGACAGGTCTTAGAATATTTGACTGGAAAATATATTTTCTCTGTAAAATTGTCATTTTGAGGATTACAATTAATCTTTAAAGTTACAATCCTGGAAATTACAGACTTCGTGAAATCAACGTCTTCCTTCTTCTATCAAAGTTACAAAACCCTATTATATTTAAATTTTAATCTTTGACAAGCCTGAGTAAATGTTAGGCACAGTACCAAATTCAGTTCAGCAACAGAGATAAAAGCCAAGAGTCTAAGTTGTTCAACCCAGCAACCACTGTTTAATCCTTAAACACTAGAGTTTAATTTTGACCTTCAGCAGTCTCACTGTCTGGGACTACAACTCTGTGAAGAGGAGGATCATCATGAGATGGTCACCTTTAGATTAGGGAGATGAGGACTACATGCTTTCCTAGTTGGATGTAAAACTTTAATGCCAGCACTAAGATGGCTGTGAAGATGGAGGCACAAGGGGGACCAGGGTAACCATGACATATCAAATAGGGCATACAGAAGAAGACGGTAAAAACAATTACAATGAGTTCTATTTTCACTAGTAAGTATCAAAAATAAGGGGCTTTTTAAGAAAGAAAACATTGGCTTTTAAAACTGTAGTTTCCTTTAAAATTGAAGCAAAAGGAAAACAAAAAATTATGCAGCTGGAACCTCATCAGTTACATGCAATGACTTTAATGACGTCAGTTAAACTGAAAAATTAATCTAAAATTACAAGGCACATGAAATCCATGTTACAGTGCATATAGTCATAGGCCAACATAGGGGTTATTTTGCTTTGACCATGACATTCACTGTCAAAGCCACACTGTTATGCACTACTCAAATTTAATGGACATGAAACTTTCCAAGAATACCAATCAACTCCAGGGAGGTAGCTTTTCCCAGCTTTGCCAACACAGGAGTCTACTGTTACTGCCTTCTTATTTAGCAAGCTTTTACAAAATTTCTAAAATGAAGCACCGTACCCAGTGCAGAGCCACACACTTGGAATCAATTTACATTAAAAACAAGTTCAGAAAATTCTAGTAGGCCTTTGGCATATGTAGCAATCAACAACACTCGGACATCATTTTGCCTGCAGTACATGCACAGCTCCAAGAATTGAGACAGTTATAAAGATTACGTAAGTATAATGGCAAGCATCTCCTCCTTAGCACAAGCATGTTAAACCTGCAAAATATTCTTACAAATAAAGAATCAGATTTCCTTATTATGCAGGCTCCTTTGTATCACTCTGTCTGAAATGAACAGCTGTTCTACCAAACAGAGTATCACTGAACAGACTCTTACCATTTTGACTGGGTTCTCCTTGCTCTGATCCTTTTCTCAGCGGTAGAGCTGCCTCACCTGGCACTCTAGGACTTTCCACATACTTGGGCTTCCTCATCGGACCTGCAATGGGAATGAGATGAGTGTATCTAATTTTTTCCAGATGGACCGCAAATTTCATATGTACAGTGTCTATTCTCCGCGATGCAACAGAAGTAGAGGAATTATTTCTTACATACACAGCTGCTACTGTAAAGACTAGTGAGCTGCTGCACTTCCACTCTTGTGAGAAAGAATCACTCTCTTTGGGCTTTTTGGAATGCAAAGCCTGCTGGAAAACAAAACCAATCTGCTTGCTGTGACAAACCTGAAAAAGTTTCCTGTATATGTCAAGTTTCAATGGGCCTCCTCGGTTCAGAGCTTTTATTCTCGATTATAACAGGAAGCTAATTTTGTTATCAGCATCTTTGAAGCTAGGAGAAAAAGACTACAGGCAGACAACTTGCAACATCAACACGCTAAATAATTCAAACCCAAGAAGCTTTATATTACAGCATATTTTCTCTAAATACTGACACATGCCCTGATCATAAGGAATGGTGAAGATGAGTTCAAAAAACAAAAGAAAATGTTAGTGGCTACTAATGGTTTCTGGTTTCATTAAACAGCAGCATTCCCAGTTCACATACATATTAAGTTCAAACATACCACCTTCAGTATTAAGAACTGTGTATTCACACACACGCACGCATACTTTTCAAAAATTAAACTGATTCACCCTTTACTCTCACTTTTAGCTTCGTGCTTTGGTTTCAAGCTGTTTACGATTCTATACTTTGCTAAATATGGTTTAGTAGCAACCACAGGAAATGTTAACTACACAACTTATCTAACAGAAGGGGAATGGTGCTGCTCTCTAAAGGTTTACCAGAAAAAGTATACTGGTACTATTGAATCAACAGACATCTGCTTGCACTACAAACACAGGGTGAAATTCTGATCTTAATTCAGCAACTGATAGTACCGGCAGGTAAACTGCTACACTGATGCACAGTGTATCATAGAACTGAAACTCCACCATATATTTATCCACATCTGAAAAATATGTCAACAGAAGTAAAGGCATTTGCAACACTAAGAGTTTTGGAAAAGCATGAACAGGGAAACTTGCAAAGTTACACACTGGAAAGCTAAGACATTTAAATGGCATGGGGAATGGAAATATCATCATCAGTGGTACTGAAAACTCAAACCCGAATTTCTGTCCTAAATTTTCATTACGACAATCCCAATTTCTTATAATGTGTGTAACAAAGCCACTTGAAAATTTCAAAGTTTTAGTGAGCTTGAGGTGTGGTAGGTGATTCCAGTGTTTCATCCAGAAGAACCTAAATATTAGCTGGCAGTCCCTAGAAACACAGTCAGTTGCTGGGCTTAACAAAATACTAAACCAGAGGTATTTCTGTGGATTTCCCCAGCTTTGGCAATAGACAGTGATTTTCCCTTCTTATTTAAATACAACCTCTTGTTATATTACAGAGCTACAATCTCAGGTTCTCTCTATCATGCAACGTCATCATAACAGTAGGAAAGGAAGTTTCCTCACTTGAAAATATGTTCGACATGCTACAGCCAAATGATTTTTAAATACGTACATTAGGCCACAGTGACAAAGCACAAGAGAAAACCATTCTACTGGCAGCATTCCACTTTTGCATCTTGCATGTTTGTATATTACTCTTATTATTTTATTCATAATAATAAAATCAGTCTCAAAAGCAAGCATGCAGAACTTGGCATATTTCATGAAGAACATTTCTTCACATTGTGATACTCCACAGAATCCTGAACTTACATGGTCACATATTTGTTTGTTTGTTTAAATCAAACAACCTCAGAGCTGAATTCTGTCAAATTCAAATGGGAGAAGCTGAAATGCTGGAACTCAACTCAAATACTGTATTATATCTACACTCTTAAGTGCTAGATTACATTATATATCCCGGGAAAGAAGAAAACGCAACCACAAAATGGCAGCAATGTTCTATTTTGGGAACTCCAAAAAGTGAATGTTTTTCACCTCTGACCAATTCAGTAAAAAAGGTGTAACAACAAACATGCACCTCTAATGAACACTCCACAGGTTTATGGAAAAGGCTGTGATGAATGCAGATGTAGTACTAAAGATCAGAGAATCAGACCAGAAAGAAGTTAATAACTTTGTCTTTAAAGCTATTCAAATTCTTTAACCCAGAAATTGTTTGAAAAGATTCGGTCACTGGAACAGGCTCCCCCCCAGGAAGTGGTCACGGCACCAAGCCTGTCAAGAGTTCAAGGAGTGTCTGGACGATGCTCTTAGTCATATGGTTTAGTTATAGGTAGTCCTGCGAGGAGCAGGGAGTTGGACTCAGTGAACCTTATGGGTCCTTTCCAACTCGAGATATTCTATGATTCTAAGAAGGCAGAAAAGGTGTTGGAGCCTCATACTGAACAATAAAAAGGAGAAAAACCCTTGAATACAGGTGCTTACTAAGTGAGCCCCATTTGTCCCCATCTAACCAAAAGAAGCCAGAGTAGTACAAAAATATTAATGCAAGTATAATTAAACAGCATTTAAGCACTACAAAAGGAATCGACAGTTTGAAATACTGCCTGGCTGGAGAGGAAGGACTGGCCGTTAGGACTGCCACGCTCTCTGGTGAAGCTCTTCCAGATCCTGGAATGAACAGTTTCCCCACAAACTTTCCTTCCACCCTACCCATTCCAAACTGTCCTTACAGGAACCCAGGTCCCAGCCCAAGGCTCTGTCACAACTGTACTTCCTCACATATCAGTGCAACTCAATTCCCCAGCCAGGCTCAGTTTCTCTTACTTCCCTACTCCTCTCCAAGGAAGCTCTTCTCCCCTTGCTTTCCTACTGTATCCCTCTCTTGCTTTCCCAGTACATTTCACTCTGCAGTTTAAGATCAGTGGAAAAGACACCAGACCTTCTCACAGCAGGGCTTTGGTCTTCATCAGGAGCATCTAAATAGCACTAAAATTCTTAAGCACTAACAATTATCAACACTATGCTATACATGCCTTGTTTCCCAGATCTTTCACTTGCTCAAATGCATTACAGTTTCCAAGTTACGTATTTTGTTTATAACCAGAATTAAAACTACTTTCAGAAGTCTTTTTTAAAAGCACTTACCAAATAGAAAGTCTAAGGCTACAGTGACTTCATCTTCCAAGTCATGCCAATATTTGGCTTTCAAAAAACATTCCTTTTAGATTCTTTATTTAATTAAACTTATGATAGACTTGAAATCAAAACAAAATCCCAAGATCTCAGCTAAGTGTCTTCCCTGGTTCGACTGGTTAAGTTTGCACTGACATGCTTTTAGCCAGCTGAAGCTCTAGAATCAAGATGTGTTTCCAAGCTCCACCTTTCATCAGTAATAAGCCCATACTGAAAGCAGGTGATAAATTCAAGTACTAATGTATTTCTTACATCTCTCAGTAATAAACTACTGACAAGGCTACCTGATTTTTTTTCCTTTTTTTACAAACAGAAAACAATCAATAAAACAATACACAGTACGCAAAATCGTTAAGCCTTTTAAGAAGCAGACCTACAACACTGCCGCAGGCCATGGATTTTATTATTACGAAACTTTGCAATTTTCAAGTCGTTTCACTTCCTAGTTCTGCAACGGGCAGAGTCAGGGACTGGGTGATGGAAGGCCTTTTGCAAACAGTTTAACTTACGGGTAACGAGAAGTGGAACAGCAGCAGGCCAGGAAATGCTGCCATCCAGGATTTGAGTCCCAGTTACTTCTGTGTCCACACTGTAACTGCGGAGTGCCAGAACTCTGGATCTGAGCACTGACCAGCGCCTCCGAAGGCGGCCAGCACTGAAGCCAGGAAGCTCTAAGAAAGCTAGAAGCACATGAACCAAGGGCAGTTCATAATACATCTTTGGAGTAACAGCTAGCTGTGCTCCATGTCCCATCCCCTCCTCTAAACTGAACTGCCTGTTCATCAGCTGAATGAATTCAGTCCTTCCTTCCCTCAGGATGTCTTGGATCAGCAACACTTCCATGAAGAAAGCAGCTGTGCTCAGTCACCCCTACTGACAGTGTCTATTTTTCTCTGCCCTCGGGAGCCTGTTCACTGAAGGAAGACAGGACATTTTATAGGGTCCTGTGAAGGAACAGTACAGTGACGTTTATGTAGTGCATCTGTAAAATAAGGAAAATATCCCACAAGTCCAAAGTTTTATCATACTGTTTTCTGCACTCTGAGTATCATTAGTAAAGATGACAAAATTGTGGGCACAGTTTTTAAACTTCCCTGACTTAATCACTATAATCACAGCAGTATATTGATACCTGGTTAGAGAATCACTGACCCAGCACAAAACAAATGTTAATGAATCCTATGTCTTAACGGTTCATAATCCCACACAGTGATTTTACAGGCCTATGATATGCCCATTTTTAACCAACATATCTTCATGAGTTTTGCCTGCTACAATCTTAAAGGAATCTTTAAAGAGCAATGTTTTTGATGGAAGCACTTAATATTCATAATGTAGCTTACACAGATTTCACATAAAACTCAAACCGATATTGAAAGGGTTTTAAATTAGTTTGTAGCTTTTCAATCCCTTAAAGCTTATAGAATAACACATTAGATACTGTTTGACTGAGAAATCATGCATTTCTAAAAAGAAAGGCATGAAAAAAGATTTCAGATAAGTATTCTTTTATACTATAATATCATGAACAAAGTGCCAGATTGAAAAGCTGGTTTTACAAATATAACCTCATCAGTTAAAAGATTTATATAACAAGCTCAGTTCTCTCATTTCCTAAGGAAACCAAGCTAAAAAAAAAAAAAAACACAGAGAAAGGGGCTTAGTTATCAAGCTATTAAGCAAGATCTTTCCTTCCCACAAAAGTTCACAAACTTACCAAGTAGAAGCCTAAGTCTCATGACATGGAAGAGTTCCAGTAGATAAAACTAAAAGGCTACTGGTAAATTCCAAAATAATTGTAAAAGTAATTTTTCACTATTTCTGAAGCCAACATTTGTCAATCATGACCATGACTCCGTGTCTACAGCTACTTATTCTTTTAGTATACATGGACAGCTATAACTGCATCCACAGATCCACAGATGCTACTGCAGCATTTGACAAGTGATGACTTCTAATTAGTTTTACAATGAGATTTCAAGAAAGCAATGAAGGATACAGCTAGCACCTTTCCTTAAGTTAAATATACAAAATATAACCAAAGGTAGAGATTTCAAAACAAAGGAGGTGAATGTCCCATTAAACAACAACAAAAATACATCCTCAATAACAACAAAAAACAGTTTTAAAATAAAATAGCCTATAATGTACTGGAATCAGAGGAAAAAAAAAAAGACCAAAAAACCCCAAAACAACAAACAACAAAATAGGCACAAACTGAGTTTCAGTCCTAGTGGATAATCACCTCACTGTGCTACTGCCTTGCTAAGTGCTACTTTGCCACTACAGCCTTTCAGGTCTCACTGTCCTCCTCTCACACCAGTAACAAAGGGAGAAGTACTTACCTACCTACCTCACTTGAAAGTGCTTGCAGTATTTTGATAAAACAGAATTGGCTTGCCAGTTATTCTTAGTATGTGGTATGTAAGTTGCACACTGCAAACAACTCCAGTAGGCTGGCTTCCCTCCTCTCTTCCTCCTTATTGCTAGTATGTAACTTAGGACTGCACTTTAGGCTTTCAACTTCTCCTCCTTTTTCTGGTCTGCAATCTCCCTCACTAACAAAGTAAACCCCATTCAGAAAGCACTGGAGAGAGGCTGTAGGGCTGATGCTAACTATACCACATCACCCTTGATAAGGTGGTTTTCTTGTCTTCAGTTCGGGTCTTCAAATAGCATCCTTCTGCTTGGCTCAAAATTCAAGGGCACACCAAAGTTCTCCGAGACATCCCACACTTGGTTTATTAAAAAAACACAGTATATTTAGGCTATGACACTTGTGGTCATACAAAGTGTCCCATCCTTCCTTTTGGCAACAGTCTCAGATGCTTCATTAAGTCTCTAAAAACTACATTGATTTCCTGCTAATTTTCATGAGTACTTTAAGGCTGACTGCTTTTAAAGACAAGTTGCAACTCTCTCCGTTTTGGCCTTAGGCTCCCCAGGGTAACGTACTGCCCCATCACACTGCAACTGACCTGAAAAAGCATGGCCTGCCACATCACAGGCCTACATACGTTATGCCCCAGGTATGATCTGGTTCTACAAGAGCACTGAGGCATTTCATTACTGGACCTACCTGTTCTTTCAGATTTCCACCTAAAAGTGGAATATGGGAATATGGTGATAACCTAATTTCTTAGCTAAGAAATACTGGGCAGGGAATGTAAGTCATATGTGAACATATGTTTATATCTCTACCTAGAGACTATGAGATGATTACATTTCTTAAACTAAAAGATAGCTTAGTTACCAACTATCACCAGAGGGTGCTCTTTCAACGCTATTTCGTAATGAAAATAAGGGGCATTGGCCCTGGTGAAAGCAGCTAAAAATACATTCCTTTGAAACAAAATCACATTCTTTAAGGAGACAATAGTCCAAATCTGTCATTTGTAAGCAGAAGTATAATTAGATGTATCAAAGCTGAACAACAAAAAGCAACCATTCTAAAAGAACCAGAGCAACATGTAGCAGTCATGTAAAATAGATCAGAATGGAAATATCTTCAGGATGTATTTTTAACACTCACACTTTAAGCTGTGGAGGAGACCCTTTATTGAATTTTCTTCCTCACAAACTAATGTGGAAGTGACTTACAGTACTTACAAATCTGATACACAACACTGCAATAACTAGGAAAATTCATGGTAACTTTATTTTCATGCACTAATCTAGAACAGGACACATGAACTAATCCATGGATGAAAAAGGACCCATTTAAACGTGAACTGTATCTGCACAATGAAAGCTCTTTTCCAAAAGTGTAAGATGGCTGAATCAGGTCTTATAAAAGGTTTATCTGGGTCAGTATTTTATCAGTAGCAAATGGCAGAGAAGAATCTAAGTTAGGGAAAACATACTTCCCTGGTACACTTTTCCTGACTTGTGTTAAGTGGCTTATTGTTTCCTGAGTCAGAAGTGGTCACTGTCTAAGAGTTCTAGATGGATTTTCCTTCCAAGAATTTATGCCGGCCCTTCTTTAACAATCTGCACCATCCACAAGTTAACCCAACATTGCATAAAATAGTAATCATACTGTCTCCTTTTCCCACCAATTGTCTGTCTTCCAGGCAGAAAAATACCAGCCAAATCTATTTAAACAATTTCTCCTTCAGAGCCGTGCCACACCATTAGTCATTCCTGCAGCCCTTCTCTAGCTCTTTCCTAGCTCTACTGTAGATTTTTAAATTTGGTATCACCAGAGCTACACCAGTATCTTCCCAAGGTAGATGAACTACAGATTTATACAATTCCATAATGATACTTTTTTTTTTAATGATCTATTGCTTTCCTAGTATTTTTTAATGCTTTTTTGACTGCAGAAGAGCTGATTTTCCATAAGATTATTGTAACTTAGAATCATAGACTCATAGAATCATTGAGGTTGCAAAAGACCTCTAAGATCATCAAGTCCAACCGTTGACCCAACACCACCACCCACTAAGCCATGTCCCTAAGTGCCTCATCTACTCGTCTTTTAAATACCTCCAGGGATGGGGACGCAACCACTTCCCTGGGCAGCCTCTTCCAATGTTTCACCACTCTTTCAGTAAAGAAATTCTTCCTCACGTCCAATCTAAACCTCCCCTGGCGCAACTTGAGGCCATTTCCTCTCGTCCTATCGCTAGTTACTTGGGAGAAGAGACCAACACCCACCTCGCTACAACCTCCTTTCAGGTAGTTGTAGAGCACGATAAGGTCTCCCCTCAGCCTCCTTTTCTGCAGGCTAAACAACCCCAGTTCCCTCAGCCACTCCTCAGAAGACTTGTTCTCCAGACCCCTCACCAGCCTCGTTGCCCTTCTCTGGACATGCTCCAGCACCTCAACGTCCTTCTTGTAGTGAGGGGCCCAAAACTGAACACAGTATTCGAGGTGCGGCCTCACCAGGGCCGAGTACAGGGGCACGATCACTTCCCTACTCCTGCTGGCCACACTATTTCTGATACAGGCCAGGATGCCATTGGCCTTCTTGGCCGCCTGGGCACACTGCCGGCTCATGTTCAGCCGGCTGTCAACCAGAACCCCCAGGTCCTTTTCCGACAGGCAGCTTTCCAGCCACTCTTCCCCAAGCCTGTAGCGTTGCATGGGGTTGTTGTGGCCGAAGTGCAGGACCTGGCACTTGGCCTTGTTGAACGTCATACAATTGGTCTGGGCCCATCGATCCAGCCTGTCCAGGTCCCTCTGCAGGGCCTTCCTACCCTCGAGCAGATCAACACTCCCGCCCAACTTGGTGTCGTCTGCAAACTTACTGAGGGTGCACTCAATCCCCTCATCCAGATCATCGATAAAGATATTAAACTTGTGCATCTCCTTCCTAATCCTCTGAACTGGCTTTCCCTCCCATCAGTGTTAAATGAATCTGTATCTGTATTGATACTGGGGATTGCCCTGACCCAGGCGCAGGACCTTGCACTTGGATAGCTTATCGCGTGCAAGAGGAACTGCTTCCCAGTGTTCTCAAGATTGGTGCACAAAACTGAAGCCTTGGGTGAAACCAGTTCTCTTACCTAGTCTAGTCTCAAGTATCAGGTATGCTGATTAATTTATTAATTAAAAGTTTTCATTAAAGTTTAATTTAAAAGCTAACTAAAAGTTCTGTTGCACGTTTATGGGAGTCTGTTCCGGCAGTCATCTTTGGCATTCACTGATGTCTTTAAAAGCTGCTTCCTTTCTCTGTTCAAGCATGATGGTATCAATAACTTAAGTCAGCAAACATTTACTTAAAGGGCAGGAGCAGTATCTTTCATTCACACCCTAACTCCAACAACCAATTTTTTGGAACCTCGTTTAGAAATCATTATTTTCATTCTTTTAGTTGACCCTCCTAAATCAGAGTACAATCAACTATTATCCCTTTAAGAATATGAATATTGGTTTAGTTGCACACCTGTAAGATTACCAATCCAAGCAATGTTCATTCTAGCTTTATAGTAGAAGAAACTCAACTTACTGTGACAGTTTTTCATTTACTGCTCCCCTTCCCAGAGTTGTCCTGCTGACAACTTTTTCCTTGTGTTTGTTTCTGCTCTTTTATCCACCTCCTCCTTGATGAACTATTTCATTAAGGAAGCTTTTGACTCCAAATGAACCGGTTCTGCCAATACTTTTAGGCTCCTTAGTAATTTAAGACATAGTTTCTCTTTTTCCTCCTTTTATGGAGTTGAGGACTGAACTGGGGCCAGAACCACTGGCTCTTCTCACAAAGAAAAAGCTCCCCCACCTCCTATGCAAATAATTAAAACACAATGTCACTCACAGTAGATTGTGCAAATGGGATTGTGCAGCTTTCCGTGTTCCAGTGAAGAAGTTCAGCTTGCTCTCCCATGATTTTGCCTGCTCATGTGTTATGAGGTTCTAGTGGCTGACCTACTTGCAGATGGATGGGAAAAAAAGCAGCTATGACCACACACGCACTGCAGCAAAGATGCCTCTCTCAGTTGTGCACATTTGTCATCATGCCTGTCCACTGTGATAGGAACAATAAAATAGCTAACAGTGCTAACATACTGATCTCCTAGAGTACGAGGACTGATCAGTTCAGTCTCAAGCCTGAACCCCTACCTAGAGGGGTAGCGGATGAGAGAAAAGAAATGAAAAGTGGGATGCCAGAGATCAGGATAGCAGTTTCAAAGAGACACCAAAACCAAGAAGTCCTGTGTTGGTCCAGGGGGTCCCCAGACTAGCAATTTCCAAATCTGTTCTGAACAGATACCTCTAACTTGCTAAACATTAAGCTACCTAAGTGCTTTTCCTCAGTGAGATGAGTCCAAACATGAGAACTGATAATTACATTATTCATGGAACAAATATGCCTATGATGGAACAAAAGCCTCTTAGTCTAAAGGGACAGAACGAAAACACCACAGTCCCCACAGTACCTCTGTGGCTAATCCATACTGGCAAAAGCATTCTATTTCTCTGAGTCATCTGGAGTAGAAAACTACAAAGAGGTATACAACATTCACAAGGAAAAATCATTTCAAGCATAACATCCTTTTCCTACCATTGCATTTTTAATTAAAAAAAAAATTTAGATAAACTCAAAAAAACCCTGAAGCAACTTAGAAGTTAAAATAACCTTCAAAATTAGGAAATGTTCACACGAGTAAGAATATGCCTGACAGGAAGGGGGGGGGGGAAGTACTTTTCCATTGTTTTAAAGCATAAATTAAACAGTTTCTGTTTGGATTTATACATTGCTTGAATGTAAATTTACAAACTGGCCTTATATTTTGTTTGTTGTTTTTCATATGGTACTACTGCTAAATGATATAGTAAATCACCAAAATTTACTAAGATGTTCAAAATGTTTGCAATACCTTTTGCTTAACAAGATACAGTCAAAGAATTTGCTTTCTTTCAAGCACCATCTATCTATGAGCGTGCAACTTTCTAAAAAGATACGAAATTAAGTATAAAACATACTTCCGTCATTAACTATATCACTTTTGGTGGAACTAAAATGCTGTTTTTTCAACAGTTTTATGTGATGGATAACCAGACTGCGAGCAGATGAAGCAAATACAGAAGGAAAAAGTTTGCTCGAGTCGTGCTCAAAATGCTGACACATTTTAAAGAAATGACAATGGACAGAAATACTGTCTCAGGCAGTAGCGAAGCCAAGCAAAGAGGTGAAATTAGAACAAAAATCAAAACGAAAATACCCCTCTGAAGCCACAGATTAACACCCACTTGGAAATATGCAGAAAGGGCAACGAAAGGAAAAGCAGTAAGAGCAACTTGTCACTTAATGAATTTACAGTGAAGATTTTCCTGTTCTAGACATCACCAATTAGAGACTAATTCTGTGAAAGAGTTTGAATGTCAATACCAGTTACACAAAACCGTAAAACATTTTACAGTGCATTTCTTACTGCAGAATGTTCTTCCATGCATCATTTTAAAATTACTTCACCACGAAAAACTATTTTTATTCACTGATCATATAAGCATAATTAAGAAGGTTTTTTTAAAATCAGCAAATATAGATGCAGGACTAGACAAATGTAAGCTAGAGTATAAACAAATCTGCTAGAAAAGTGGGAATGTACTGAATATGAAGCCCTCAAATACAGATGTTTTCATGAACATTAGTGCAAATAACTATTGGTTAACTACAACTTTTATTTTTTAATTTATAACTCTGAAACACACTGTCAGGAAAAACTGACTATTTTTAATTTACTACCCAGAATTTTTAACTAAAACTACTCAGACTCAATGAAAAGTTATGAAAAACTCTTCATTAAAACCTGGATAGCATTTAGTGAATGTACTCTTTAATCATTACCATTACCATAAGGAGTATACATACAGTATATCACTTCAGTCTAGTAGACACTAATTAGAATTTTATTTCAAGGAAATGAGTTATGCAAGGGTATCACCTTATATATATGACCATCAACGTGCCTGGGTTATACGAACAGAACTACAGAACAGAAACAAAAGGTAGAACAAATGATTACGTGTCAAGGGACAATCTTTTCCTCCGCTCTATTACACAGTTTCAAAGACTTTAAAAAATATTAATGATACGATTTACATTGAAAAATACATCTCTAAGTAGTTGCTTTGTCTTCACCTACAAACTGAGAGGACTGAAATGAGAGTTTTGTTCTACCACTGGTTAGATAACTTCATCGCTACATCTTAACTTCAGAATATTACTTTAACTTTCTGTGCAATCCTTTCTTCTTTCATCCACCATATCCTGAAAAATCTTTAACTTGCTATTTGTAAGCTACTAAAACAGTGCTTTGAAATCAGTACATTAGTATGATCTCTCTTTTTATTACTCCTGCCCCAGATGCTAGACAGATAATTTATATTAAATCATCTTCCATCAGCTATAGTTTGTTGAAAGTCAAAGGAATAGCACAGAATGTTTCCACCAGCATCCTATACAGCATCCAAACAGTTAGCAGCCTATACTCTGCTTATAAAAATGTGTGTCACTAAACTAAATCATGGAGTGGGGAGGTTGGTAAGATAGTATCTCAAATATACCTTGAATGCAGTTAAGTTTTCCCAACAGTAACAAAACTAAGAGTTAGATCCTGACCTTCACTTAAGTCTTTGACAAAAATCCCATTTCCTTCTCCATTACAAGGACTTCACCCTATCTTCTACCTATACAAATCACTTGTAGTAAGAGACCAAACAACAAAATACCATTCTGTGGCTCAAAATTTTTACGTGAACTGTCAAAACCAACCCAGAATTATTTAAACACAAAGTGAGATTATTATTTTTAAATTCTGAAAGGAAAAAATAAATATTGATAGGCAACTTAAACCAAGAATACTTTTCACAAATTGTATTTACTATCCTGCGGCAATTCTTTGAACAACATTTTTTCTTAATTTTATGTAAAATGGGTCATTAACCAAGACATTTCTCAGTGCTGACAAAAACCAACTTTCAGCACTCTTTGTTCCTAGACCTTATAAACTTTACAACAAACAACCTCAAACCTGTTACGTGTCTCCACAAGTAATAGGAATATGGACAATTTCACTTGACGCTCAAGCTTTGACCTGAATGAACCCAAGTGATGCTAGCGTGTTGGAATGATTTATATGTATAGAATGCTGATAAAAAGACAACCAGATGGAGCACCTTATTTAGCAAGGCTCTCACATAAGTATGCGGTCATTACTAAGGACACAACTGTTGAAAATTAACAAGTTTCTTGTCACAACTTCAGCAGCAATTTATCTATTAATACATTTATGTATGTAGATACGAGTAAAATAAATGAACTGTAAAAGCCATCAACAATATTCACTCTTACACAGTCACTAACATATGCATAAAGACAGGTTTTTGCAGCTGCCTTCTACCTGATATTCTAATCATTAATAACCAGTTTTAAACATATTCAGACATTTCAATATAGGTATTTGCAATACCAATTAGAATAATTCTTTGCCATATGAAATAATGTATTAATCACCAACTACCTTTT
Source organism: Aptenodytes patagonicus (assembly GCF_965638725.1). Taxonomy (NCBI): domain Eukaryota; kingdom Metazoa; phylum Chordata; class Aves; order Sphenisciformes; family Spheniscidae; genus Aptenodytes; species Aptenodytes patagonicus. The sequence continues at coordinate 76,530,633 of NC_134954.1, read as the reverse complement.
TTCCCTGGGAACACACAATAAGCCTTCACTACTCTTGTTCTTATTGCAAAAGATTAACACAATTTTACTGTGCTACTTTTATATAAAGTGTATCAAAAACTGAGTTAAAGTGCTGTGATGATTTTAGTTGCTCATCAGTTTCATTTTACCTGGAGACTTTTTGTTTGATCTTGACTGCACCAAACAGGACTGGCGTGGCAGCAGAGGTGAAGATGGCAGCGACATTGAGACTCCTTTAGCCAAGTTCATTCTATAAGTGTCCTCAGAGACTGGCTGATTGCCAGTGGGAAAATCTGCATTGTGGCCAGATGTTGCTATAACCTGCAAGGCATTCTCTGGGCAGAAGTCACCTGCTAAAAATAAAATTTTGTCATCCGTTATGTGATATAACAAAATAAAAAGCATAGAGTTGCATTGAAATACAAGTATTTAACACAGGAAAACATATTTGCCAGCAACACTTCAGCATGACTTGTCTTACTGTGCAATCTCCACTGCAGAATCCAGATAACCACTAGAAAAATTTAAAGGCGTAAATAAGCGAGATTTTATTTTACTGTAATAAAGACAGCAAGGGGGAAGAAAAACCTCACTTTCAACAAAGTAAGTACTTTTCAGATTTCATCCTTAGAGGTAAAACCACGTTTTCTATGAAGATAAAAGTATTTTTATAGTTGAAAAGGTATTTTAAGATCACTGTGATATCCTGAAAGTCAAGACCATCTGAAAATATTGTTTACTGAACTAGTTAAAGGAGGAATTTAGTTGGGTTACCCCTTACACTCAATTAAAAGGTGGATCATTACAAGGTACACTCATAGATTGCCAATCTAAGCTTTATTTTTCTGTTTTAAAACTGAGAGGTCCAGTTATGTGCAATTTGACAGCAACAGTGATTTTTTTATCTAAGGAAAAAACAAGCTATTGATTCACAACATACTAAGTGGCACATCAAAACAGAGAAATACACTCAAAACAGAGAAATTTCTTCCTGGTGCAGGAAATGCAATTTCAGCTAAATCAAGAATATATTTTCAAAACAACAGAAAAATATATTGCTTACAGTAATGATTCAAAGACAGCAGAAATACATATTGAAAGTGCTAGGTTTTTCCTAGTCAGATGACAGATGACAGAGTTGTTAACCTTTGTTTTTCAGCTAACTACAGCTTTTTTTAATATCCAAATTAGGGTATTGCTCAATAATTTACATGAACTACTGTTGAAATTGAATTGGTATGACCAAAGATAAAAAATAGCAAACCAAAACTGATGCAAAGACAAAACAGAATGCCAGAACATTTTTTAGATGAGTCCATGTGCAACAAGCAGCATGGCTGAAGTACTGGAACCCAAAGTACAACTAGAAGAAGAGACAAACAAAGGAGAAGTAGTATCTTTTCAAATGTGAATCCCTCATACCAGGTTTATTTTCTTAGAGTAAGGAAACACTTCAGATAAATGTGGCTCTACAAGATCCACATTTCTTGTTCATTCTGCTGTCATTCAGTTGTTGCCTTCAATTTTTAACAGCTGTTCTCCTACCACATTCCACTACAGGCAGCATTAACTGCATACAACGAACTTCCACAGTGTCAGAAGGAAAAAACCAAACCTAACCCTTTGAGAAAAGTAAAGTATTTTTGTCAATTTAACTACCGCTCTTTTTTCAGAAGTACGCATGGAAGGTAAGAAAACCAAACATGCCTGAATGTTACGAAGTCTAATACTCTATTTCCAAAGGTGCATGTATTTAAGATTATTTGTTTTATTTTTTCCTAGCCATACTTTTTTCCTCACAAGAACCACACAAGGGCTATGTATGATAAATGACTTTGAAGAATGCTATGCTAGATTCAAACTTTTAACATTTCGTAACTGTAAAACTTACTCTCTTATTCCTCTGAAACCAACTAAACTACCACCTTCCAAAAGTTCCCCTCTCTGTTCAAACAAAATTCATAGTAACAGGTAATGATTTTAAAGAAACAACTCTAGTTTCATCAAGTCAAGATGGAAATTAAAAACTAAGTAACTGTAACTTTATATTCTTTTTTTAAAGTCCATTGCAACTATTATAGGAGTATAACTACTGGTTTAAAATCCTGGGAACTAGAAAAGCAGCTTCCATGTTTTAGCAAGCTAGCTGTAACACACTGTTCTTAAAAAAAAAAAAAAGGTACAGCCTAAGTATATATTTAAAATAAAAAGACTAAATATTTTAGACCCTATAATCACATATATGAGATTTTTTGGAAACACCAAGATATCTAAATTACTGAGTTCCCATTCACTTTCAGTGGAAACCAAGAGGCTAAGGATTTTCTTTCTCTGTTCTTTTAGAAATTAAACTTTCGCAATAGCTGGTTTTAAACACAGACTTAACATTAGGTATATTATTATTTATTATTCAATACAGTACATGTGAGTTTGCTTCATAAATTGTTAAAGAACACACAGAGAAACCTGTTGTGATATTCCCTTTTTTCCTTTGAACATATGCAAAAAGCAAGGAAGTAGCACAGTAATGCAGCTAACTACAATTCAAAAATACTGGCATTCTTGTTAGAGTTTTTTTACTAGATACATTGCCAAGGTTGTAATTTGGAATTTGTGTAAGTATTCCAGCTGGAATGTTAGTGATGGGGTGCAAGATACAAGAGAACAACAAACAAAAATTACCTCCTCCCCCTCCAGGCTTAGTCAGTCCACCTACAATTCCCTGATTTCTGTTTTCCCTTTTACTGTGACACAAACAGTCAGTGTTTAATTCATTGTCTTCTTAGTAGACTTTTGAATTTTGAATTAATTTTAATTTATCCTTCTCTAATGTATATGATATGTTACGCCATGGAAGAGAGCTAGATGGGGCTAAATACACTGCTGGCATAACTCTAATCAATAAGTTCAGATTATTTGATCATGACAGTAACTCTAAAGATATTTTACAGTCTCTATATATACACCACTGTATCTTAGCAATTTCTGTTACAGCAGTACTCTGATTTTTCTTATTATTATATTTTCCTGACAGCACTGCAGATACTGCGGGGAGAGGTACAAAGATCGGGCTTTCATGACTCGGATTCTAAGAGCAGCATGATTTAAAAACCAAAAATGCGTACCACAGAAATTCCCCTTTTCAATCACTTATTTTCCTAATTTTACAACAAGCTTTTGCTTATTGTCACTCACATATCCATGCTGTTAAGATACAATAGCTCTTTAGAGCAAAAAATCACACCTTGAGAAAACCCAGCCATACTGGCTTCAACCTATGAGGACGTCATATCCTCAGTGAATTTGGAACATGTTTAAACAGTAATATATTCTACTGAAGCAGAAAAAAGCATGTTATAAATGAAAAATGGTTAGGACACTATGGAATAGCAGATTGCTATTAGACACAAATCATTCCAAGAAAGCAGAAACTGCACAGTTGCTCCTCCAGGACCTTTCTAAAAAACCTGTTAACTAAATGTGACAGTAGCTAACAGAACAATCCCACATTTGTGACCTCAAAAAACATAAACAACAGGAATAGAAGAGAACCAACAGAACTCATACACCACAACCCTCCGAATACTGTCCCAGCCATAGGCACAAACCACATCTTCTACCAGGAGAACAACTCCCCATAGACCCCCATGATCCAAGCAGAACTCTAATAGTAATGAACAGTAAATGGAAACCTGTGGCGTTTGAATGCTAAAACCTTACATGGACTCAAGGGGCTGTTCACCGAGAAGTAATCTGTTGATGGTAACTAAAAGCTACTTTCAGCTGAGGAAGTCCCCAAGTCCATAAATGGTTAGAGGTTGGTAAGAGGGTAAGCAGGACAGCTGCTTGCTTTGTTTTCTCTCTTCCCTACGCACCTCCTCAGGGTTATTCTTCCCACTGGCTTTCTCCCTAACAGAAGTAAACATACTCTCACCCCCACAAAAGGGAGCAAGAGGTAAAGAAAGGGGGTGCGGGGGCACAAAGAAATGTGTAGGAGGGTGGAAATGAGCAGAAGATTTTGAAATATACCATCTCTAGCTGATGCTAGGATGAAACTCACCTTTCTTCACCACATACAATGGAGTCACAGCAGAAGGAATAGCTGCTTCATGCCAAGTTAAGACTGCGAGATACTGAGTTCCCACAGAGACAATCTAGTTCAACTGAATATTAAAGCACTTGCCTCAGACATATGCAATTTTATAATAGGCTCTTGGGTCTGTATCACAGTGAGAGTTACAGGACAAAATCAGAGGCAGATGACCTCTATCTCTTGGTCCTACAGGCTCTTTAAACGGACCTACAAAATTTATTATTCTTGCAGTACAGCATGAAGGGAGGTTCTATATCCACACAAGTAATGTTATTTATGGCTGGCTACAGTCAAATTACACGTGGTAATGTGGGATGGCAAGCTTCATTTTATAAGCTTCTATCATCCTTTCCTAAGTCTCTGAATCTATCCTGTATATTTAATTTATCCTAATCCTGCATTTTCTGTTTTGTATAAATAGGACTGATGACCAAATCTACACATTTCATCCAACTTGCAGCAAAATTCCCGCAAGATACTTGGATCTACATATATGACAAGACAGACCCAAAATTAAGAAGCTTGTGGGATCCACAAGGTATACATTATGCTTTCCACACAACAACTTGATATTAGGGAAACAATACTAGGAAAATGCATGAGTAATAGCTGTCAAAATACAATGTTACAATGCCCAAATATAACCAGGTGCCACACACTGATGCATACGGAAAACCAAAATTATTTGTTACTAACTTAAAGGTCAGTAATTTCAAATATTTTAGCTACCAGAACAATACTTTAAATTTACACTATATTTCTTGGTCTCTACCCCAATGTAAAACAGATGAACATCAGAATAGGAGGAAGATGACCTCTCACAAGTTTTTTAAAAATGTCACACTAAAACATAAGGAAAGGCCCTGTGAAATCTGACTTTCTTATTTTTAAAACCCCTGAGTTGTACATTTTCCACTGCCAAGTAGCCTCTGGACAAAAAAGTTTCGTAAGCATCAATCAACACCAGAGTTCTTATTCAGTGGTCAAAGTAACCATGGAAACAACTTAATAGCTTTAAAAACTACACACAAAAAGCTTTGAGAATGGAAATCAAATCCCAGTTTAGTTGCACCTAGGGATGCAACTGAAAGGCATAATCTGATTAACTACTTTTTTTTTTCCTTAAGATACAAAAAGATACAAGGATTGCTGACTAAAGTAATTATTTTGTAGAGCCTAATATCCTAAAAGAGAACTTGAACTTTAAGATTAAACTAATCCTTCTATTGAATAGAAAGGATAACTAAAACGAAAACTTTTACAGTGTATATGTCAGTATTAAACATCATAAAACACATCTAATTCTTCATTCAATATAAGTTGCTTAGAAACCAGAAGAATGCTAACTACTTTACCAAAATTCATGTAAACTGGAGTTTGGTGCAAATGTTGGAATTCAGATTATTTTAACATGAAGGAATAGGACCGCAACCTTCAAAACAGTGAAAGCTAAAACAATGAAAATGCAGACTCCTTAAGTCTGAATATTGACAGTGACTGCAGAACAGACAATGTTCCACAGACTTCTTTCAATATGTATTTCTGAGATAGGTTAAGGGAGAAAAAGACAAAATCAGCTATCTACTAAAGTGAAACAAGACTCTCAACCCACTTAAAAAAATTATATAAAATTGTGCTATAGCAGAAGAAATCTTAAATTCTGCAGTTCTGCTTAAGATTTAAAAAAAAAAAAAGTGTTAACACTACAGGATCCTATTGCTGAAAAAGGTTCCTTGCAAGCACCAAGGGGTGAAGTGCACCAACAACACCTCCCAGACAAATGAGAACTTGACTATAACAGCCCAGCTCTGACCAGATTACTCTGGCATGAACTGGAAAGCAAAGAAGCAGTAAACAAACTTTGCCATCTAACAGCTGCAAACTTCGCACTTTTATAACACATTTGGGGCAGGAGACCAGAAGGTGGCAAAAACCTAGGTACCACTTAACTATCCTTAGGAAGAGAGAATGTTAATAGGACTGGTCTAGGGCTACATGTCTACCAAGGCCACTGCTGGCTTATGTCGACAGCCCTCAGAGATCAATACACAGTGAAGACAAGAAAGAAATCAGTATTCTCTACAGAAGAGAACACAACCAGCATTAAACCTGGTGGCTAGCTCAGTCTCAACCTGCATGCAATTGTTTTGTCTGCGAACTGTCCTGACATTTCTACTGCAATAGAGGAATCACTAAATTTGTCATCCACTGGTGTACTATTGTTGTTAAAAACTGTGAGGGTGGTAGAGCAGTGGAAAAGGTTGCCCAGGGAGGCTGTAGAGTCTCCATCTCTGGAGACCCCCAAAAGCCGACTAGACACAGTCCTGGGTAACCATGGTGCTGCAATTCTGTGACAACTTCTGCATATACAGCCATCACTGAAAGTCTTGTAAAGCTTTTTGGAGAATCTTTACCAGGAAAAGCTGAAAAGGTGAGCTTGAGAGGTGTAATTTCTTTGCTATTTTAAAGCAAGCATAATGGTCTGAGTTGAGATGGAATTAAATCACATTGACATGGGGAGCATGCAAAAGATTGTAACAACAATAACTACTGCTGGGTTATTCTGTCAGCTGCTTTACAAGAGGCTTCTGTTCTCTTCACACCAAGCACCCCATGATACCTCTGTGAAAACTGCCAAGTTTTGAAGAACAGCACAAGTAGCAAACTGTACCAACCTACAGGCACACACAGCACTATGAAAAGACGGACTGTCCCTGCAAACAGGAATATTCAACATTCAGATGTGCTTACACATTACTACTGACAGTCTTAAACTTTGTTCTGCTTCGTAGGATGTGTTTCATCCTAACAAATGTTAAGAAAAGATGAGACTTTACAGACAAGTTCAGAAGGAAATTATGAGTGGGAAAAAGAAATTAGTTGTATGCCATGAGGAAAGCCACACAGCTGGACAGCACTTTCCAGAACGAGGCATCACTATGTCTAAGTAATATGAAACTGTTTAAGGATTACCAAAAACGTGGTTTTGATATATTAAAAACAGTTTTCTTCTACGTTCCATTCCCATCCTATTTTTCAACAGAATTGACAGGCAACTGTAGACAGAACTCTGTAGCATGGTTCAGCGGCTTTGTATAAGGTGCTTTATTTTAATTGCAAAACACTGCTAACTGCCCTTTAAAGGATCTGTGGCTTTCAAAATTAAAATGCTTACGTGTGTGTACTTGTACATACACAGCCAGTCCAACTTAGCGAGAAGGCAACCTAGGAGGACAAAAGGAGCCAAGTGACCCGGTCTTTCCATTTCGGACAAGGTAACCATAGAATCATAGAATAGTTTGGGTTGGAAGGGACCTCTAAAGGTCATCTAGTCCAACCCCCCCTACTGTGGGCAGGGACATCTTCAACTAGACCAGGTTGTTCAGAGCCCCATCCAACCTGACCTTGAATGTTTCCAGGGATGGGGCATCCACCATCTCTCTGGGCAACCTGTGCCAGTGCTTCACCACCCTCAGCGTAAACAATTTCTTCCTTATATCTAGTCTACTCCCCTTTAGTTTAAAGCCATTTAACCACTCACACTACTACCAACACTGATCAGGAGTTGAAGAAAAATTCATGGTAAGTGAAGTAGTTCATCAGCTAGCCTTCTGGGATAACAAAACAGGCTTCTGTCACGTAAAATACATGCATTAGGGAGGATCAACATTTAATTCTTTTGCTCTTGAGACTCTGGAGAGACCAGAAAAAGGGAGAAACTAGCCTGGAATGGGAAGAAAACTCATTACAGCCCAAGTAACAGAAGCAGTGAAGTGCACTGAGTGAGAAACAAACCAAGTAAAGATTAGAATAGAAGGTCCAAATGGACAATCTTTGCCAACTATGCTCGTACTTGACATTATTTGCTCTCTTTCTGGCATTTATTTCTGAACTCTGGATTACTTTTTCAGTACACAAAATAGTAATGTTCTCTTGCAGTGCTTACTTACAAAAACAATCAATTCTTAAAGAAAACAGTGATAAATAGAGGTTATTAGGACCACTGAAGTAATTTCTGTTTATGTGTTTCAAGGGCAGGATCTTCTCCCTCCTCCCCGTTTATATGTGCATGGAATTAGCTTCTGGGAAAAGACATTCACCACATTTAATACTCACTGCTCAGCAAAAAAAGGAGTTTAAACTCTTAAATAACTGTCAACAGCCACAGAAAGTGGGCAAAGCAACACAGAATAATCAAAAACAGTTCCATATTTTAAGCATGAAACAATGCTGCTTCTGTTGCAAGATATTTTTAGAGTAACAACAAAAAGTCAAACTGAAGCTTGAAAGTATTCCAGTACAAGTTCATGTTCCAGCTAGTGGATGTGTACTTTATGCACCACAAAGTCCCTTTACACTTAAAATTCAAAGCCTAATATCATAGACAGTTTGGACAGAAAAAGACAACTGAATTTGCATATTTAGTTTTAAAATGCAAACTTATTTTATTTAATGATTTCAAGCCTTTCAATTTGCCAGAAGGGTATCTGAAGCTCTTAATGCTCTCAGCTTGGTTACAAGTATATTAGTCAGACACAATGTTTAATGAGACATAATGCAAGAAAGGTGGGGTTCAAATACACATTTAACTAAACAAGTTCAGCTGAGAGTCAAACCTTTATTGCTACAGGGAAATAGCTCTGAAAACAAATTTTAAAATAATGATTAAGTAGTGGGTCTTAATAAAAGGTTAGGCCTTCTTGCATAGCAACTTCACTTTTATTTTAAAGCAGCAATTTGGTTGCCATTAGCAAGAAAAAAAATTGTGTCAGTGAATTTAAGCACATTTATGTTTATCATTCAAAGTGCTGCACTAGTGCTGTGTGTCAGGCTTGTAATAGTGGCCTATGCTAATAGGAAAGGGCAAAAGAAAAACAAGAATGGCAGAACATCATACAAGCGATCACAGCTCATGCCTTTGAAAGCTATTTTATTTTCCAAAAAGAATACTAAGTATAATCTCAATTTCTGAATCATATCTGATCATATGTAAAAAAAGGAAGAAATTTCAAATTCACAGGTTTCATCTAACTTGTTTAGTATAAAACGTTGATAAAGAGCAAGGCATACAAACAAAATAACTAAGAGTATGCCAATCTACAACAGAACATGATGCAGAAATAAAAGCATCCATTCTATCCTAACATTCAAAAACTTTGTACACTCATATTTAGGTCAAAGATACTTATATAGAGATACTGGAATACAAGCAGAAGGAAACTAAGTCTCTAAAGAGTATTGTAAAAAATTGTCTGATCTACCAGAGAATGAAACAAGATCCAAGAAAGGTTTATTAATATGCAACTTTTTTGTAGCCTAAATGAAAAAATCTGAATATGAATGCATCGTACTTTCAGTGATTGTCTATGAATACAGAAGCACTTCAATACCTTTTATTTCATCATCCAGAAATCAAAAACACTGATCTCATTTCTCCAGATTCTCTACCTTTAGAGAACTATAGTATTACATTCAAAACATTATCTTTTTGTTGACATCATAACTTGTCCCTTGTTATTTGAGCACTACATGAATGTCTAACAAGCCTTTAAGCCAGAAAACCTAAAAGTCCCAACTACTTACCACATTAATTTCTACTGAAATCAACGAAGTTTTCATGCATACCGTGTACTACATTTGATGTTAAACTCCTGATGGGATTTAGTGCAGGAAGAACACTGCAAACTAAGCACAATACTTCCATTATTCATGTTCCTTCAGGCCTGATATTGGGTCAACAGAACGACAACGCTCATGCTACTAAAAAGCAATCTGAAATAATTGAGCATGTTCCGTAGAAATTTAATATACGGGATTTTCTTTTCTTTTGAAGTTGAAATACATTACAAGTATTTTATATTGAATAGTCTTTTGCTTAGTAAGTTAAAAAAAAAGCAGATTCCCAGAATGCTGGCAAGTTGCTGGCTTTAGGACAGTTAAAGAAAACAAACATAATTATATACTGCAAAGCAGCTGGCAGCATGTAAAACCAACAGGAAATACTAATGCAAATCTATCTCTGAAGCATTTTTAAGCATTTAAGAACGAGTAGCTGAGTAGAACTTCTACTAAAACAATCATAATTAAAAAGTATTTTTTATTTATATTCTGAAGCTTATTATGTATATTCTTTATACTGTCACCTCATCAGGGACACAGACAAGACTTGCAGGTAACCCTATAGAACTTGAGTTCGAACAACAGTCTTTTGGCTCCGATTTCTTGAATTGTGACACTAAGATACGAAGTTTCTGTTCCATGCTAAAATAAAAAAGGTCAGCTCCTTCCAACAGAGGCCAGAGGCAGAGAATCTCCCAGTGGCTACAGAGGTGAATTTAAAAATCTCAAGGAAAGAAACTGGAAAATACACAATCCACAATGAACTATGAAAACACAGAAGAGAGAGCAGAAAGAAATTTCCAATGTAGTTAGAAAGAAACACAGGGTAGAAATAAAGACAAAGAGATGAGATTATCTTAAATCTAGAAAATAAAGTCCACTAACAAAACAAAGGCAAAAGGCAAAGAATAAGGAAAGAAAATGTGTGCCCTAAGCAAAAGTCATAAGGACTAGTGAGAGTTACACTGACTGACTCCTAATCAAAAAGACTAGGTCTGCCACTTCTTACTAGAAAGACACCTTCTAAGGAATCTCTAAAGGACTTGGAAACTCTTTCAGAGTTTAAAGAGATAATATTTATTCGATGATGATAACCTGACAAAGAGGAGAAAATGCCAAATTTTTACTTTGTTTCCGAGACTGAATGAAAACCTTGAGAAACAAAGGGAAACTGAGAGAGTAATTGCTGTACATTTCCAGCTCAGTGTACATGAGACAGTATAAAACCACAGACTACTTTCCAGGACACAAAAATTAGTGTTCCTGTTTGCCCTCTTCCTGTTTGGTTCCAAACATTCACAAAACAGTTTTCTGTTACTTTAACGTGACAGGTGCAGACTGTGGGTTTTTTCCCCTTGAGTTCTGTCCTTTACCAAGTATGTCTATCACTTTAATGGAAGGAAGGGGGACAAGACAAAACAAAAATCAACTTACAGATACTTATTTCCATACAACAGAAATAACTGTGTCTGAAGGGGTGTAAAGACAAGTTGCTTCATACTGCAGAAAACCTGAAAAAAAGCTGAATGCAGAAAAAGTTGGATGCCTGGGTCAAAAAATTGGTTTGTTTGAAATTCTGTTCCTTTGGCACATCAGTTTACCTAAATACACTATCAACTACCTTGTCTTCAAATCCACATTTAGAAGTAAGTTTAGTAAGTTTCATTTTGAAAAGCATGAAACAACATGCTGTCAACACTTTTCTTTTCATCTATGTTCATGTATGTTTGCACACTGATACACAATCACGTACATAATTACATATGTGCATGTTTAAACACACAAATTTTGCTTCATTTAGATTTTACCTAATCCTACAACAGCCACCTACTATCAATGCCTCCCGGCCACGTCTAAATAAACCCATTTTAATAAAAAAATTGTAGAAGAAAGAACTATACTGAAGCAACTGCAGGATCTGAGCCCAACTATGTATCGCTAGCATACTGCTATTGGAGTAGCCTAAGGTGCTGTTTTTCCATCCAAAAGCGAGATTCCCACATGACAGTCTTCCACCTGATTAGGGCAGAAGTCATTTATATAAAGACCCTCTGCCAGTCTTTAGCATAGCACTTCAGTCTCTCCCAAAAGCACCAACACTAATCCTTGCAACCCTCTTTTTCAAGATAACCCTGAATTTAAAAAGTTATTAAAAATTGTAATTACCATACTCAGCAGCTAGATTTCAAAAATGTTATGCACACCTTCAGCTCTTAAGCCCTTATGTCAGGGCAAATGAGGAAATTCTAACATAAAAATCCATACAAGCTATTTATAAAAAAAAAAAAAACAGTCCTAATTTCTTTTTGTTCTTTAACCCTTTTACAGACTTTTTAATACTACAGTTGTGCCTTCAATCCGGGGGGGGGAAAAAACCCCTCACTCCTATTTGCACTGGTTCCACAAGGCTAACAGATGTAAAACCAGTAAGATATAGTTAATGCACAAACAGGAAGTTCTATTCAGTAAAACAGGAATCATCCCACTCAGATTTGAATTACGCAGACTTCCAGGTGTTCCTTTTATGTACAAGTAAACCCATGGGGCAACAGGGGTTACTTCAGTTTAAGAATAAGCTATTGCAGTTTAGCCTCAACCTCTTCCAATTTGACTTCACTTAAGAGCGAAACAATCACAAGTGGTCAAGACAGAGCTTTCAGGAGTTACTGCTCCTCAGCTGCAATTCAACACCTCAACATCTCTTCTCTATCTACTGGGATGCAAAGTATGATAGATTTACCCACACACCTTAGCGGAAGTTTGCAAGCACATTCAAACAGTCAATTCTGAAACTGCTATGGCAGCTTAAGATTTTACAACCTTCTAGCTGTTCAGCATTATTCCTAAACTGGGTATATATTGAAAAAAGATCACAGAAGTCTTCCTAATCGGGTTCAGTTTGTCACTAGTGAGCTGTGCTCTCTCATCTATGTCCTGCTACATTCTGAAGCTCTGAAAAACCTGAAAACTTTTTCAACTTCATCAGCAAAAAAAATCAAATCTATGCACCCACGAAGCTGAGAGAAGCATCTAAATTTACTATTGCATTACTCTCTTAAATGGTGGCTAGAAGGATGAGTGTTTCCACATTAACTGTCTCTCAAGTCAGCTTCCATCATTAGCAAGCATTTTCACTCTCTTCACAGTTCTTTAAAGAGTAGTATATTTTAAGAGCTGTTGTTGTTATTAAGGACCTGAAGGGCCATGAAATGGGACAACTCTACAATTAAAAAAAATTTCCATTTCTCATTGTTCGGTGTTTAAGGACCATGGAGAGGAGCGAGCAAAAAATAACCTCTATAAAAGACCAGTGTTCTTTGCCTTGCTTCACATCTTTTCTAAAAGCTGAGAAACGTCTTACAGCTGAAAGAATTGGAAGGTACTTTGGAACAAAAGAGAAAACTATTAAACTGAACACAACTTTACAGGAAGTCCTGAATGTAACAGGATGGAATGCACACATTTCACAACATCTTCAAATATAAAATAAGCCAAAATCTCTGGAATCCACTGTATAAATTAATTACTTCCTTTTAAAAAGTGGCTCCTGCACTCCTTACTCTTAGTTTTCACCAGCCAGGCATTATGCACTGATTTGTCCCAATACTTGGTTTCCGTAACATTCAATTCATACATGAAACTCTAGAGCTTTGCTTAAAAAACAAAACAAAACAAAAAACCCAAACCAAAAATGAAACCAAAAAACCTCCCACACTGTAACACTCCCCCTGGTGTTCAGAAATACAGAAGCATTGTATTTGTAAAAACAAAGGGAGAAAATCCTTTCTTTTGCACACGTTAATCCAGACAGGTGTGATCAGCTCCTAAAATAACGAATATGTGTTTTCTGACTTAAAGGAAAAAGGCTTCTCAAGCTTCAGATTCTAATCAAAGCCTGGTCAAAGCTCCGTTACAAACAGCCTGATTTTCCTTTTGAGCTTAAACCAATTCCCGTCTAGTGTTTTAAAGAAACATGTACCAATGAAAGCCTCACCATTGGAATCTTTAGCCCACTATGTTTAAACAACTCCAGCTGGTAACTTCAAGTCAGCAGTACCTACAAAATTAACAGGATGCCTTTTGTCTTGCTCTGTGATCACTTCTGTGCATCTTTGATCTAGTGTCAGTGTTTTTTCTTTTCAGGATAGCTCTCATCGTTCAGTCACTTAGAAAGAAACTGTGATAAGCGTGTAAACTTCAGATGACCACAAGAATTTCCTGAAGAACACATTACCTGCCTTCTCAAAGGGCATTGCTGGTCCTTCTCTGCCCTTGAAAATGGCAGTTATAGTTCTTTGCTACCCTTTTTCCTGAAAGGCAATACAGATAAGTACTGGCCTACTAAATTTATGATTAATAGTAAAATAAGCATTTTTTTTAAAAGTAAAATTTGTTGATGATTAATTTTAGCTTCAAAAATGTCTGTAAAGCGAAAACTAGAACATGATAGAAGTTTGATAAACCGACTTAAAAACTTTTCACTAAATTTATTTTCAATAAATTTTTTTCTAAATACATGAATAATAAAAATTCTATTGCGATAGAGACATAATATTTTTTTTCTACAATATAATTGAGTAAGTAGTTTAAAATATATTTCTGTAGTTCAGGGTTCTGAACCTCTAGCCTTGGGCCGTGTTTAAGCTGGCAGGACAACACACACAGCCTGCTCTCAGTATTTCCATGGTAAGAACCAAGAGCAAGCTGCTCTCATCTGTCCTTCCCAGCAGCAATTCAGGAACGAGTGCACTGGATATACCTTCCAGGAAGCTTCAGACCTGTTACTCATGCTCTGCATGTAAGCAGTCCGGCCAAAACACAGTTGAGGCCCTATGGCCTACAGACCTCCCTGCAGCTGGCGTCAGCAATAGGAGTCACCAGCTGCCCTAAAGATGGGGCATCACTGCTGCAACAGAATAAATTTAATTGCTGGATTTATAACGCACAACTCATCTACATTATAAAATATTTTATTAATATTCATACCTGAGTCTGTCTTGTTCCCTTTTCCACCCTCTCGGCTCTTTTTTAAAACTGCCTTTAACATTTTAAATGTTGCTCCTAAAGGATAACAGAAAGAAACAAAAACAAATGCAACATTAATAATGTCCATTCACACAAAACCGAACAAAATAAAGATAGGATCATTACAAATGAAACAGTGAGGTAATCAGAAGAAACTTTTTGGTAGTTACATTTATTTTTTTACAACATAGCCTGGTTAAGCAAAGTCCTGATGTACACGGAATGTTTAATGCTTGAACTAAGCAATTAAGAGTTCACTGTCTTATACAGAAAAATAATACAGCATTCTCCACATTCCACATATAATTAAGGTTATAAGGCTAAACCCATGTAAGTTACTGTAAGATACTCTGGTGAAAATAAAACAGAATAAAGGTCCAACTCCTGACCGGAGTTCATCAACAGTGCTGGGGGAGCAGGCGACATGTCAGAAAGCTGCTATCAGCTGGAGACTCCAAACTGCAGGAGCGTAAAACAAATGGGTGACAATGGGACATGGTATCACCACACAACTGTTCTTTACCTATATGCAACGCACTGTTGACCAACACAGAAAAAGCTGAACAAATTCCTTAAATCACTGCACTGCTATGTACATGCCTATGTGCCCACATATCCGTAACTGTGAGCGCACACATTGCTGTCTTCCACCTCTCAAATTTAACAATCAACTTCAAGTGAGCAGCAGTTGCAGATTTCAGACGATTATTAATCATAAGAAAAATATATCTGGGATGTAAACCTGGAAGACAGTGAAGTTGTTTCAGATAACTATCTTCAGTTACAAAGCAAGGAAAATGGAATGGAAGGAATTATGAAGAGTACTTCTTTCTCAAAAAGCTTTCTGGAGCATCTATAAATTCTAATTTCATTTGTTTTCTCTATTGGAAAATTCCAAAGGTATCTCATTTTAGAAAACTTGCAGTACAGAATATGCAACAAGAAGGAAAAAAAAAGTAAACTGACAGTGCTGTCTTATGTAATGGATTGCCATAAAAACCACATGAAATCAGCAGGAAAAGCAAAAATCTTCCATCCAAAAAATATGGATTCTTCAGAAAGTTCACTTCTTTTTATGAAATAAAGCAGAAAAAGAAAAATCAGTACAACAGAGCTCTTAAGCTTCTAGGAATAACCTGAAGCACATACAACTAATACTAATTAGAAAACTGGAAGGTTTCCAGAGCCTGTATTATATTCAATGCACAAATCCCTGGGTCAGTTCCACACAGGTACAGCTGTGCACACAAACGGCTGTTTTTCATGTGGCAGGGTAACATCTCAGGCAACTTGTACTGATGAGTTACAATCCTTAGTATCACACACCATAGGGCAAGCAGGCAGCAAATGCGCTATCTTCTGTCCTCTGCATCTCAGGCGATGTATCTGCTAAGGATCACACACACACAAAAAAAAGATGCTCTGCTACTACTATCTCTGCAAACTACAGGAGTAAAACAAGTTCTGCAGTATTTTCAGGTGTTTCCCAAAGAATGTAAACTAAGCAGCCCTTTCCAGTTTCAGCATTAAAAAACTGAAAAAGCCAAAAAGAGTGGAATATTTATCTCTGAAACAGACATCTGCAAGAAGCACACACCCCACCCCACCCCCCAACTGGTTGTGGCTAAAACTTGTTAGGCTGAGGATGAAAGATCCAGACAAGGTAACATATCTCATTTGCATGACACAGTTGTCAGTGGATGGGGACAAAAACAAAACAAAAACCACAAGACAAGCCATAAACCTCACAAGCTGCTTCAGGCATGAAAAAAGATTGTAAACTTTAAAGCTTATTTACCTTCCAATTCTATCAAAAGTTGTTTAATAATGGAAATCTTTCAGATGGATCAGATCCGTAAGCTGGAGGATGTACTAAATGACCTTTCAAAAGCCCTTCCCACACCTGTTTTCTGTGGTGTCAGGCTTCAGCCAAGAGGAATATACAGGCTACAAAAAAGTTCATCAGAAAGCTGTAACTAGTTATCAAATAGCTAGTTATGAAACTGTAGATAAGAAGGAAAAAAAATACTAAAAAAAGGGTTCAAACTGAAGATTTAAGCAGCTTTCCTTTCTTTAACAACTGGTATGTCTTACAGAAATTTAGTGCATGAGGAAGAATATAATTTTTTGATTAAATAGTCTGGGGTTTTTTTCAGAAAGAGTCATGTGAACACTTTATATGTTTGGAAATCAAATCCATCTTCAAATACTATTAACAAATCAAGAACTTAAGAGTATCTTCCATAGTTTGAAATAGGTATGAGGTAAGAGTGACTTTACATTAAAAATTATGTATAAAAGCATTATTTGAATTATTACAGATATTCTGATGTTACAGACAGCTAACTTTCCTCTATCCCTATAAAATATTGGTCTTTATTAGGTACAGAAAAAGGTATTTAAAAATATTAGTTCTTAAAACAGCACAGGATTAAAATTTGCAGATTAAACAAAAAAAGGCTTATACATACACAAATGATGCCAAAACTGTGAGGGCAAGCATTAAAAAGTTAGGAAATTAGAAATTTAAAGGCTGGACCATGCAATCCAAATTTGTGCTTCTTTTCTGCATAAACTGTGCTAGAAACTTTAATTATGTCAGCATGTCCTGTCCACTCATCTGGTGCAAAGGATGTCCACAAACAAAACTAAAACCTTGTTTGTCTACAGCGCACCAACTGAGGCCCAGGAAAGCTATGTTCTGTTCCTTGCTCTACCGCAAGGCCATTGTGACACATAGAGGCAAAAGACTGCTCAAACACCTTAAATGTATTTTTCCTAAAATCTCAATTATTTGCTTCCCAAGTTTATTAAGTATTCTTTCAGAATAGCTTCCTCTTTGTGCATATCATGAGGGCTGCAATGGCTGTAAAAACATGCACATCCAGTGTGCACTGCATGTACAAAATAATTAAAAAAGTGCTGTAGTGAATGTTCTTTGCTCAAAGACCAGGCGTCTTTGATGTTTTCTGAATCACACAACTGTGTAAAGTACAGTACTGTTACAGGACAGCTGTGATATACATTTCATACCTATCAGCCAAACTCTTAGAAGTCTTCATTGTTACTTCTTCTGGCAAACAGTAGACTCCAGCTCCACTGTTCTCTTTCCCATGTTCTTGATCACCATTTTAAAAAGAATCTTTCTAATTTTAGTATGAAACTCTTAAAAAAAAAAAAAATAAATCTGAAAACAACTGTTCTGACTCATCTCAAATCCTTCCAGCCACTTCACACCATAAGATACTGGTCCATGTACGAGTTTGGAACTAACACAGACTTTGTGCTTCATATTCAGGCACTGGTAATTTGTTCCAGAAACCTAGATATATAAATTTCATCTTAATATTACAATTTGAAGGTCTTACATTCTTTGGAACCCATTTTTATATGTAATTGGACAGTTCCTTAAAATGAAAATTTTCTCAGCTCATTTTAGTACGTTGCAATTGAGGTAATTGTACTCAAGGGTATTGTAGCTTTTAACATTACTAACAGGCATTAACAGGTTCAGTTAGAATATTTAGTGAAGAAAACAGTGTTCAGTCATATAATTCAAGGCTGAAACATAATGCATATGTAGAAGAATGGAAAGTGTAGAGCTGCAGAGACATTCTTAATTTGGTATTCCCTAACTTCTGCCTGGCTTTGAAACATTAGTGTTTCCTCTAAAATTATTCGGTGTTGTATATTGTTGGTATGTTGTATGATAAATTTTACTTACAAGCATTTTAAAATGTCTTAAAACAATAGTGACTTTATTAAAATTCAGCTGGTATCACCACATGAACAAGGAAGAAATAGTCTACCTGAAGTCTTGCTGAAGTTCACACAGCATGTCTCATCTAGCTCTGCCCTATAGAGACCACTAGATGCATTTTTTATTCCTCCCTCCAAAAGTGATACAGCTTAGTGGGGTAAAGTAACCAGAACCAAAAATACAAGAGGGTAATTATGAAAGAATTTGGTTTCACAGAGCTGATCATCGGGGGCGGGGGGGAAGCCTACTGCAAGTGAAGACAATGACATTGTTGCAAGAGAACGGGATCTTTCTTAAGAAAAATACGGTACATTTACAGGATACGATACACAACATTTACAGGATCTTGAACAGGTGCGGTGCTAAAAGAAACCCTCCATAGCAGCTGAGAGAGAGAAGAAATGTGAGCTTAAAAAAAAGTCAGTGGAAAAAATAATGGGTGCAAAGAGGAATCCAATGGACAAAGAGGCAATGGGCACAAACTGAAATGTGGGAGGTTCCCTCTGACAGGAATACTTTCTCACTGTGAGCGCGACCAAGCACTGGCACAGGTTGCCCAGGCAGGTTGTGGAGTCTCCTTCCTTGGAAGCATTCAAAAGCCGCCTGGACACGGTCCTGGTCAACCAGCTCTAGATAAACCCTTCTTGAGCAGGGGGGGGTTGGACAAGGTGACTTCCCATGGTCCCTTCCAACCTCAACCATTCTGTGATTCATGAAGATGTTGAACAGGATTAGACTCGGTATTGATCCCTGGGGTATACCACTAGTCACTGGCCTTCAACTAGACTTCATGCCACTGACCATATGTGTTGCATACATTTCACATTGTACCATTTACGGTACGCTATTCCCTTTGAGTCTATCCATCCTGCAGGCCAATATACTGCACATACTGCTTTTAAGGGATAACCCCCACTCACACTCAAAAGAAGAGAAATGCCTTGAAACGTATCTAACATACTGAGGGAGGGTGATGGGAATAGCAGGAAATGCAACTGTAAATCTCTTAGGTTGGTTCAAGTATGTTCCTTTTCTCCAACAAAACTCACCTTGGATCAAACTCCTAGCAGAGGCAGTAAATAACAGCTCAAGGGGCTACAGAGAGGACACTTTCTGCCTCCAAAGAAAACCTCACGGCATGGACCAGAGTAAAAACATTACAGAAGCTGGCTGTACTGTAGTAGAAAGTGCATTCTAACTCACTCAGTCTTACTTTAAATGGTATATGCCTCTCAGTACCGCAAGATCTAAAAATTCTAATTATCAGATTCCAAAAGGAAATAAAAACAACTCTAAGCATTTTTTCTAAATACATAGTCAAACACCCTCTCCCAGATAATCTCCTAAGCTAAGACACAAAGAAAATAAAAGTCCCAATATATTTATTATACTCTGCTTTTTAAATAAAAAGGGTTGGTTTTTTTCTTTTCCATATAAAAAACATATGCCATGTTAGAAAGTCTGCATTATGCAATGCTAAGATCTGGAACTGTCAATGACTTTCAGAATCTGAGAATGATATTCTATATATGTAACTAGAACAGAGTGGCAATAAAGAAAAAAGAACACCTGAAAACCTGCGTATTATATTTAACTTTCTTCTTATTTTGCAAACATGACAAATATAAATTTTCGATTAACCAGAACAGAGAGGCTTGATATAGAACTGAAATTTTACAGTGTATGTCATTCCTATTCTTAGGATATAGGTAGGGGGTAATAAGAGATCAAATAAAAGGAATCAAGGACAACTCCATCCTAGATTTTTTTCTTTTTGGAATTGAGGCCAACTTCCCCACTGTGCATATGGTTCTTCAAGGATCTATTCCAATACAGAACAGAAATGGCATGTGAGATGGTTGCTTATTCAGACACATTCAGTGTAGATACAAAAAAGTTGCCTATTACCTGGAAGCAAAGTCCATTTCCTTCCTTCTCCCCTATAAAATTATATGCAAAAATGAAAGATAACCACTTCCAAAGAAATTCACCTTTTGATATGTCAATTACACTCAAGGAGAGACCTAACCAATAAAGGCTCTGAACAGGAAAGCAAACACAGTGAAATTTACTATTCATTTGCAAGCTGGAAGGTACAAAAAATAAACTGCCTTCTTAAGTAATTCCAAAGCCAACACCTTGGTTACTTTACAACATCATTCCACAAAGGTGTGTAGCTGAACCACTTAGGAAACGAACCAAATACTACAGCTTAGAAATACTGATTACAAATAAACTATGTGTTATTTAAAAAAAAACAAACTTATTTGTACACACTGTGAAGCTTTCTGACATACATCCAAAAGCATTTCAGCTTCAGGTAAAAAATTTCTTCATACCCATCTTTCACACTTCAAGAAGACTGATCAAATTGAACAGCAATACTGTACATTTATATTTCCTCATCCCTTGAAACAGACATGGGACATTGGATCTTGTTTTGTTTTAAAGACATTTGTATTAATAGGATATTTTCCAGTAATGCTGGCATCTTGTCTTTTCTAAGCATATTGTATTTCCTCTTTCTCCACAACTAAGCTTAAATAAAATCATTCACTGACTAAGATTTCAGAAGCACTTTCAGCTATTGCAATTGTTTTGCTTTGGTAAACAATTCAGTTTTAGATTTTCTTGGTTCCAATTTTTAAATTCTGCCCTGAAACCACCTGTTTCTTGTTTGTTTTTTTTGTTTGTTTGGGGTTTTTTTTAAAGATTTGAAGGTCTTTTAAAAACTTTAACTATAATTTCCGTTTTTAAAATAGATACCAGATGCGGACTTGTTATCCAAGGGTTGATACTAGTAATGTCACATAAGAAGGAAAATACCTCAACACTCTTTTGTTTATGCAATCAAAGATCATGTTAGCTGCTTACAAAACTGGATCCCCCACCCCAGCTCATGTTGAATACATTTTAAAATGGGTGCTGCCCTCCCACCAGTTCAACTGTTTGTCTTTAGATAAATGAGACATTTCATATAATTGCCTCGTATTCAGAGCATGAAGGGAAGGGGCGGAAAGTCCCTTGATTTAAGAATTTGTATGATGAGCTTTTTTATAAATGAGGGACTCCAAAACAAGATCACATTTATAACATACAAATGCTAAGTTATGTAAAGACTTGGGAGCACAGGCATACACAACAGTTTACTTCCTTTCTAATCTTTTACAAATTAAGTACTTCGCTACCTAAGGAATCCCCTCTGAAAAGCAAAAGGACAGAAAAAAAATCTCTCCACATTTTCACTCTGCCTGTGAGTCTCACTTAAAACTCAGCAACTTCCTTGCATGAGAATATTTCCACATATAGCTATTACTGACAGATACTAACATCAGTAACAAGATGATTCATAGCTTTTGTTCGCATTCGTAACTTTTGTTCTACCTTCCTTAAAGGTTTGCAGCATGCACGTTTTACATACCTTACCTATCAGAGTGGGTTATTTTCAAAGATATATCCACAAGAGTTCATCACTTCTGGAGAAGTCAAATAAACTAATCCTACATAGTATGTAACCACCTGAGCTAATGCCCGCGAACTCCACATTTACCTGCTTCCCAAAGTTGTGTTGTTCAGTCTCTCCATATTTAAATCCTGAAAAACAGTTAGCATATATTTGCAAAGAAATAAAGGGTGGAACATCTTAGTCATTCTACCATTTGCACAGAAGTACTTAAGGACTTACCACCTTTCAGTGTAGGATTTATTAAACATATACTTCAAAAAAGCTGTATTTTTAAAAGTGCATTTTGTAAATATCCCAAGATTCAGTCCTAAGGTTTGCAGAAAACTTCATTTAGTCACAACTGCTTTCATTGCCTTTAAACACATTAAGAATTTCATTGTTTACACATAGAAAAGTTTCAACATTTCCCTTTTCTGGCAAATTCGAATTCCTTTAGTTTAACTGTGTTTTTCAAACAAGATGAAAACAACAACAACAACAAAAAATACTTAAAACAGCAAGATGTTACTGATGTAACAGAAATCAAGACAAGACAGTAAGTAAAAAATCCTTTACAATGACTACATTTTGAGTCATCAATATCTAACACTTTATAATAAACAGAGGACATACTCCAGATCTAACAGACTCCTAATTCAAGAATGAACAAAAGCATTTGAAAACAAGAGAATAGTGGGTTTTACTTTCTTTTTTTTTAAGGTACAACTTCTGATGAGATATATTTGTTTTATTATTATTCAAATGCATGAATGAAAAAGATAAAACAGATACACTGAAGAGGTCTGTCTCTGACTTCATACAATAAAATAGTAAATGGCATATATGATGTTTCCAAAGGGCTATATTTAGCCAAATCTAAACAAACTCACTGAAGTTAAACAGCTATAATTGAAATATTTTTCTACCATACCCTAAACAATTATGGTCTTTACCCTTTGTAGGTATTTCTTATGTAGGAAGATCAATACAGATACAAAACTGACAAGCTATACTGCATTTGTTTGATTTGTTACTCACTGAGTAACCTAATTATTATTACCTATGAGATATTCCACATACCCCCCACTCTTATCTGACACCCCTGAAACCTATGCATCAATTTAATAGGAGACTGCAAAAGAACACTGAGGTTTCCCATTTGCTGCTCACTTCTAAATAGTGGAATTATGCCCTGAAGCACTATTAAAATACAATGAAAGAGGTGAAAGATGAGGAAGCAGGAGAAAAACCTCATTATCATTTTAGCTATTAGAATGTGCTTTTGCACTAGCTTTTCT
Organism: Aptenodytes patagonicus; assembly: GCF_965638725.1. Classification (NCBI taxonomy): domain Eukaryota; kingdom Metazoa; phylum Chordata; class Aves; order Sphenisciformes; family Spheniscidae; genus Aptenodytes; species Aptenodytes patagonicus. The sequence goes on along the minus strand of NC_134954.1, from coordinate 76,507,393 downwards.
CCCACCAGTCTGGTTTTAGATTTGACTTCCCATATGTCACAGATGTACGTATTCTATTCTGCAATTACCCAGTTTTCTGCTATGCTACTCTTTTACTCTATTGCTGACTATTTTGTCCAGTGTCTCTAAGGACTGCCAACACAGGGGAAAAGATGGTCTCTTCACTTGACTGCTGTCCAAAAAGTCTTGGTCAGGTGCCAGATACTGCAGAAATGACTGTTTATCAGTTTTAAAGATTACTATTCCCCAGCTACTTGTTACTACCCTGAAGCACTGAAGAAACTGATCTTGCATTGAAGCAGATGAAGAGCACTCACAAGTCAGAAATATTAACTTCAAAGGCCATAAGCACCTGTTTGAACTAACCTGAACAATTCAGCAACAATGCAGATGAAGAATCATCAGTTGAGTCATCTGCCTGTCTACACTGGGGAAAGAGCAGCAGCTGTCAACAGAGGAGCCACAAAATCTTAAAGATTCTCAGCTGTTTCTCATATGAAAAGTATCTGACCACAGATAAGGTGTAGATGAATTTATTTTTCCCTTTCTCTTCCCGTTCTGCTGAGTCCCTCCAGAGAAAATGCCAAGACCATAGCCTTTACCATTCTACAGAATTTCCCCTTTCTTCAGTCATGACTTACAAAAAAACCAAACGAAACCCCCAAAAAATACCAACAGAAAAACCCTTGCTTCTCATCCCTTCTGAATTTATCAAATTTATCCTTGCTATTTAGGCTTCTTTCTGAACCTCACCCCTCTAGCACTTGTCATTTACAAGATACTGCCAAATTCTTCAAAGGATCAAAAGATCCACTGTGCTCTCCTAGTCTCATCTCATTTAGCCTAACTCCACTCTCACCAGGACTGTTTTCTCCCTTCAATTTTATCTTTGGGTATCACAGAAGTAGATTACCCTCTATCATTCCACTGCCCTTTATTTCTAAATTCAATGAATTATCTTTCCCCTCCTCTAGCTTTGCAAGACAGAGATCAGCGTACACAGATTATGCTGCAAAGTAAGTTTTTGCTTCAGGGGCAAGAAGAAGGTGGGTGGGTGTGGTGAGAGCAGAATAATGAAGGGTGGGTAAGAAGATGACTGCTTGCTACTTGTCTTCAGCAATAATCCTCACCTCAATAAAAAGGTTTCAAAAAAAAAAAAGTTGGCCCTCCTCTAAGTGGAAGGTCACTATTGAGAGAGGCCTTCTAGAATGAAATAAGCTGACAAGGTTTTAAAAAAACAAAACAACAACAACAAAAAAAAGTCCTGAGGAAACACCATTATGAGCATCCCAGCCAACAATCCCTAGGAACCAGTGGATGTCACAGACATAGTTTGCACTGAGGCAGGAGTGAGCAAAGGAAAATGAAATATAACCATACATATATTTTTTTCTTGCCTTTGTCATAATGGCCACTTTCTTCCCATATCTCTCCATCCTCCATGTTAAACACAGAAAAAGTGACAAACCCCCTACTTTAAAATCGATTATGAAAGGGTCAAAACACTAGGCAAGAAAACTCATCCCTTTCCAGCTGGCAGAAGTGACGCCCTGCACACACTATGTCAGCAGAAAATCAAGAGCCTAAAACTAGATGAAAACTAGGTCAGAAACTACCATTTCAGCTTTACTAGCAAACAGAAAATGAAAGGAAGACAAAAATCATGCTAACCAAAATCTTGATGCAACTCATAGTAATCAGGTCTTATTTTACCGAATAGTTGTATGCTTAGGTTATGATAGCACCGTCCTCTTCAGAAAGCACGGAAGATGAGTACAGAAATAAAATGCATCTCTAGTTTCTCGACTATCCTAGATACAGTTGTAATTTCCAGATGAACATCAACAAGCTGCTTGTAAAACAACATAACCATTCACTCCAAACAGCCAAAAGTAAATGCAATGCAGAATGCATCTATCTTACATTATACAGGCTGCAGTGCAAACAACTTAGTGGGCAAAACCATTTTTCTTCAGCCCACCCCTCTACATCGGTTTAAACCTGCTTCCTCCATACTGCTGCAATTCCAGACATTGTTTCATGACCCACAAAACTGAAGACAGGATTGATCTAGCAAAGTAAAAACGGGGACAGATAGCACATCAGTATCTACATTAATTGACCCCAACATTTTAACAGACTGGATCTCTGGACTATTCAAGCATCATGCAGTTTCCAGTAAATCCATTAGAAGAGTTATGCATTCCCCCATTTCTAAAAAAAGGCTCAACAGGCAGCCTGTATGGGTTAGTCTTTGCAATTTGTATTTAAGCAAGCTTTTTCTGTTCCTGTTAACTTTCTAGACCGTGGCAATTCCTTAATAGTACATGTAGTTTAAGTGGGGGAAGAAGCAGAAGAAATCAAACTAGATGTAACAAGTATTTTTAGTGTTAAAGACAAGCAATAACCAGAAGTAATAGCTACTTTGCAAAAAATCTATTACTACAGGACAGGTTACAAACTTCATGTAACAGTACCAAACTGACTGGCCACATGTCAAACCTGTAATAATTTTGGGCAGGATTTTCAAAGGGCTACATCATCTATTTCTGATCAGGGATCCTCTCTTCTTTGTGTTGCAGCACAGGGAAAAATACAGTTTCTCCTACAGCACCAGGAACGATGTCTTCACCACATGAAAATTCTGAGCACAATGACAGTTTATTTCATGTCTGCATGGCAATGTAATCCTACCAGCTGATTCAGAAACACTACCTGGCATATTGGATTCATTACGCTTTAAAACTCACATGGCTGTCTCCTCCAGCTGTGCATGCAATTTTTATACTCTCCTCCATAGGAGAAAAAGACCAAATTTCGTTTAGCAGACAGCAAAATGACATCATGACAGTTGAATCATTATCAACTTTTGGTACAGAACATTCTTTTAAGATGGTCAGTGCTTCCTCATCAGATAGCATACACAAAATTTGTCTACTATCATAATCCAGGACAGAACTGGCTTAACCAAAACTCAGTTTTGTTTAAGTCATACCATTTCTACTCAGACTCCCCTCAAAAGATGGACAAGTTCTCCAGTCACACAATGGGTGAGTAGCCAAGGGCTAAATTTCCCTCATATGTCACTACTGAGAAGATTATAAGGTCCACCCAGTGAGGTTGAATACTAATGACTTAACCTTCCTAGACTTACTAAATATCACTAAAATCCATAAGCTTAGCAAATGAACTAGTACAGCTGAGACACGCGAACCACCATCTGCTTGTTTATTGTGGCTTTTAGGCTACAGCTCACGCAGAAATTACTATTTATTTCAACCACCTTAAAACTTCAAGGGAAGGCAGTTATCCCATGTAAAGGGATTTAATATCATAAAATACTTTATTAGAAGGAAACATCAGGCTAAACCAATAGCAAGGGGGATAAAGTTATTAAATTTCACTTTCAACTTGCTCAACACTTTCAACTTGCCAAATACTGCAGATGAGAAATCCTATATATAAAAAAATACCACATAAACCTATCGAGTTATGTGCCTGCACGGAGTCTTGTTTTCAGATTTAAGATGTGTATTTGTAACTCTGATCTTGCAAAGCAGCCACTTTTGTTCCTTTTCAGTCCAAAGAACACCAACCAAGCTCTTACCAGCCTCAATATTAGAAAAAGGAAAAAAAAAAAAAGGCAAAAAGAAGAAAAAGAGAAAAAAAGGAGGGGGGGGGAAAAGGGGGAGAGGGAGGGAAAAGGGGGAGAGGGAGGGAAAAGGGGGAGAGGGAGGGAAGCGAAAAAAAGAAGAGAGGAGAGAGAGGAGGGGAGAGAGAGGAGGAGAGAGGGAAAAAAAAGGAAAAAAAAGGAAAAAAATCACAGACTATCTTTCCCAAAACTAGACCTGACCAAAATGAGTAATGTCTTGGGAATTTCAGTGGAGTACATTGGTAAGCTGAGGCAGCTCTCAAAACAGTACTCTAGGCAATATCCAAAAAAATGTGACTTCAAAGTGATCTAACACCACAGGTCTCTTCTGGACATATTAAAATAGCATGTGGTCCAAACACGTTATTTTCCATATTAGTTTCTTTTGTCTATAAAGCGAGACATAACAAACCAGCAAACGAAAACAAGAACAAAGGAAAAAAAAAATTAAGCAGCTCCAGATTTGAAGAAACTTTGCTGTACCTCAAAATGAGATGTTTCTACCACCAGACTACATATAAATGTGCAGCATGACTGTCTTCAGTCATATTTTTAAAAAGGGGATGTTTTTGTGTACCTAAAATGCCACCCACTGCATCTACTGTATCTAGTCTGACAGTGGTACCACGTCATACATGAAAAAAAATCACTGAATTCCAAAGACTTTAACAGACTAACTGATGATCCTTTCAGAAAAGGAAAACAAATTCCCTCCAAATGCTAAATGAAATCATTTGATACCAAGCCAAAGCAGGCACTAGTGAAACCTGGCAGTATTCGACTAGTAGATGCATAAAACTCAAGGAATTTATTGTAGGACATGATATGAAAAGATATGCTTAGTGTCTAGAAGTGAAGGCTTCTCCAGAATTTCTTTCATCCAGTGAAAAGCAAATTCGCAGTAAGCATGGATGATTTTCCTCACAGAATTACTCTATGCAACAACAGGAAAGAGGAACAGCCAAAATACTGCTGAATTTACAGAGTGCCGATACATACTTGCACTGTACATTGCCTGCCAAAAGTCATCGCCCCAGTTTCCCTTTCAGAGTCTTCAGCCCTGTTTCTGGTTGCAGGTAACTCAGCAGGGCAGATCACTACAGATGTTAAGAAGATCTCTCAGAAGAGGAAAAAAATTTTTGAGATGGTTGACAGTCACTCTACTAAGGAATTTGAACTTTGAAAACAAGACTGAAATGAATCCACAAGTGGAGGAGGCAGCAATACAGCTCCCTTCAGTTTCTCCACACTGGTATATCAGCATTTCTCTTATGCACCAGCTGTTTAACTTTCACTCCTATATTGAAACCAAAGCTAGTTCTAAAGCTAAGCTTCTTCCTCAGAGCATCTCAAAACATATTACAGCTCGTAACAGCCTGCAGGGAGGGTAGTAGCCTTATTTTCATTTTACTTAAGAGGAGCAAAAACCAGTTTGTTCAAGGTCATAATGGGCGAGTCTTTACAAGATGACCAAAGGGGTCAGCTGTATATTCCTGCTGCATTGTGCCAGCGCTGATATAATTTTCTACGTGTTTACTGAACTGCACTGTGGAGTCAGATGAGCAGCAGAGATGACACAGGAAAAAGAGCAGGATCTCATGGCGGGTACAGAAGGAAGGAAAACCACTCCTTTGAATCACAACAAACTGTTAGATTGGCTCAACTATCCCCTGAAATCTTACCCATAGGAACGTGGCAAAACGGAAATATTACCCTCCCTACTTCCCATCTCAAATCCTGGGATGCTATCTTTTTCTGTCTCTTGTGAAATGTAAACCTTCCGGTTTTAATTACTTGATTATGCTATTTTATGGACAAGACTCAGGCATTCTTTTATAGTGTAAACTACAAGGGAACACTAACATCCATATTCTTCCAACTCCTTTTCCCTTAAAGCACTTTTCCTTTTAATGTACAATGCATTAGTATCAAGAGACCTTGTTACAATGTTAAAACAAGCTCTATTTGAACATTTATGACAGGCAGTATCTACCACAATGGGCTCATAAGCAAGCCCTCCAATCCTGCCACAATCCATCATGTGTATACTCTCTTTACACAAGTAGGCCACTGAAATCAATGAGATTATTCACATGAACTAGATACATGCTTTAGTTATTATTCCTTGTCAGCCGTAAGTCCACTACAGAGGTCAAACTAAGGACAAGAACATACATGGAACATCCCAGAGTTTGCTCCTGAAGAAAAACTAAAGGCTTTTCTATACAAGGGGAAAAGCGCTTCATATTCACACCCTCCTTCAATTCTGCAATAACTCCCTGGTGTAGACAAGATCTCACATGCTCCTACCAAAAATATGAAATACCTGGCAAGCCCATATTTATTAAAATTTTACAGTTGTCCTATTGCTTTCAGTAATTAAACAACCAAGCACCGCTAAAGCCTCTAATTCAGAAAAATTAATTATTCATTAAAATCTTAGGTCTGTATAAATCTTCGCAAGTTTGCCAGGACAGTATATACTGCCTCACCTTGACCTGCTAATGGGATGCTTCCAAGTCCCACGTAAATCAAACGAGCCGAGTTCACTGATTTATCAAGAGAATAGATGTAACACCAACAAGAACTCAGCTCAAAATCTTGTGAACAGAAAGAAAACTGCAAAGAAACAAAATTCAATTTTTCTCCTGGGGAAAACTAAGAATTGAAGAAAGGAAGCTCAAGCAAGGCTCACTAAGGAGAAAAGCATTTGTTTTTCCTATTAGCAGACATGATGAAAATAGAATCATAGAATAGTTTGGGTTGGAAGGGACCTCTAAAGGTCATCTAGTCCAATCCCCCTGCCATGGGCAGGGACATCTTCAACTAAATCAGGTTGCTCAGAGCCCCGTCCAACCTGACCTGGAATGTTTCCAGGGGTGGGGCATCCACCACCTCTCTGGGCAACCTGTGCCAGTGCTTCACCACCCTCAGCATAAAAAATGTCTTCCTTATATCTAGTCTATATCTACCAACCTTTAGTTTAAAGCCATTCCCCCTTGTCCTGTCGCAACAGGCCCTGCTAAAAAGTCTGTCCCCATCTTTTTTATAAGCCCCCTTGAAGTACTGACAGGCTGCAAGAAGGTCTCCCCGAAGCCTTCTCTTCTCTAGGCTGAACAACCCCAACTCTCTCAGCCTTTCTTCATAGGAGAGGTGTTCCATCCCCCTGATCATTTCCGTGGCCCTCCTCTGGACGTGCTCCAACAGGTCTGTGTCTTTCTTATGCTGAGGGCTCCAGAGCTGGATGCAGTAATCCAGGTGGGGTCTCACCAGAGCAGAGTAGAGGGGCAGAATCACCTCCCTCGACCTGCTGGCCACGCTGCTTTGGATGCAGCCCAGGATACGATTGGCCTTCTGGGCTGCGAGCGCACGTTGCCGGCTCATCTCCAGCTTTTCATCCACCAGTACCCCCCAAGTCCTTCTCAGCAGGGCTGCTCTCAATCCCTTCATCCCCTAGCCTGTATTGATACCGGGGGTTGCCCCAACCCAGGTGCAGGACCTTGCACTTGGCCTTGTTGAACCTCATGAGGTTCACACGGGCCCACTTCTCAGGCTTGTCCAGGTCCCTCTGGGTGGCATCCCGTCCCTCTGGCGTGTCGACCGCACCACTCAGCTTGGTGTCATCTGCAAACTTGCTGAGGGTGCACTCGATCCCACTGTCTGTGTCACTGATGAAGATATTAAACAGTACCGGTCCCAATACGGACCCCTGCGGGACGCCACTCGTCACCAGCCTCCATCTGGACATTGAGCCGTTGACCACTACCCTCTGCATGCGACCACCAGACAGTCCACCCATCAAATCCACACCTCTCCAGTTTAGAGAGAAGGATGTTGTGGGGGACCGTGTCAAAGGCCTTACAGAAGTCCAGATAGACGACATCTGTAGCCCTTCCCGTGTCCACTGATGTAGTCACTCCATCACAGAAGGCCACCAGGTTAGTCAGGTAGAAGGAAGAAAAGAATTTTGTTTCTACCAGATTGAGGGACAGTGTTAGATTTCTCAGATGCCAGTCAGCCAGATTCTTGGAACACTTTACTAACAAAATGAGCTCTCTCAAGAAGCCCATTTCCCCAGTGTGATCCAAGACACAACTCTGGTGGCACACACTGCTGCAGAGAATGCAAGGGCCTTGGAAGAACCCGCTGTGCAGGCATGGGCGGGGGGAGAAAAAGAAAAAAAGTCCTAACAAACAATTCAGTATATTCCTCTGGCAGACTTTTACAAAGCTTTGAACTCTGGCAGAACAAAATAACTTAATGTCACTTTTGTCCTCCTTTCCATATTGTCTTTTAAAGACAAAAGTACAGCATTTGTGGTCAGGAAAAAAACCCCCAACATTAATTAGATCTTTTTTTCCCAAACTTTCAAAATATGCCTAGTACCTCTGAAGGAGTGTAAAACTTTTTACAGAGTGCTCCCATCAGTAACCTATTGACTTACTGCAAACTTACAGAAAATAAATGTGGTAATGTACCACAGTGGCACAAAAAAAAGCTTAGAGAGAGAATAAACAAAAACTCTATACATACCAACTCTGTATTCCCAGAGTTTTAAATATATCAACGAATTCTGAAACTGTACATTAGTTTGGTACATCATGCTAGAGGCACAATGTTCCTATACTCCATTCTACCTTTGCCAAGTACAATTTATCTGAGGATCAAGCTAAGTTTTCCCCTGATGTCTTTTCATTGTCTCTTGAACTTGTCAAAGTAATTCTTGCATGCACACAAAGATTCTCTATCAGTAGTTGGGAAGTGCTGAAAATTTTACTTTGTCATAGCAAAACCATGTCTACACTTTGTGGCAGTACTATTCCTCCCTCTTTTCTTCTAACTTTCAGTTTCTGGCAAATTTGTAGAAAAATCCAGGAACTCAGTCCTTACTAACACAAAAAAATCCCTTTGTGACCTCAGTGGGAATTTAGCCCAGTGTAAAACAGACCTTGAAGCATATTAACTAATCAACTCAACTCAAACACATTTCTGGTGTAAAACACAAAAAAGTCTCCCTCCAAAATTCACATTAAGAATGTTTGGTTTTGAACAAGAATGACAAAACACAGACAACAAAAAAACCAAACACAAAAAAAGCAAAAAACCAAGCCCGAACCAAAAACAACCCACACATTAAACTCTCTAGCAACTTCCATCTCATTTAAGTTTCAAAAAGTAAAGGTCATATTTTGCTTCTATTTATTCTTGTATATTGTTCAAATCCTAACTTGTTAAAGTATGGTCAGAAACATACATTCTAAGGAAAGGACATCTGTTAAGAAAGAAATGGATTAGTTTCGCTGTAAATGACTGAAAGAAGAAAAGCAGAGTCTTTAGACTACTCAAATTCTAATATTCTTCCAGATAAAACAAGGCTGAAGCAGTTTAATCTGGAGTCTGTCTTTTCAGCAATTAAACACCTCAGCTACTTTAAGTGCAATAGCTTTGAATTTGACTTAAAACTACCAGCTTTTGAGAAGTCATAGAGATGTAATAATTAATAATTATATTAAGTACATGACAGCAAAGTTCCACCAGAACCTAATACAACACTTAAAGATGCAAAACTGTTCTAAACTAAACAGAGCTCCCCACAGTCAAACTCCAGCCATATAGCTGCAGAGTTCACATTTACACACAAACATACACATCAAAAACTTTCTTTCAGGGAGTTTCCTGTGTTGCTAACAAGTTCCAGCTTCTCTCCTGCTGGATCTAAATTTAACTAAGACTAAGATCGAGTCTTAAAAAAAAGGCCAAATCAAAAAACAACCAAACAAAAAACCCCACCAACAAACCAAAACAAAAAAAAAAAAACAACCCACACCATATAAGCAACTTCAATGCAATGCAGCACACATTTTACAGGCACCTTTGTTTTTAAAGCTGTTAATTATCAAATATATGAAATATGCAGCAAACAAGTAGCAGCCCCTCACCCTTTCGCCCTACACATTTCTGAAATTGCACTTTACATGCTACTAGGTACAGATAACACAAGCACTAATAACAGTTGCTAATTCAATAAATGTATGTAAAAAGTGAGTGACCTTTACAGAGGAAGTCAGAAGTTCAACCAGAAGCCAAGGCTCCCCAACATGGCCAAGTGTGCTTTGCTATCTGAATTAGAGGACTAACCACACTAGTACCTTGGATTAAGCCAAAAAGACTCCTTACAAAGTCTTCGAACTTTGTTACAGACATGCTAATTCTTGAATATTTTAATTACAGATTTGTCTGAGCTAGATAGGGGGAATATGCAGGTAGAAGGGAAAGGGTAAGAAACAACTTGGAAGTGAAGGAGGTTCAACATTCAAGCTACTGACTCCAGTTATGAACTCACATATTCATACACCACCACTGTCCCAAGATGCATTTGCCAATGCGGCTCCTTCTTGAGACCACCCACACAGGCCATTCCTACTCCAGCAGTACAACTATTTCACTTCCCACACAATGCGGTACATGTCATACATTCACCTCACACACTTTTCTTTGATAGGTTAATTCTTACAATGCTGGAATACGACACTTTTTTTTTTTTTTTTTAAAAAAGGTGTTAAATTTGAGTAATACTTCGATCACTAACCAGAGGGGAAATTCTACTGCAGGCCAAAATGAGACTGCAAACAATTCTACCGTAGGCTATGGAATTTTTTCTCTTTTAACACCACCCTGTATTTTAGAAATCTAAAACATGGAAATCTGCATTTATTGATAATTCACAAGTTCTAACTTTACAGCAACACCATGAATTTAAGGCAGCTGATAAAAAATACACAGAGATATTCAAAATACGTATCTGTAGCTTTGTACCTTCTGTGGTTACAGTACTTAAGATCACTAGATCTCTAAGTTGCATCTAGTTTTCCAATTTCATACATGTCTAGATATAGCTGAATTCGCCAAGGCACATGAGGAAGAACTAGATGACTTCAAGATCAGTCCTATTCCCAAAATTATTTTGGTCATCTGGATTGCAAAGTGCCCAAGAAGTACTTCACAAAGCAGCGCTTCACTAAATAAGTCACCACACAAACACTAAAAAACCATAACCCCTACACCTGTTGACACAGAGTATTTACAGAAAAAGGTCAAATGTGCAATAATTTATCGAAGATTGCCACCAACTTCAACATCAAGATCCTAAAAGCAGCTCTTGATTTGACCTCAAAGACATTTAAATTTCTGCTAACGGCTATGCAAAGAACTCATTTACCAATATCACTGAACTGATCCCTGTTTAAGACCCAGCGAGATTATCAAGCTGAAAGCATTATATAGTCTATGAAACCTAGCAAACTATTCTCTGCGAACACCTAAGAACTGACATCCCATGCGACAAGACACCAATGAGGAGACACTTCAAATCTGACAAGCTGGCTGATCTGCAAGGCTTTTCATCCAACAAGCTAGTGGAACTTCTGTTTTCAAATTGGCACCCTCATGAGAAATTATTATTCCAGATCAAGAACAGAAAAGAAAAGAAGTGAAATACTAAATTGGAGATGGCACTACCTCAGGAAATAAAGCACATATTCCAGCAACTACTCCCAGTCATACACAATAGACACCTTTTGTTACCTGGCCTTCTGCTTCCAGACTCTTACGAATATTACTTAGGCACAGGAGCATCTCCATACATTATACAGGGAGGCCAAGCACTGAAGTTAAGATATTGCAAAGTTTAATATTCCAGTACCAAAGTGCCTTTACAGATTAAGCCTATAGCTTAACAGGCCTCCTCTCAGTGAGTGGAGGGGAGGAAACAAAAACAGAATTCCCAAAACATGACAAGAGAAACAGGATTTTAAAAGTTAAAGTAATTACATTAACATGAACTACAATGCATGTATTTCAAGATGCAGGAGTGACAAGGATGGATGAAAAGGAAGTCTATACAGTGATGTATCACCTATACAGCACAGAAACCTGAAATAACTACAAAGCAAACTCTGCAGGATTAGTCTTTTTATGAAGCTGAAAGACCCGGGGGGGGGAAGCAACAGGACATTTTAGCTATGATAAGGAGATCAAAGGCACGCTATTTTGCTAAAGCACAAAACTGGATGGCAGATCAGGCTGATGTCCTTACACAAGAGTTTGAAGGCTTGCTGATTCATCTTCAAAGAAAGGTTTAATCTTGATGACAGTAAGAAGTTCAGCTAAAGAAAAACAGAACACCTCTGCTAAGACTGCTTAGCTGTCTTCAAAAGTATATACTCAGATCACAGAGTTGCTATGGCATCAACTTCAGGACTGTGGTTAGACACACAAAATGTCTTTTTCCTACAGACTGTTATGGGAAGCTGAGCAACTTTGGCCATGAACCAAATATGTTCTGGCTCTAAAAGTAGACATAATTCATCACCATTTGGACATTCCAATGGTTAGCTAAACTGAGAAAGCAAGACAACCAGCACTTTAGAGCATCCATGTAAATGAAGCTCTAAATACACTGCCCTAGCAATAGCAAAAACAAATTGTATTTGCACTTACCTTGTTTACTAGCATTATTTAATAACATAATACTATTTTTCCAGCACTTAACTGTCAAGTCAGAACAAATGGGAAAGGTTCATTTTTGGCAGCTGCATATCAAACTACAGCGGGAGGAAATTCTGTAGGATCCAAGGTATCACATTTATTTCCCTTATTCCCTGGTATTTTTAATTTTATAAGCATCAGGCTATTTTTAAGCAACAGCTATCAAAAATATGAGCTAACACAGGACTTTCGCGTGTACTGAATAATCCTGCAAAACTCTGAAGTAGCCTGGATGAGTAAAACATTTAACATACTCTAAACCAGTACACCTCTTGCAAACTGTTTTACACCCAGCAATCACAGAAGCCCAAAGCAAACCTCCCACATCCCCAACTGTTAGCTTTCCAAATGGTAAAGCAGCATTTGCTTTACCAGTTAGAAAACACAACCTCTGAAGTAGACCAGATGAGTGCCACTTTCACATTGCCACAAAGGGGGAAAAGGAGGTGGGTACAAAGCAGAGAACAGGGTCGAGGGGACGCACTCAATATCACACTGAAGCAGACCTAAACCCCCCCTTCTTCCCCCCGAGGCGCATCCTCACAGAAAGATGTCTCCAGTTACGTTCTGTTTTTGAAAACAATCATTTAGGACCCAGTTTATTCTCTGTCCAATAAATATGCGTTATGAGGCTAGGGCAAACAAATAACTGAAATAACACTACTGAGGAATCAGAAAGCTTTAGAAAGTATATTATAAAATACACAGTTACTATATGTTATTAGTAACTCACGTATTAAAAGACAAATCAAATTATCGTTTTATCATTTTATTCTGGAGATCATAGCAGGCAACATTGACGACCGCAAGGGCAGGACCTTCTACTTTAGTAGTCAAAACAAGGTCATTACCAATGGATACACACATGCCCCCATAGCATACATTCCAGTTTAAAAAGGTAAATAGCTGAACATCTCCCTTCTTGTCAACTCTGGCCAGAACATCTCATGCAGATCAGCCACCCAACTTAATAATGCATGGCTCTCCTTGCCATATTCGTTAACTCTGGCTGCCATACTATTAATGAGACAACCGTGGCACGTTTCCTGTTCTTAGCAGGGTCTCCTTCACATTTTGCTATCAAAAACACGTAACCACAAAGAAATCAAGTTCTCCCGAAAGCAAGATTTTTTTTTTTTCCAGAATCTCTTCTAATAAAGGAATGAAAATTGTACTCGTCACAGAAACGCGAAAGCATGTGCTAGGGAGGCGGAAATCCCGGCCGCGCAGACAGCTCCAGGCCTCGCCCCTGCGGGAGCGCCCCACGACCGCCCGGGGAGCGCCTCCTCCAGCCCGACCCGCCGGCCCCGGGCCCCCCGCCCCCGGCCAGCCCCCCGCCGGCCGCCCCCGGGCCCTCCGGCCTCCTCGGCCTCCCCAGGCCGCGCCTTTCCGCGCTCCTCCCTGCCCTGCCCCCACCTGTGCCGGCCACGGCCCAGGCCCCGCCGCGCCGGCACGGGGACAGGCGCCGCCTCAGCCCTGCCACCCCGCCGGCCGCCTCGGCCCCCGCCCCGCGGCCGCCGGGCGCGGCCGCCGCGGCAGCCCGACATGCCCGTACATGCTCCTTGGCCAGAAAGTTTCACTCGCGCCTCCGCTCCCGCCGAGCACCCGCGCAGCCCTCCGGAAAGGCCGGGCGAAGGGCGCGCCCCGCACGCACCGGCAGAGAGGAGGAGGAGGAGGAGGAGGAGGGAGCGCTTACCTCCGCCCGCGGGGCCCGGCCCCCCTCGCCCAGGGGCTCCTGCGGCGCGGCCCAGGCGGGGCTCCTCCGCGGCCAGCCAGGCGCGTCGGCGGGATGAGCTCACTGGGAGCAGGCGGCAGCAGTCCCCGCCCTACGCACCCCCACGGCCGCCCCTCCACAGGACCGGCTCCGCGGGGCGGGGAGCGCCCGGGGCGGAGCGGAGCTGGGCAGCGGGGCAGGTCCCACAGCTGCCTCAGCACGGCCCCGCGCCAGAACCCCGCGCCAGAACCGCGACTCCCCGCAGCCCCACAGGACAGCAGCTCGCCGCCGCCCGCCCGGAACTCCGCAGGCGGCGGCGAGGGGAGGGAGGAGAGCGGGCAGCGGGCACGCCCGGGCGGTGTCCGCCCTCCGCGGCCTGGTGCGGGGCACCCCCGGCAAACGCCACGTTTCTCCGTAGGCGAATGTTTAACCACCAGAAAAACTTCCTCAAGACGTGCTAAAATCACCTCAACTGCCATGGCTCTGCAAAGCAGGGTCTCAGGTCTGCCAGCCTGTTGAATTCAGACGTATGCTACTCAAAACACCTAAACATCTGTTAATTCTGTAATCTTTTTATCATGTTTATTACAGTTTGCTTGGATGTCAGCGATCTCGACCAGGTTGTGAAAACTCACAAGCACAGCTCGGGTCTGTAGGACTTCCGCTCCGAATGCGTGAACTGCTCAGAAACGACCCATCCCCGGGGAGCCCCGCTGCTGGCACAGTTTGGAGGCCACAGAGAAGGCCCACATCCCGGTGGGCTGTGCATACTGCTTTGCAGGTGGTGATTGCACTTCCAAATAATTCAGCCTTTTTTATCAGTAACCTGAAAATAATTATATTGTTGCTTATAAGATCTGCAAAAGACAAAAAGATGGGTGGAATATAAATAATAATGACAGAAGATCTCTCAGAGTGCACCAAAAAAACCTAGTGCATTCTTTGCCTGTATAAACAAGGGATTAGCAAGCATGTGCAAGAGAGGTGGTATTACCTCTGAATATAGCTTTGGTAAAACCAGCAGTGGAACACTGTTTCCAGTCTCTCTCTATCCGTATTTTCCAAGATACTGAAAAATTAGAGAGGGTGCAGAAGAGAACCACAAAAATGATCTGAAGGCTGAAGATGATGCCTAGCAGTAAGTGTTAAAATATTTAGTTCCTCAAAAAGATAGCTCAAAAGGGGGCTTATGAGAAAGAAAATGAGGTACTGGTATTTTTACTTTGGCGCACCTAACTGAGGTCAACACTACCTGTGGTAACCCCGATGAGCTATATCGAAGTAGCCACTACAGAGCATTATCTCTAGCTGTTTTTTTTACATTTAGATAACTATCTCACATTAATGGGTTTAGTGTTAAAGTGTTTTTAAGTATTAAGACATAGAATCATAGAATCATTAAGGTTGGAAAAGACCTCTAAGATCATTGAGTCCAACCGTCAACCCAACACCACCATGCCCACTAAACCATGTCCCTAAGCGCCTCATCTACATGTCTTTTAAATACCTCCAGGGATGGGGACTCCGCCACTTCCCTGGGCAGCCTCTTCCAATGTTTAACCACTCTTTCAGTAAAGAAATTTTTCCTCATGTCCAATCTAAACCTCCCCTGGCGCAACTTGAGGCCATTTCCTCTCATCCTATCTCTAGTTACTTGGGAGAAGAGACCGACACACACCTCGCTACAACCTCCTTTCAGGTAGTTGTAGATAGCGATGAGGTCTCCCCTCAGCCTCCTTTTCTCCAGGCTAAACAACCCCAGTTCCCTCAGCCGCTCCTCAGAAGACTTGTTCTCCAGACCCCTCACCAGCCTCGTTGCCCTTCTCTGGACATGCTCCAGCACCTCAATGTCCTTCTTGTAGTGAGGGGCCCTCACTACAAGGCGCCCTCACTACTACCCATAGGTTAGCAGTGATGGTTTGAATGCCATCATTATGAGCACAACAGTTGATAATGTTAGCAGAAATACTCATCTGATGTGTTTTTCTCTTCCAATGTCAAACTGCTTGCCTTTTCCACCCCAAATGTCCAATACTCCACCTATTCCCTGCATAGAGGCCAAAGTGCTTAGCTTCCCTACACGTAATTTCTACAATAGTGTCACATGATTAATTAAAAAATTAATCCTCCTCACACCAAAAAAGGAAAACGTAGGGACAATCCAACATACATTTATAAATAATAGTAAGGGTTTGCTGGACAAACTATGATTTATTTTCATATGTAATTCATCATGAAAAACTAAATCTGAATTTAACTGCAAAATAATTATTACAGTGCCAGAGTATTCTAGAACATTTTCTACGCTATGCATACATTTCACAGAGCATCTTTCAATGTGTCTGTAAGGGGTACAAAAGAAAATCCATATATGTGTTCAGAAACAAGTTACAGGCTTACATACAAGAGCAGCGTCCTCTCAAGAACATTTGACATGATTGCCTTGTATGGTATTAGAGGAGCAGAGTAACATGGAGACAAAGCCTCTCAGGGTTACAACAGCAGAGCAATTAGTTATCTTACACTTCTTTCATTGTGACTTCAGCAGCTTAGTAGCTGAAGATTTGTCCCAAAACAAGGATAGGATGCTGTATGCAACTCAGCCAGCAGCTTTTCTTTCTTCTGGTGGAGAACTCTCTTAATCACATTCTCTTCCCTCCGTTTTGCCTAGGTGATGAGGCGTATGTCTGGAAAGAAAGGATTTTTCTCTCTCTCAGAGGAAATGTCTTAGTTCTAGCAGCCTTTTATGATTTTGTCTTTGTCTCTGAAATCTGAGACAAAAAACTGAGCTATGACTCCACCATTCTGGGATCTATTCCTCATCAGGTCCAGTGCTCACTCTCTCTTCCTCTGTAGATGAACCCAGAAATTTTGAAATAGTATTTACAGTCAATTGGATTTAGGTCCTGCTGTTTCACAGGAAAGCTAAGAATCAAAGTATTTTTAACTAGGGCTTCATTTTAGTGTTTCCCTATTTGTCTCAGTAGAGCAATGCTTTTGATACCAGCAACATAAAGATTTTTGCCCTCATCGGTAGCTTCCTTTTGAGAAGAATTTAGCCCACAGCTGTTTTTCTACTTTAACTGTTCTGCCGTCTGCTCCTTCCACTCATTTGTTCAGATGATTTGTCCATTCCCAGCCACTGAAATTCTTCAGCTCTTCCTTTTTTTTTTTTCTTCTCACAAAGGTTACGGCTGTCCTCAGAGTCTCACACTTACCATGCAAGCTTCTAGTAGTTTTAAAGCTTTTTTTTTTTTTTTTTGAAAACAAGAACCTTAGATCAAGCTGAAATATAATGGGAGCAGTGTTCACTGTAATACTGGGGACTAGAGAAATAAAAAAATCAGACTTCTCACTTTTTCTGCTCAGCTTCAGTGTTGTTTATGTTAGCTTGGGCTTCTAATCTTGAACTACTATTTCAATTCTTGGTTTTGGAGGGCTCCTTCAAAGAAGACAATTTTGTAAATTTTACGAGCTTCCTTTCAATGTAGCTGCTTTTATCCTGTCTGATTCATTCTCATGCAAAATAATTTAGTAGAAAATTCTCAATTTACTGATTTTAAGAAAACAACTTGTTCTATAACTAGTAGAATCAACACCACCTTATATTCAATAGCTTTGTGACTGTTGGATTTGCAGATGTCTAAAAAGGTGTAAGTTCTGATTTATGTTTTTTGTCTGTAAAAGTAGCATTCATAATGTCTATCCAGTATGCAGTTATCTGATGTCTCAATCTGCTTTTGTTTGTGATGCCACCTTTGCATAGTGGGAGAATAGTAGGAGGTATTCTCATCCTGGCTACCTGTTTTCAACTAATACCATTTCATTAAAGTATTACTCTCAGTTGATTTTACTAGAAATGAACCAACTGGTTCTAAAGCTAGCAGGGAAAGAGAGGAAGGGGAACAAGTAGGTACGCACACAGGGATTGGATATAGGCCTGTTTTCCCTATGAAACCAGGCTAGAAGTTGGTCACATGGCTTTACAGGGCAAAACAAGACTGAAGCTAAATACAAGTTACAAACACCACCTATGTCAAACTACTTTGTGATCACTACATGCACCAGCTTAGGTCTTGCAGTTGCTGTCCACAGCAGATTCTGTACAGAGCCTCAGTAATTTCACTGATAACACACCAGAACTTACCATATTTGTAATGTTTAATCTCTTATGATACTTGTTTGTCAACAGCTCCCATAGGCATAAATGCTACTTTGTAAAAGTGTTAACAGGACAAATAGTAAAAAATGATAATCTGTGATATC
Organism: Aptenodytes patagonicus; assembly: GCF_965638725.1. NCBI lineage: Eukaryota > Metazoa > Chordata > Aves > Sphenisciformes > Spheniscidae > Aptenodytes > Aptenodytes patagonicus. Next base: position 76,489,214 of record NC_134954.1, on the reverse strand, counting down.
AACTAAAATATTCCAAATGCCATTTATTGCAATTGCTTCCATTAATAATTTGTTCCCTGTGCTCTTTTCTGTCCGCTGTTTTCCAGCTCAATTACAATTACTGTTCTTCGATATGCTTTGCTTCCATTCTGTCCACCTATTCCCAACTCCTTCCATTATGTCCTTTTTAAAAAACATCGGAAACTGACCTCTGTGTAAGGTCTGGTCTTGCAGACAGCAGCTTGGAGAACTCGGCATTAGCGCGTGCAGTTTTCTTGTCTGTTTGTCAGGAGTACACTTCTGAAAGGCGTAGGGAGGTAGGAAAACAAATAAGCCTTATCATTTATCATAGGAATTGCTGTTCTAAAGTCAAAGTGAAGGGGGCAGGGACTTATTCTGTGAATATATACTTATACCTGAATGATTTTCTGTTTAAGTATTACTTTTTAGCCAGAATCCACATAGCTTCATTACACAAAAACAGATGCTGCTTAGAAAAGAAAGAAAAAGATAAGAAGTACATATCCTACCTCACTACAGAAGCTGGACTGACAATGACACAGAAGGCTAAAGCAATTTTAAGTCAGAGTTAAAGCATTGCAAGAGTAGATCTAAGTTACCCAACAAGTTTTCTATTTCATCTGCAGATAAGCATTAATTCCTCATTTAACTTTCACATGATTTTTTGGAGGCTGTGTGGGAGATTGTGTCTTTTCTGTTGCTCCAATGAATCAGAAAAAACAGCAAGAAATTGGTAGTAAACTGTCTGGAATAAGTAAAGAAACGTTGTTATTCAATCCATGAACACATACATAGGCACTGCTCAAAAGACAGCCAACTGCATACATGCAGCATGAAGAACAAAACCTAGGATACATCTCTTCAAACATGTATTTATGCCAGTAGTCTACAGTCATGAACAGAGAGAGAGGGAGTTATAAGAGAAATAGAATAGCTGAATAGTGTATTGCAGGTCTGTTGTGGTTTAACCTCAGTCAGCAACTGAGCACCACACAGCCGCTCGCTCACCCTTCCGCACCCCCCCCCCCCAGTGGGATGGGGGAGAGAATTGGAAGAGTAGAAGTGAGAAAAACTCGTGGGTTGAGATAAAAACAGTTTATAAAAAAATAATAACAATAACAATAACAATAATAATAATAATACACAAAGCAAGTGATGCACAAATGCAATTGCTCACCACCCGCTGACCGATGCCCAGCCAGTCCCCGAGCAGTGGCCCCCCCGGCCAGCTTTCCCCAGTTTATGTACTGAGCATGACGGCACATGGTATGGAATAGCCCTTTGGCCAGTTTGGGTCAGCTGTCCTGGCTGTGCCCCCTCCCAGCTTCTTGTGCACCTCCATCCTTCTCAATCGGTAGAGCACGGGAAGCTGAAAAGTCCTTGACTAGTGTAAGCACTACTTAGCAACAACTAAAACATCGGTGTGTTATCAACATTGTTCTCATCCTAAATCCAAAACACAGCACAGTACCAGCTACTGGGAAGGAAATTAACTCTATCCCTGCTGAAATCAGGACAAGGTCCAAAAAATGTCAGCAGGTAATTAAGATTCTACATGATGCCACAAGGAGGTCTTGTACTTTCAGAACAAGCAGAATTTGGATTCTAGCCTTGCTTCTACAGGTAGTCTGCAGCATGGTCACACCTCTGAACTCCTAAGGAGCCACTGATATTTCAAATACTGATAAGGGCTACTAATTAGAAAAATCATATTCATAATACATTCTGTATCACTTTCAGCAATAGAACTAACATCAGGGAATCTTTTAAGGGAACATAACAGACTATTTAAAAAATTACTCTTGGTTACAGGAAACAACAACAACAACAACAACAACAAAAAGCAATACAATTTAGTGAAAAATGTAGGGTTTTAGTGTGCTTTATGTAGCTTCCTGCTTGAAATCCAGGAGACCACACAACAGATCCCTACACTTATGAGAACTCTTGTTCATTTGGAATTTCTCATGTAGCCCTCTTAACTTAGCCAACTCTAAAGGCAGTTATTGAAAATGAGTGAGCAGTTACTCATTGCCTATGCACAAAAATATCTAGATGCTAAGAAGTTAGAACTAATCATCTGAAATATTTAAAGGTCTGAACTAGGGAATCTTTTACATGATACACATGGATTTTTAATTACTGTTCAAGTGATCAATCAAGTGATGATTTGGCTACCTAGACTGCCTATGAATTGTGTGTGCCAAAATGAACTTTTTATATATATATATATATAAAAATAAATATATAAACCACTTAAATATGTGAAAACTATACACTTATCTGAAAGAAGAACTGGGTCCAATGATTAAGACCTTTTATCTCCTTAGGTTTTCCTGTCTCTCTGCTTCTTCTATGACAATTCATCTATCATCCATTGACACTCAAGCATTCAGATTTCTTTATAGAGTCATTTGAAGAAAAAAAAAATATAGTATGATGATAGAATATAATGATGGAACAACACTGCTGCAAAAGAAGACAGCAGGAAGACGACACTAGTAACACATCCTAGAGGCCAGTCTGAGACAATCTAGAATTTCTTCTTTGCGGTTTAGGCTCCCTGCCTTTCCTTCCCTGTAACAAAATAACTAATATAAACTGGTGCAAAGGGCAGGGTTTGGGTTTGTTTGGGGTTTTTTAGTCTTTTATTATTTGCTTTTTTTATTTTAGTGTATTTATTTAGCATACAGCATCAGTTCAGAAAGGACACTTTAGAAAATGGAAAAAAGTTTTCAAATCATAAAGTTTATGAGAAGCTTACTGTGTATGAATTCTGTGCTCCGACCTATGGTGAAATCATAGAATAAGGGACACACGTGCTTTATATTTGAAGAACTACTAATAGTATTTGTCTGGAAATGAATCCCTATGTGGAAAATACTGAACACGTAGTGTCAAGGGAAAGAAATTACTTTGATTTGTAGGAAATAATGCCTTGTAACACCTTATACTTTGGCAATCCCCAGGATGTAACAAAAAATTTTAAAAAATAACCAATTAATGTCTTGAAAACCTGGAATCACTAGAAACATCTCTCTGATGAAAACAGTCATGAAAGTAAGGAGAGCTGTGCTTATGGCTAGTAATCTGTGTTGTTTCACTAGTATATTTTTTCTTTGTACTTCTGTGGCAATAGGTCTGACATACAGTATAAATTTATGTTTCTGAAGATTCTGTTGGGAAAGACTGTCTCAAAATTTGAGACTTAATGGAGTTCTTCGGTTATTATTTTTTTTGCCCCACCAAGCTGGAACCAAAGCATAGTGAAAACAGTGTTCTTTCACATTTTTGTTACAAATATTAGGGATTGTTCTTTAAAATGGGAATTTGTTTTTAATAAGTGAGCCATAAAAGCAAAACACTTTGTGCCTCACTGGCAGTGTTAGAAGGCGCAATGCATACACCAGGCTACTGAAAGGTTGTACGTGAGCTGGGGAAAATATCAGAGGTGAGTAGTCCTTGTTGCTCCTTTTGAAAGGAAAAGTAGGGTTGATTAAAAAAAAAGTTAAAAAAAAAGTCTTAATCATTCCTTCATATAAAAATAACTTCTGAATTAATCACCAGAAGTAAACTCAAAATACAAGAGAAAAGCACTGTGTATAAATGAAGTCAGTTCCAGAAATTTCATCCCTTTATACGTAACTGTTGAATATGAAATGCTGTATCCAACTTTTCAATGTTGCCTGGTTCATGAAGCAATGCATTTGTTCTGAAGTGACCACATTTAGAAACATAACATGAAAGCATCTACAAAACCAGCAAATCTTAACTATGTAAATTTACCTGATACCAATATAGTATGCACTTTATCCTATTCCTTGTTCTAGGTTTCATTTATAATTGACTACAGCTGTGAACACAGAGAATGTAGGAAGGATAAGGAATCAGATACCACTTTTTGTTGCTATCAAGTTATGCCCTTTGTATCTTTACAGCTTCCAGGGAGTCATGTCCTCTGTGAAATACCAAATGATGCTTTAATAAACTATTATTTTTTCTTTGAAACTTTTCCAGCAGATTAAAATATACCTCCTTGTAAGAAAATAGCTGTTTTCTGAGGCTAGCTCAGCTGGCAGAACCTGAATAAGCTGTAGGCATATAGCAACCTCTTGTGGCAAAAATAGTATACGCATAATAATTAAGAACTATTGAAATTTCTTAAGCTACTCTTGATATAGAATCATAGAATCATTAAGGTTGGAAGAGACCTCTAAGATCATCGAGTCCAACCGTCAACCCAACACCACCATGTCCACTAAACCATGTCCGTAAGCGCCTCATCTACTCGTCTTTTAAATACCTCCAGGGATGGGGACTCAACCACTTCCCTGGGCAGCCTCTTCCAATGTTTAACCACTCTTTCAGTAAAGAAATTTTTCCTCATGTCCAATCTAAACCTCCCCTGGCGCAACTTGAGGCCATTTCCTCTCGTCCTATCACTTGTTACTTGGGAGAAGAGACCGACCCCCACCTCGCTACAACCTCCTTTCAGGGAGTTGTAGAGAGCGATGAGGTCTCCCCTCAGCCTCCTTTTCTGCAGGCTAAACAACCCCAGTTCCCTCAGCTGCTCCTCAGAAGACTTGTGCTCCAGACCCCTCACCAGCCTCGTTGCCCTTCTCTGGACACGCTCCAGCACCTCAACGTCCTTCTTGTAGTGAGGGTTTATGAGTCATAAACCTCTATAAAAGCGTTAGCAAACAACTGGAGAGTTGGAGAGTCTCTGTTAGTTGGACAGTCAGCAATACTCAGACTTCAGAACTGTAATAGTCCTTCTCTTCAATTGAAGAATGAACTAAACATTGGTAGCCTGTTATAAATGAAGTGCCAGACTGAAATTTCTGTTAATAAAATTATCTAAAAGTTCTTCTTTAAAATTCAGCAAGAGTGGAATAATGGCCAGGAGTAGAATCCGTGGCCAGCTCTGACAAGAATAATAAACATGCTATTATGTTGAAACATTGTTCTCCGCATGGTTTTGCTGAACAAAGGGAAAACGACTGGTTTCACCAGGGAAGTCAAAGTGCCTTTAGAGTTTACAGTAGCTGAGCAAGACTGAAAACAGTTAGAGTACATGCCTGGTTCAATAATGTATTCTGCAGAATGCTGGCATAGCAGCAGCCCTTCAACTGACAGCGTGGAGGACAGGAAACAGTCAGACAATGCTACAGGCCTGGAAGGCAAAATAAACAGAACCCTGGTATCTGCAAAGAATCCCATGACACTTACCCTCTTTAAAAAGATTTAACTCACAAGTGGTCCAAAAGCATGAAGTGCACATTCCTCTAGCTAAACTGATCAGCTGCAAGTATCTGTCCTGCTCATGCTAAGTAGAAGAGGATAGTCTAGAAGATGCAGGAATGGTCCTCAAGGGCAGCGAGGTTTTCAAAACCAAGAGGTGCTTTACTATGAACCCGTTATGGGAGTTATGCACAACAGGAACAATCACAATATCAGTATCGCAGATGACACTGATTAGACCAAAGAATATTTTTTTTTTTTTTTTTTACATTCTAGAAATATACTCCTCTACCACTGAAACTAAAGATGAGCTCAGTAAACACACTTCGGCCAGTTAACAGAACTTTTGGGTTTTGTACACCAGGGAGAGGTTACTGTGCTTGAAATGATTTGCAAATCTGTGTATACTACTTAGAGAGGAACAGGCTGAACAAGTACATCTTGGAAGGGATAGAGGCTTTAAACAACAGTTAATATTTATTTATTAAAATTAAGTCTTTTGTTATAGTTTTATTTTATTGTAACTTCCCAGATTTGCCATGTGTAATTTCTTTGCCATTTCATCTGCTGCAGTTTCACACAAGAGTCAGAAATCACATCCTCTGAATTCAGACCTCAGTCTGTACACTTAACAGCATATACTTTAGTTCATTCCAGACCAGTTAGAAGTTGCACACTGCCAAATTCCCAAATAGCCCTGTCAAGCACCACACAACCTGGGAGTGTCAAGTGCTTAAAGGTAGAGACTCTTCCTTGCCCAAGAGGAAATTCATCCCTGCAGAGAAGTCCAGCAAAACGTGTATGTCTTACTCAGGCCGTCAAACAGAATGTGTGACATTATCAAGTTTACCAGTATGTTGAACCAATTAACATTTACTGAAATCTGTTTTCACTGCTTTCATTGCCACTTGGCTTCAGTCATTCCCATCTCTGTAAGGTGTTTTGAGGTCTGCAGATAAAAACTGTGTAATAACCAACACTGTGTCCATCAAAATGATGAAATAAAGATCAACAGAAGAAATAATTTCCTGAGACCACGCCATTCTTGTTGAATGCCTGCATCATTTGTAATAACCCTCAAGAAGCCTGAAAATAGGCTTCCTGCAAGGTTTTGATTTTTCTAGCAAACCAACTGTATTTGTTCCTTATGTTCTGAATTTAGCTGTAGTTCATATTTAAATAATGAAAGCAAAGTACTAAATTAAGACTTGAACTAAATAAAACAAACTCCCTAAAACAGAAAGCACAACCAATTCATCATAGTATTATCAATGATGGTGCAAACACAAACTAAAATGACACACAGAATGGAGGGCACAAATGGGATGAAAAACTAAGTTGTCTATTATTTAGAAGTTCCAAGTACAGTTTTAGTTTCCTGTTTAGCTCGTTATTAAGAATACTATTATAAGCAGGACACCTTAATAAATAGAAATAAATTAGAGAAAATAATGCACCTGACAGTGCACCTGTCAAAATACAACAGGTGAGTAAAAGACTAACTTGGTTGAAAAGGGGAAAAGGGAGTGCTTTTAATTATAGAATGTTATTAATTATAAAATATATTTAAGCAGAAGAGTTTAGTTTGATCTCTATACAAATCATTCAGATTCCCTCCAAAGACTGGTAAGTGCTATTGACACAAGAAGCAATACCACCACAAGGGACAACATCCTACAGAAGCAGGAAATTAAATAGATCAGTTGCCAGGATTTCTTACTCCGCAAGATACATGTTATAGCAGAAGAGGAGCTTGCACCTGCTTTGCATTTAGTAAAACCATGAAACTGAGTTTATCAAAATTAGACCTCCTGATTTCTTGTTAGGTCCTCTTTTTACACCTGAAAATTTTACACAGGTAGAACATAGCTACTTTACATTAAAGCAGGCTTTCTGCTAGGCTGTTTGGAACTACCACACTGTCACTCCAGGTATGTGCTGTACATATACAGATCCTAGGCACTGCTGCAATACATGCATGGATTCATTTTTCCAGGAGGACTGATGCTTCTTAGAAGCCTCTTAGAAGCATATGTTGAGCTTATGCTGCTTAACTCCTGTTTGCCGATACAGGACACACTGTACTTCCAGAACTTGAGTTACTATTGTCCTGGTTTCGGCAGGACAACTATATATACTAAATTCATCTATGTAGTATTGAACTTGCTAAATGTGCACTGCACAGAATAGTATACAGGACCTTTTAAACAGAACTATTACATACATAAGCAAGGACTGTATGACTACCCGATTTATGTCACAGAATTAATTTCCTATAGCTACCTTCTACATTGAGCATGCCATCCCTACCCTGAACATACTACTTCAGACAGTTTAAATAACATTCATTTAAAAAAATCCAAATTGCAAAATCAAGTAAGGAACTAACAGAAGAATAGTCAGATCCTTTGGTTTATTCACTGCCACTTGCAGCGATGTTAATGTTACATCACAACATGGGTGTTCACACAACTGAAATGATGAAACACTGCAATAACAGGTCAAATTCCCACCAAGCAGTTTGCACACAGATAGGATAGTAATGTTTCCAACCACTCTAGGGATGTAGGATAGAAATAAGGATCCCAGGTATCTCCATTCCCACAGTATTTGAGTAACTTCTCACAGCAGGGTGCATCTTACCACAGTTACCCATTTCTATAGTGTGCCAGGATATGTCCCATCCCTTCCAGGCACCAGGAAAGGGTGTTCAAATGGTTTCTCCACTCACGTATATGTTAATCACAAATTGGCCAGAACAATTGGGTGTCTAGTTAATCTAGCATCCAGAGGAAGGCTGGGTATAACTCGGGAAGAAACAATCCTTTCCCTACAAGATCTCATTGTGTATTAAATCCTTGGCCAGAATATAAATAAGTTTTCAGAAGCAAATTACTTCACAGAAAATAATGTTCATAAAGGCCCTCAGAACCAGATCCTATAATTTTTCACTAGCCATTGATTTTCTTCAGAAACAAAAAGGATAAAGATTAGAATTCTAAAGATTTTACTAATATTCTTCCTATAGGGAGCACATATTAGCCATTGACATGTTAGAGTGCACAGTGCTATTTTTGGCCTTGATAGCATGAATAATCATTTCACACATGGACAGCTTTAACTCAAATCATGTTTCATTATTTACATTCATATTGATATTCATTTATATACAGTCAGCCTGGGGAGTGGAGAGCGTGCTATATATAAAAGCAGGACTAGCTGTTTTCCAAATCCCATACCTACAACTTAAGTATCCATAAAGTATATTGCTGCTGTTGTCCAGGATAACAGTGACAGTATTTTACAAGTAGCTACCAGTCAGTTAAGGAACATGAGAGGAAAAAAAAGTCATCTTCATAGGAGCAGCACTATTTTAATTTTTCCTACTTATTCAAGGTGTAACCGAATTATTTATTGCACATACTACTAATCACCACCTCCTGTGATCATAATTTAATATTTAATCAACATAAAGTTATTTACATTTTATGGATGGATGAAATGAAGCAGACGTTCATGTTAAATGGTAACACTAATTCTGCATAACCACCTGGGATCCCTCTATTTAAGAGGGACTGTTTCATATGTTTGCAATAGATTTCCACTGTAGTCATGTGGAAAGCACACTATAAAAAGAAGCCACATTGACAATATAAAATTTTTGAGCATCACCTTTCATATTAAGTCTGCTTGGACTCCTTGACTACAATTTTAGTGGCAATTCATCTGCAATGATGAATTGCAGATTCATCATTGATGATTCATTCACCTAAAAAACCAGTCCCAGCAGAATTAAATTCAGAGCAAGAAGTCAGCTGAGCTACCCAACCAACTAGCAGCAGTAGGAGACTATTATCTTCTGGATTGGGCAGGACTATTTCTATTGTCTTTTGCTGACAGTATAAGCAGACTTAATGTCAAAAAATTTTTGACTTATTGTCAAAAAAAAAAAAAAAAAAAAAAGGAGAGTTTACCGCTTGTGGAAGAAGGGGCAGGCGACTCAAGAAGAGTACAGGGATCTCGTTAGGTCGTGCAGAGAGGAAATGAGAAAGGCAAAAGCCCAGCTAGAACGCAATCTGGCCGCTGTCGTTAAAGACAACAAAAAAAGCTTTTACAAATATATTAATGACAAAAAGAGAGCCAAGGAGAATCTCCATCCCTTATTGGATGTGGGGGGGGAACATTGTCACCGAGGATGAGGAAAACGCTGAGGTACTCAATGCCTTCTTTGCCTCAGTCTTTAACAGGCAGACCAGTTATCCTCAGGGTACTCAGCCCCCTGAGCTGGAAGACAGGGACGGCGAGCAGGATGAACCCCCCATAATCCAAGAGGAAGCAGTCAACGACCTGCGACGCCACCTGGATGCTCACAAGTCTATGGGGCCGGATGGGATCCACCTGAGAGTGCTGAGGGAGCTGGCGGAGGAGCTCGCCAAGCCGCTCTCCATCATTTATCAGCAGTCCTGGTTAATGGGGGAGGTCCCGGACGACTGGAGGCTTGCCAATGTGACGCCCATCTACACGAAGGGCCGGAAGGAGGATCCGGGGAACTACAGGCCTGTCAGCCTGACCTCGGTGCCGGGGAAGATTATGGAGCGGTTCATCTTGAGGGCGCTCACAAGGCATGAGTGGGACAACCAGGGGATCCGGCCTAGCCAGCACGGATTCATGAAAGGCAGGTCCTGCTTGACCAACCTGATCTCCTTCTATGACCAGGTGACCCGCCTAGTGGATGAGGGAAAGGCTGTGGATGTGGTCTACCTGGACTTCAGTAAGGCCTTTGACACCGTCTCCCACAGCATTCTCTTAGAGAAGCTGGCAGCTCACGGCTTAGACAGGTGGACTCTGTGCTGGGTCAAAAACTGGCTGGATGGCCGGGCCCAGAGAGTTGTGGTGAATGGAGTTAAATCCAGTTGGCGGCCAGTCATGAGCAGTGTTCCCCAGGGCTCAGTACTGGGGCCGGTCTTGTTCAATATCTTTATCGATGATCTGGATGAGGGGATCGAGTGCACCCTCAGTAAGTTTGCAGACGACACCAAGTTGGGTGGGAGTGTTGATCTGCTCGAGGGTAGGAAGGCTCTGCAGAGGGACCTTGACAGGCTGGATCGATGGGCCCAGACCAACTGTATGAGATTCAACAAGGCCAAGTGCTGGGTCCTGCACTTCCACCACCACAACCCCAAGCAGCGCTACAGGCTTGGGGAAGAGTGGCTGGAAAGCTGCCTGTCGGAAAAGGACCTGGGGGTTCTGGTTGACAGCCGGCTGAACATGAGCCGGCAGTGTGCCCAGGCGGCCAAGAAGGCCAATCGCATCCTGGCCTGTATCAGAAATAGTGTGGCCAGCAGGAGTAGGGGAGTGATCGTGCCCCTGTACTCGGCCCTGGTGAGGCCGCACCTCGAATACTGTGTTCAGTTTTGGGCCCCTCACTACAAGAAGGACATCGAGGTGCTGGAGCGTGTCCAGAGAAGGGCAACGAGGCTGGTGAGGGGTCTGGAGCACAAGTCTTCTGAGGAGCGGCTGAGGGAACTGGGGTTGTTTAGCCTGCAGAAAAGGAGGCTGAGGGGAGACCTCATTGCTCTCTACAACCACCTGCAAGGAGGTTGTAGCGAGGTGGGTGTTGGTCTCTTCTCCCAAGTAACTAGCGATAGGACGAGAGGAAATGGCCTCAAGTTGCACCAGGGGAGGTTTAGATTGGATATAAGGAAAAATTTCTTTACTGAAAGAGTGGTGAAACAGTGGAACAGGCTGCCCAGGGAAGTGGCGGAGTCCCCATCCCTGGAGGTATTTAAAAGACGAGTAGATGAGGCGCTTAGGGACATGGTTTAGTGGACATGGTGGTGTTGGGTCGACGGTTGGACTCGATCTTAGAGGTCTTTTCCAACCTTAATGATTCTATGATTCTATGATTCAGACAAGGCTCGGGGATACTTCCTGTACTTGTATTTACAATTGCTCCTCCCCATTATTAAGCTTGACCCCTTAAGACCCTATTACTATCAGTTGATGCTCAGTCTCATCACTTTTCAGCCTCATATCCCTTTCTACCAACCTTAAACTCCATATTCAAATCACTGTTTTCTCTGCACCTTGACTCCTCCCTCATATGTGCCCTCTCATCCCACAGGTTCAACTCCAAGTCAGGTACTTCCTTCACTCATCCTTCCCAACCCCAAAGGGATTCACAGAAACAGACTGTTTTCACTTGGTTCTTCCTACTGTCTGGGTCCCAGCAGAGGAATCTCTGCAGAGGAGCTGGATTTCCTTACAAAAAGAAATGGAAGAAAAAAAAATATTTTTTCCACTGCATTGAAGTCTTTCCCAGGACTTTCTGAAGTTTCTTATTATGCAGTAAGCCTAAGGCATACATTCAGCATGGAACACCTCCCCCCAAATTAAAACAAAAAACATGCCTTTCAGTTGTGACCTGCTTTCTTAGGGTCATGTTCACTTCAGCTTTGCTATCATTAAATTAAAAAAAATAAAATGAAAAGAGGGCTGACAGTTTCCAGTACTCAAGTCAAAATTCACACAGTAAGCGAAGCTGTTAGACTTCTTGGCATTGAGTGATTACTGTACACTAGTAAAACCAGGTTAGACAGAAGCCATGATATTTTAATAAATCCCGAGTACATTTAGTAACTTCTTATGAAGTATTTTATTGTCAGTAGCAGAAATACAGTAAGATACAAGGCACACAGCTTTTGTTCATTTTACCACAGTGTGCTAACTGCTATTTAGAATAGAAACTCACTTTTAAGTAAACATGAGTATTTTAATGAGTATCTTAACCCTTCCATGGTTGTTGAATAATGTAAATTCTTTTAGGCAGTATGAACTTCTCCAAGGCAGGCTGTGGCCTTTGGTGAGCCACTTGTAATGCTGCTGCATGAATTCTGTGGCTCATCTGTAACATTAAAGGGAGGAAAAAAAGTTGTGACAGAATACAGCTTTTCTGCTATTCTCTTCCTAAATCCCATCATATGAAAGTAGTTTAAAAACAGTAACTTCACAAGAAGTTCAAATGATCAATACATAAAACTCATGGTTACTCTGTACATTTAATTATAATTTCTGTTTTCAAAGTGCTATTAGCCTGACTACCTTCAGTGAACTATTGATTATTTTTTCCTCCCTTTTTTTAGTAGTTCATAGAATGAGCTGTCAAGATAAGGAAAGCAGAGCAAATAATCTGTATGCCAGAGTTAACAGTAAGTTGCTTCAAATTCTTATTTTCCCAGATTCAAATCATCATCATTACAGTATCTAATTATCACTGTCTAAACTACTGAGGAAGCTTCATGTATGAGATGCTGGAAACCAACAGCAGAAGGAAAGGGTAGGTCAGAACAGAGGAGATGGGGACAAGTGGAAGAGAAACAGGATGGATTGTATGTGTTCTCCTTAACAAACAAGTCTAAGCAAAAACTCAACATCTACATACTAAAGCTATAATCACATCTGTTGATGAAAGGCTTATATTGAAATGATGCAACTGATGTTTTACCAAGCTCTATGGATGAGCAACTCTTGTATGCTTCAGAATCTGAAGACTGCAAGTATATGAAAAATAGATGATAACTGTCAGAGCTTCAGATTAGCATGCAAATTAAAAAACTACTTGTTAAATCAACTCTTGCAAAGTGTAGGTGTAAGAGTCTGCATCAGCAGCCTAGCAAGAGATACTGGACAGTAGTGGTAAGCATAATGATGAATAGAAGGGTCCATTAACAGCTTTGCGTCACAAAATTTTAAATGATCTCATAGTATTTCCAAGGGAGAAGTCAAGATGCTTGACTATAATGTCGGGCCTCAGGTGAAATAGCTGCATATGCAGCAACAGTGGAATATGCTGTGCCTGTTGTCTCGGGGCTCACTTACAGTGATGATTAGTTTGATGTTAGCTTACTATCTTAGTATCCACTGTGCACTTGTCAGTGACACTACCCACCTCCTTCAAGAAGCTATCTTTTTGCTTCTCTAAGTTGGACCCTTACAGAAGTTCAAGCTATTTCCACAGCGGGATGAAGAACTGAAGACTAGGTTTTGTTCTGGGTTGTAATCCCAGCTCTGCCACGAACTTACTATGTCACTGATAATTCTTCCCCATATTTCAATAAATCTAAATCAACATACCACTTTAAAAAAAGGACACACCTTAGTATCTCGCTGTACTTTTCTGTAACAGGTATACATAACTATCTTGGGGCTACTTAGCGTTAAATAGGAATGGAATCAAACATAGCAGAAAAAGGAAGGAAGGCTAGTTACTTTTTAGCCATCTAGCATTTTAGCCACACAACCGTTAAAGAAATAGATCATCTCAAGAATATTTAGTGGTAGATGGCAAACCTACAAATGTCAGATGACAGCAGTTTAAGGAAAATTCATTTTTTGGGTTGTTGGGGGTTTTTCCTTTATGTTTACCTTTATGGAGAAGCCCTGTCAAACACGTCTTGTTCTTCCAGATGTACTTACTTTGCTCAGCACTTCTGCTAGCAAGACACCCATGTTCTGAGTTTTTGAAAAACTGGCAATAGCACTGTAAAGCAAAAGAAAAAAGTATTTAGCATTTCCATCCCACAGAAACACTTGTCACTTTAATTTTCCAGACTTAATACAAAACATTTTCTAATAGAAATTTAGGTTTTGGAGCTAAATCCTTTAATCACATTAAAGGCTATATGATCTTAAAAAAAAAGGTATGCTGCCTCAGAATAGAACAATGCAAAATCTGTGTTGCGGGCTGTTTTATTTAGATACAGTTTTATACAAAAATCTATATAAAACATCCTTAAATATCTCAAAAGGGATTTTTTTTTGCACACTGTGTGGAGTAGCTTCACAGAAGCTGAGCACTGATATCCAGAACTACAAAATTTGACTTCGTAATTTTCTTCATTCCAACCTAGACCCATGAAAAAAATTCACCCTCTGCTTTTGGGGAGTGTTTCCTTTGACAGCAGCAATTTGTCAAGCAAGAACTTTTTGTGCAAGATTATCCCATTAACTTCTTCATATTCCAATGAAGAGCAGCCATGTTACCAATATTCCACAAATAAAACAATCTGTGGATACGAAATAATTGTAGTTCAGCAACAGGAAGAACTGTGGATTGCACATTCTTCTGGTGATACCATTATTTGCAGTGACACATCTGTAGCTTAAAATGGAGTAAAGAAAAATCATTATTACGCTTACACATGGAACCAGATACCTTAAATGTGACTCTTGAAAGAGCAGATACTGCTTTAGTTAAGTTAATGATTCTGTGGATCAGGCAAGACATTTCCTACTGAAATTTCAATTTAGCCATCAATACAGTTTGCCACACTGACAAACGTAAGTTATTCAAGATCTGTTTATGCCATCAGATAACTAGGACTATGGAAAAGACAGCAGAAAAATTACATCCAGACAACTAGCAATCAAGGAAAATAAAAGCCTTCTAACTCCAGAAAAAACACAAACCAGAAAAAACCCCAAGTCAGGTTATTAAAAAACAACAACAAAAACCCAAGAACACGCCAAACTTTGAATTGTTTCTCTTCAATAATGAGGTATAGCCATATGAAATGTACTGTCAGAAAACTGTCAGGCAGGCATCTAGTTAACAACATGATGCATTACATTCTATTATGCCATATATTACACAGCAACTTTACAGCAAGCATGGGGTTTTTTTTTTTTTTTGGAACTAAATCTCAAAGCTCAGCTCCTGCCAAAACCAGCCTCAGCTCTGAGTAGCCACTTCAAGCTGTAACAGTGACTTTGAGCCTCTCAGATAATCTCATCTGAATCAGAAACTTAGAGGCAAGGAGTCTGTATATGACAGCTACTAAACTACTTTACAAAGTTCTCTGTGACTTCTGTGATTGCAACCTGACAATGAAATCCATCATCCCAACAAGGTATGTATACTATATTGAGTAACCATTGATTCTGGCGCAGAGAACTAGTAAAGAGGAAAGAAGTCAGTGTTACTGGCTCAGCTTTGTTCCAAAAATTGTATTTTAGGTTAGTGTCCTCCAAGACAGTGAGGAGAAAAAACACACAAACAAAAACCTACAGTGGTGACTTCTGTAGCCTGCCAAGAAATAGTGTCAATATGTCAGTGTTAAATATGGCTAAACCCAGTTAATTTAAAGGTTATCCAGCTGATTACAACATTTTAGAGGAAAAAAATAAAATCACATCTTGGTCCAAAAACTGAGTTCAGCTGTCAGTCTAGTCACAAGCTTCCCTTTTAACTCTTGGCAAAATAATCTATTTCACAATGACATTACTAGATTACAGTACTTTGTAGTGACTGTCAGACACACTGATACTATGATTGCAATGTACACACAGACATTCAACCAAAAAGGAAGCCTTCTCTGACAACAGCTAAAGATATTCAGAAACACCAGAGGTAAATCTGTTTATGAAAAGTAATATAGGCAACTTAAATCTCAGTGTGGGAAAAAAAGTGGAAATCAGAACAAAGTCACCTGGACTGCTTACCTATCCTGTCTAATCCAGGCTTTTTAAATGGTTACCTCAGTACTACAGAAACTCCATAGTATAGGTGGCTCCTTTCTTATAGGTAAAAAGTAGCTGATGTCCCTAAATCCCCAGCAGTGGAAGGAGTAATTCACAGCCTTCAGGATAATTCCAAGATATACTTTAATAAAGACATGATTCTAGAGCTGTTCCCGGTTTGAACAGGCCTCTTCAGCAAGCCCAGAGCAAGCTATCATGAGGACAATACAAAGACTGCTTGAAGGGAGTTCTGTTCTTAAGAGATACAGCAGAATATTTAATCTTGGTTTGTTTCAGTTTATTTTTATGCATAAAACTAGTCCCAAATTGGGACTACAGAACAGGCATCTACATCCAGACAGAAATCAGAACCCACTCCTACAGGTAAAAATATTTGCTTACAAGTGCTTTTTCATAGCAAGATGACAAAGTCACTTTTAAAGCAACAACAGATGTCTTTCCTACCCATACCTAATAAAGTAATGCTCAACAGTTTCCAAGGGAAGAATGAATTCCAGGCTGTCCTCATTGTAAAGAGAATGAAACCCCCATCTGCTCTCAAGAGTCTGCAAGATCAGACTGTGCTCTCCTCTTGGAGCTGGGCCACTGAGCAGCAAAAGTTTAATGTTTTAGAGGGCTAGGAAAAAAGTGTACACTAGGTGCAGGAGCATTCATTAGTGAAGGATATCATAGAATAGTTTGGGTTGGAAGGGACCTCTAAAGGTCATCTATACCCAAGTTCCAGTCTCAACTTACACATTATTTTGAATGCTGACAGAAGGGATAAAGGTATTAAACGCGCAAGTTACAATGCTGAGTGGAATTTTAGATCCACCTCCCCAAGGACAGTACTTTAACATTTTGTCTTATCCCCGCAAATCTCAAGTCTTTTTCTGTAAGCCTTTTTTCTATGAAACTTCAACAGGAAGCATCTACCTCACTGGTGAAGGCAAGTGACACAGCAAGATATGTACCATTTTTAGCTGACAACAGGCTAAAATTCAGGTCTTCCATTTCCTCAAAAATACCCTAATCATCATATGGAGGAGGATATGTACACCACTTTGTTGCACAGCAAGGTCACAGCTTCCAGGACACAGCAGATTTGTCCCAAGAGCAAGTCACTGGATCAGGCTCCTTTGAACAAAACCTTAGTGTCACACTGACTCATTTCTGAACGTCACAGTAATTATGAGGGGTGCTAGGTACTCTACAATAACTATGCCGTTCTAGATATGCCCCAAAGAAATTGCAGGCTCTTAAAGGAACTTTTTGTGTAAAAAAGAAGGTATGTGGTGAGATAAGGAACATCCAAACTGGGTGGCCACTGAGAAAGTTTAAAATTGCAATAGAAGCAAAAACCTGAGTGTATAAATCCTATTTAGGCACTGAGTTCCATTTAGGATTTGGACTCCAATGCAATTTCAGGAACACCACAAGTCATTACAATTTTACCCTCTTATCCTTATATTGGTCAACTTAACTTTTTGTTAAGTGGTATGTAATTAAAGTACAGATATTTTAGAAAAACATTCAGTCTTCATCTGAAAAAGCTGTAAGAAAATACTTGTTTTGATGACCACTTCAATCAGTCACTGCTACCTTATTCAAAAGTAGAAGCATGCCTTCATTTTGGGGCAAAATAGCTTGAGTAACCTTATGAAGTAGAAAACAGAAAAAGCCAAATTAGATTTCAGATTGAAATAGGAGATATAGCCTATACAGGAGATAATAGACTCTTTGGGGGCGGGGGTGGGAGATGTGGGTTTAATTTCCTACAGAACGAGGAGAGCCTAAAATTCATTATTATTTCACTGGAAACTGACCATTACTTTATTAGGTACAGGTAGGCAACACATTGTTTTAATTTCTGTTCCATAACACATGACAATAGAGAAGAGATTCAGCCTTTGTCTTTCACTGCAAGACATTGTCCTTAGGTTTTTGAAGTTGGGGTTTTTGTGGGTTTTTTGTTGTTGGGTGTTTTTGTTTTGTTTTTTTTTTTTTTTTTAAGTCGATGATTACTTCAAAGTCGCCTTTTATCTATGAATTGCACAAGTTAATTTAAGAATTAAACTCTTCAGAGATTAAGAGTTGTCTTTGTTTTCAACCTTCAGCCCATTACCTATAAACTTTAACTACGGGGCAGTGGGGAACAAGCCCTGCAGTGCAATACCTTGTCTTTTCTTTTCCTGGAGGTCTAGCATTTTTCTCAACAGGTCTGTCTTCGTGCTTTTTAGACACTCTCATACCTCCAGCTTTGACTGCAAGAAGAAAATACAATTTATGTAAAAATATCTACAGAATTACATACTATACATTATGTACACTTAGAGAAGAAAAAATACTCATACCTAGGTAATTGTTAACAAGAAATTATCTTTCAATATTTATGCTTCACTTTCAAACACACACAGAAGTAAACCAAAGAGATCCAGCAAAGACTTTAAACTTCTGTGTCTTGGCATACTCAAATCAACTTCCAAATACTATAACCAAGAAGTCAGAGGGGTTTTGGTCACTGCTAACTATATTAAATCTTAACACCTTATTATGTTAACATGCATTCTTCCCCCATAAATATCAGTTGTAATAGTTTCCACTTTAAATTTAAAAAAGCAAAACAAACCTCTAAACACTTTCAGGTTTTCAAACAATGTCACTAACAGCGATAAAGGTTTCATGATTCACTCAAGGTATTCCAGAATAAACCTAATAATGCAGGTAAGAACTAGCTGCATACTTATCTTGTACTTGTGTTCTAACATGTTTAATTATATTTTATTAAGGTATCTGCCAATCACAAAACCAATTAGCACTAATTAAGCTACAGACAACCTAACAATAACAATGTAAGTTCTGAGGCATGTCAGAAAATTCAATTCTGAACAAAGAACATGTAAAGTTAAAACATCTTGTTGAAAGAAATACTTTCTCCCTGTTCATGAGGGTATTTTAAGTTTTAAAACTGTGAGAGTAAGAAAGAACAAACTTTGTATGCATTTCTCATTATTTTGGAGAAGCTCTCATCCTACAGCAAGGTTTCTATTCTTATCATGAATAATCAAGACCGGAGTTTTCAAACTCAAATATTTGGGGGTGGGAGTGAATAAAGAATGGAGAAAAGTTTCAAGAATTACTCAGCTAAATAGCATGAGAAATGTATTTGGCCATTTTCAGGGGAGCAGATGCGTCCATCTGTAACTAACACCCTTTTTCTACCAAATCTGACTACTCACCTTGTATTTCCTGGTTGCAGGTTTAGTTTTAGAAACCAGAATTCTCCTTCAGTCATGTCCAAAGCAGACTTACAGTGCTGGAGTTCTGCAGTATCTAGACTTGGCTTTTCTTTTCAAAGGTACATACATACAGTTAATTATACTGCTGTATAAGCAGCAAATGAATCGCCTAGCCATCGTACAGCTGCAAATACGCTAGAGATCTAGACGGAACCAAATTCTTTTGGGAGTCTAACTGCAAAATGAAAAGTCTCCTCTGAAATGGAAGTGTCAACCATTTCCAATTATCTACCAGTGAAGCAAGATTCTAAATACCCTCAGCTCACAGGCGTGAAACTCTTCCTTGTCTTTGTAAGCAGGAGATAACAAGAGGCATCTTTAAACAAGAATGACAAAGGATTTAAAAAAAAAAACCCAAAACAAACCACAAAAACCCCTGGAATATTTCAAGATCTTAGACTGATGTCTTCTTGACACCACATTCCCTTTGTAACAAGTTCATCCAGAACACCAATGCAAGTTATCCCAAGTATTCTTCCACAGCTTATTAGGTACTTAGATTTTTTGGCTTTTTAGGAATGAGTCAAACAGCAAATGGGAACCCAACTAAAACGTTTGAAGTAGATTAAAAAAAACATAACTGAACATAATCCATGACTTTTGGTTTGGGACCTTCACTAAGCACACACGTGCAGGATTGGCAATTTCTAGATACCAGCATTTTTTATAGTTTTAACTTAGGAGGGTGAAGAGATCCAGACACACAGGGAGGCAAAGACATTTTAACACTATGAAGCTTTACAAAAAGCACACGGGAGAGCTGAGGTGTTGGGAGGGTGGGTGGGAAGGAGAGAGATACCCAAAATGGGAAAAGATATTTAAACACTAAGTGGCCAATCAGGAATTGTGTCCACTACCAACAAGCCCACAGAAAAAAGTTATTTATAATGATTAGAAATAATGCAGGACTTATTTCAATCTTTTCACTGACCTGAAAATAGCTGCTAGTAGCAGCTGTCAAACCTGCTCATACACATCCATGGCAGTGGAAGAGTTAAAAATATGGATGCTTCTGGAATGCACCAGAAAGTTGTTTTGTAATTTGTTTTTTTCAAAGCAGTTAAGAGAGATGTCAAAATTTTAATATAGAGTTCATTTTTTTATTTTTGTAAGTGCCCTTCAAGCCATGTAATCTAACAGTTAAGAGTTAGGAACTAAGTGCCAAAATCTCTACTAATTTCCATATTTAAAACACCATATATTTTTAAAGAAAGAAAGAAAGGAGGAACATCCCCCTTCTTCTCCCCCCAAGAAAACAAAAACAAAACACCAAACCCAAAAACCCAAACCGAAAACAAAGGCACTGAGCTCTGTTGAATCCCGAGGTTACTTATGGATACTACCGTCAGAATAAAGGTGCCCACCTTCAACCTGCTTTGTTCACTAAGCACACAGTTGAAACAACTTATTCCTGCCATCCCTACTCCTCTGCCAGAGATGGTCACCTCTGCTGCAGTGACAGATAAGCCTCACGAAGACGCAGTTTACCATCACGCAAATTAAGACAAACCAGTACCTGCAGTAGGTCACTGACTGTAGTGGTTGAAAGGCCCTTTCAGGTGCAACTTAACCGTCCCTGCCACACACAGAGACACAAAAATCCAGGAAAGGACTAGAGACAAGTGAAGCTGAAAAAAACTACTTACACCACAAATTCATGTAAAAGCATACTTTAAAAAAAATAAACTTTTAAGAAAACAAAACAGATTTTAGGGGTATGATGAGACACACGTTATACCTTGTGCTCTTCAGGCAATAACTGCTCCTAATAAACCGGGGGGAGTGGAAACAAACCCTAATTGGCTTAGACTAGGCAGCGACTGTGCAACAGTTCTAAGGGCTAAATCTACAGAAGCTCTATGTGTGTATCCAGTACACGCGGGAAACAAACCAAGTTCTAATGCTAACTCTGTGTTTTGAGATACTAGCTCCACAAAATTAACGAACAGGCAAGCATAGGAGCCGATTACCGTCTGTATGCATTTACAAGTTCTCCAACAAACCTACGTATGCGTTTAACTACTAAGTATTACGTCGTTACAAATCACTCATTTTGTAAAGCAGCGGTTAAGAGTACCACGTTGAACGCTCATCAGCCTGTACTCAAAGGCACCGTTTAGTCAGATAAAGAACTCGAAGGGGGGTGTGTGGTGTGTGAGAGTTTTTCACGTTACGATAGGAGGCGAGGAATAAGACTGGAACACTAAAAATAAAATAAGTCATTAGAACATTGATACCTATTTCTCTCCCTATTACTTGATAACGCATTCCCGATTAAGAGAGCAGCAGAACCTCATGCACCCTGCTCTATCAGATCCAAAGTCAAGCAGTTAAAGTTTAAATTTAACGGGACGGGTATAGCATCAAGCATCGAGGTGTGGTATCTCTGGATGAAGTGGAAGAGGCTGAGCAAAACAGACTAGTTTTCATGTCTACACCAGGGTGAGGTAAGGTTACAGGGACGCTTCGGAAGCGCTCCTCCTGCTGAAGGTCTGGCGCCGAGCCCTGCGAGCCCAGCGGCGCCGAAAGAAAGGGACGGGGCGACCCCAAACCGCTCGGCGCCCACCGGTCCCGTCCTCCCAAGCCCTCGCTGCCGGCGCCTCTCCACGGCCCCTCCGGCCTCGGGAGGGGCAGACCAGCAGCCCACAGGTGTGGGATCGCCGGCTGCGGCGGGGCAGCGCGGCCCGTCCCGGCGGCTCCGCGGATGTCAGGCGCTACAAGGAGCCGCGTTTGTCGAGGACGGTTGATTTCGGCGGCCGCGCCTCCCCAGAGGCCCACCAAGCTGCCCGCGGGGCCGTCGCCGCACAGCGCGGGGGCGGCTGGCTTCCGTCTGCTCGCGGCGGGGCCGCCGGCGGGTGCCGCGGCCCGGGGAGCGCTCGCCCGCGCCGAGGAGAGCGGCGGCCGCCGCGAAGCGGGAGCGTCTCTCACACCGCCTCCCCGCGCAGGAAGCCCGGTGCGGCCCCAGCCCCTACCTGCAGGAGGGCGCCCGCCCAACAGCGGGAACGGCGAAACGCCCTTTCTCCGCACCATGACGGGGCAAGGGAACCGCAGCGGACGCGCCCTTGTACGTCTGGGGGCGGACGCGGGGGCGGGGCGGCGGCGCGGGGGCGCGAGGGTGGGCGCAGTAGGGCTGGGGCGGGGGGGAGCGCGTCTCGTGGGGGTAGCGCTGCGGTGAGGAGCTGTGGGCGGGTGCTCAGAGCGGGGGGATCCGCTGGAGGGGCGGGAAGGAGCTCGTAGGAGCGCGCCGGAGAAGAGTTGTGGTGACTGGGGCAGAGGCTGCAGCGACTAATCGGGTGTTCTGTTCCAACAGGTGAACACAGCGTGAACTCCCTGCAACTCCTGACTGAGGAGGCAGCGCTGAAAAAACATACACTGCGACGCTGCAGCATGAGGGCATCATGTAAGTCAGGCGGAAAGGAAGAAGGTAGTGACGAAAGGAAGAAAATTAGCTATATGAGGGGTTAGTGTTAGATTGACTGCTGTCCCATCACACTCTGGTGGAAACCGCCATCACCTTAGTCAGCCCTCATCCAGGTCGCCCTGTCTTTATTCTTTTTTCTTTGGTTTGTCATAGTTCTTCATCATAGACTTTTTAAATTACTGCTATAGACTCAAAGTTTCCTTCAGCCTATTTTACTTTCTGTGGTATTTCGCTTAGAATTTTCCTCACTTGTATGTGTCTCAAGTTTTTTACTGTTGTTTTTGGAATTTTATCATTGCTTTTGTTGGTTTGTTGTTTTGTTAAATTTTTTAGCAGGGTTTCCTACGAAATCCAAGGTTATGCATTCAGCTCGTGTGTTTTGATGTATTCCTTCCTGTGACTGAGAACTGTAACCCCGCCGGGTGCTCTTGGCCACATTTGACAGAGGGCTAGAGATTGCAGATATAATTCTCAGCTCTAAATTTAGTGAAAATCAGTTTCTGAGTAGAGAAGTACCTCAGCTGCTAGTACGTCAGTTGAGGGAAAGGCTCTAGTAGGAGTTCACACCTTGGCAAACAGCAGAGAATCTCAGTGCTACAGGACATCTCGTTTGGAGTTCACGTCCCCTCAGAACCAGGGCCAGTCACTTACTGGCTGTGTACTCCATGGAAACATCCTCTAATATATATGTAGGTCAAGAAAAAGTCTATTTTAGTCAATGGAGTTAACGCTGACTTAAGTGGTACAGAAGGAAAATTTCATTTATAGTACCAGTTATCATATTACAGCATCTCATTTTTTGCTATCTTAGTGATAATATGTATTTCATACGTATGTGTTTTGCTATGCTATTTTGCTGCGCCTGCTAACTAATTCTAATGAAAATAATGAAGTTAGTGTAAAGTTGGGTATGACTTTGTACCCTGTCTGAAGAAAGCATTCTCTTCTGGGACAAAAACTAGTCATAGGTTTCTCCTGGAGTTTTTAAGTAGTACTGCAGCAGAACTTGGTTTTAACTGTTGATAATATGAAGTTCAACTATGGATCTGTGGTCCAAATTTTAAGACTGATGTCTAATGTTGTAATAGTTATGAACAACCTCCATACTGTTGTGTGAATATACGTAACTGTGCATTTGTCTACTAGGTTTCTGTGACCAATGTCTGGGCAAAAAGCCTCTAAATTATACATTTTTGCTCTCTAGAGAAGGCTTGAAGGCTTTTTGTTCTGCTGATCAGGAGATGCACAAATATTTGAGGAAAACTTTACCTCTACAGTTAATCCTTATTTGTTGGGGGAAGTCATAGTGAAATACAGAAGCTTTACAGAGATGATAGGAGACTTTTTTTAGTCACTTTTCCCCCCAGTTTTATACAAGTATTTTAGCAGTAAGGCTACAGATAGAGCTTTTAAGAACTATGTGGTGATTCTTTATTTCAAGCAAAAGAGTGTAGAACTTGATTTAGTGAGGTAAACCTTACCCTCTTAATCATTAATATCTGCTTGAGACAGAAGTGAAATGTTGACATTCACATGCCTTTTTTTAAAAAACACCCATGACTTTAACATAAACATTGACGTTTTACACAACAAAGGCAATTAAAATTATTTTTTTACTATCCATTTTAAAGCCTTGACATATCATCATGACCAATTTGTCTTCTGTTCATTACATGCTAACACAAGCCCTACTTTTTTCTGTCAGTTATCAAAATGATCCTCCTTTCCATTTTTCTTAAGAACCTGCTAAATACTTGAAAATGTTAAATACCTCACAATACCTCCTATTTCTGCATTATTTTATGATTTTACCATCTGTTATTACTAATGCATTACTGATATAATTTACATTAGAAGGTCTTTATCTTGAAGAGTTAGTTATTCTGTTCCTGCTGCCTATACTTTACTGAAATTTCATTTTTGTCTAAGATACAATAACTTGCATGTTAATCAACTAGCATGTCATAAATACAGGAGGGAAAGAGCATGAACAGGAAGGACGTAAGTTCCAAGAAAGGGCAGCAACAAAGCTGCTGGGCAAAGCCATATTAACATTATAAAAAGTAGTCTCTCATTATCAATAGGTTTTCCAAATCCTTGGAGAACGAAGGCTGAACTTTGTCAGCTTAAACAAGACATTTGAAAGATCCAATTAATTTATTATAAGATCAAGTCACCCCATTAACTTGGAAACGAGTTGGTAACAGACTGTTCATTGCTCACCAGTTGTCTAGGGCAGTGGTCTCCAAAGTGAGGTGTGTGCAGCCCAGGCGTTGTGCAAGACTGATCCGTTGGTGTGCACAAAGAAAATTTTAGAACTTCTACTTATATTTATTATCTTTAAAAAGAAAATAGAAAGAAATTATGCTTTACTAATATTTAACATACAGCTTGACATTGGTGCCCTCACTTGGTCTGTATGTTAGAGGGTCCTGTGTCATGTACAGTACCAATGTCTCCTGGAGGCAGAGTGGGTGTTCACAATGCAGAGGGGTTCACAGTGGTGCCCTCATTCGTTTGTTCACTTTCAGTGGATTGTGACGTATTGCAATTTGTGTGTGCCTGGTTGAGTGGATTTATGGATTATATTACCTAGTTTTAACTAAAATAACACTCACAAAATGGAAAAGTGGTTTAAAGAGATTCCTGCAAAGAATCCATGGGTTGAAGATAATAATGCGAGCGCAAGTGAACAAGAAAATGGCAGAGCTGACACTTCACCTACTCCTAATACAAGCTTGTCAGCCACGTTACAAGGTAAAAACAATGATATAATCAGATCTGAGGAGAAATAGCCAAAAAATTTTGAAGTTATCAAGAGGACTACTTGAAAAATGGTTTTACATCTGCTATCATTAATGATGAACCTCACCCTAATTGTGTATTGTGCCCTGAGATAATAGCTAATGATAGTATAAAGACATCACTATTAGCAAAACATTTAAAAATTAAGCATCCAGAAAATGAAGACAAACCTCTGCAGTTTTTCAGTGATTTTTTGAGAGTCATGTGATACTCAGTCACATACATAATTTCACTAAACTTAATTGTAAATCTTTAGAAGCCTCTTTAGAGGTTTCTTGCTGTTGTGGTTTAACCCCAGCCAGCAACCAAGCCCCACACAGCCGCTCGCTCACTCCCCCACGGTGGGATGGGGGAGAGAATCGGAAGGATAAAAGTGAGAAAACTCGTGGGTTGAGATAAAGACAGTTTAATAGGTAAAGCAAAAGCCGTGCATGCAAGCAAAGCAAATCAAGGAATTCATTCACTGCTTCCCAGTGGCAGTGGGTGTGTGTTAGGTGTTCATCTCCAGGAAAGCAGGGCTCCATCACGTGTGACGGTTACTTGGGAAGACAAACACCATCGCTCTGAACGTCCCCCCCCCTTCCTTCTTCTTCCCCCAGCTTTCTATGCTGAGCATGACGCCATATGGTGTGGAATATCCCTTTGGTCTGTTGGGTTCTGCTGTCCTGGCTGTGTCCCCTCCCAGCTTCTTGTGCACCCCCAGCCTGCTCGCTGGTGGGGTGGGGTGAGGAGCAGAAAAGGCCTTGACTCTGTGTCGGCACTGCTCAGCAGTAATGAAAACATCTCTGTATTATCAACACTATTTTCAGCACAAACCTAAAACATAGCCCCATACTAGCTACTATGACGAAAATTAACTCTATCCCAGCCAAAACCAGCACACTTATTTAATACAAAAGACAAAAAGGCACATGCCACTGAGGAAACACTTTTTCTTTCTGCCGTGGTAAAAATGGCTGAAATAGTACATGGAAAACAATATGGAGACAAAGTAAAATGCATTCCTTTGTCAGCAAATGCTATTGGAAGAGGCATAGAAAACATTGCTGAAGATTTGAAGGAACAAGTGTTAGCACAGATGTATTGTGGGAGGTTTGCTATACAGTTGGCTGAAAGTACAGGTATTTCTAACATGTTTCAGCTTATGGTATTGCTAGATTCTGTTTCAGTAATGATGTACAGTAGAGCTACTTTTTTGTGAACTGCTAAAGGAAAGATATACTGGATATATTCTCAACAGCAAATGAGTTCTTTAATAAAAGCAATGTTTTATGGAAAAAACATGTAAGTGTAACCACTGATGGAGTGGCTGCTTTGACTGGAATAAAAAAAGGATTCTAGGGTAAGCTTACAGAATTTGCACCACACATGAAATTAATTAGCTGCATCATCCATAGCCAAGCTATTGCAGCAAAGAAGTTGGAGCCAGAAGTGCACAAAGCGCTAGACGATGTCATCAATGTGGTTAATGTTATAACAAGAAGACCTTTAAATAGTAGAATGAGATGGGGAGTGACTATAAAAATCTTTTGTACCACACAGAGGTTCACTGGTTATCTCATGGCAAAATGCATTGAACAGTTTTCAGACTTAAAGATGAGTTATGCATTTTTCTTTCACAAGAAGATGAGTGTTCCAAATTTACTTACCTTTTCTGTGATGACAAGTGGCTGTCAGTAGTATGTAACCTAGCTAACATTTAAAAAAAAATAAACACACTTAATGTGTCCCTTCAATGTAAAGGGGACACTTTAACAATGAGTGAGAAAGTAACTGCTTTTTGAAAGAAACTGGTGCTATGGAGAAAGCATTTTGAAAACGGATGTTTGGAAATTATTGTTATGTGATATTGTGCCAAAAATGATGTGTCACCTATAAAAACTCTCATATCTGTGCACTTAAAAAACTTGGAAACAGACATTCCTAACCTATTTAAAAATCTTCCAAATGAAGTGTTTCAGTGGGTGTCCTGGTTTTGGCTGGGATAGAGTTAGTTTTCTGGTATAGTGTTGCGTTTTGGATATAGTATGAGAATAATGTTGATAACACACCGATGTTTTAGCTGTTGCTAAGTAGTGCTTACACTAGTCAAGGACTTTTCAGCTTCCCATGCTCTACCGATTGAGAAGGATGGAGGTGCACAAGAAGCTGGGAGGGGGCACAGCCAGGACAGCTGACCCAAACTGGCCAAAGGGACATTCCATACCACGTGATGTCATGCTCAGTACATAAACTGGGGAAAGCCGGCCAGGGGGGTCGCTGCTCGGGGACTGGCTGGGCATTGGTCAGTGGGTGGTGAGGAATTGCATTGTGCATCACTTGCTTTGTATATTCTATTATTATTGTTGTTATTATTATTATTAAATTATTAAACTGCTTTTAGCTCAACCCATGAGTTTTCTCACTTTTACTCTTCCAATTCTCTCCCCCATCCCACCGAGGCGGGGGGGGAGTGAGCAAGCAGCTGTGTGGTGCTCAGTTGCCAGCAGAGGTTAAACCACAACAGTCCTTTTTGGCGCGCAATGTGGGGCATGAAAGGTTTGAGATAACAACAGTTTAACCAGACTGCATTAAGGAATTTATATCTGTTAACAGTTGCGGGTCACAATATTGATTCATCTGTTCCTGATATTAGTTTATCTGATCTGCATCATGCTCTTTTTTTTGCTGTACATGTTAAAGATTAGCGTTGGTTTTTGCAGTTTGCTGTGGTCTGCAGTGATTAGTGATGTTTTGCCTGGGAGGTTTGTTATTAAAACACTGGCCTTGAGCTTAATCTGGTATTTGAGCTTTGTACTGAAGCCATTACTGTACTTCGAGTACCCCTTCGTGGAGACAATTAGCAATTATAGTTCCTCCTCTGAGAGGTTTTTTATGGAGGAAATACAGAATTGCAGTGTTGCTACCTTCTTCTATGATGTTTCTTCCTTCATTACAGTAACTTTTCAGTATCTTGAACATCCTTGGGTAGTTAAGATACTTCTATTGGTATTTCTTGGGAATATTGTTTTGGTTTTGTCTAAGGTTAATAAGCAATTTAAGAATATCATCCAGAGATCTGCCCCAAGGCTGGATAGTTGTGGGATAGAGTGGCAGGGTACGTGGGATAGCATTGGCAAGTACCTAGGCCAGTGGGCACCCCCAGTGTTTTGGAATTTCACCCCTGAACAAGTGCAGAATCCTGAAAAATTAATAGAATATTTGGAAAAAGTATGCTGTCACCCTGGCAACTCCAGAGAGACACAGATCACTGCAATGTGCTGGGGCCTGGCCCATGCCTACCGAGCCCTGTTCAACACTATTCTGTACCCTCAAGGGGAAGAGGTCTCTGGATCTGATGATAAAATGATAGGCTCTGTGGCCACTCCAACCCCGGCGACAGGCCCTGCAGCTGAACCAAAGAACCAGCTTGTGCCGGTATCAGTCACCCCTATACAAAAGAAGAAACCTTGGAAGCGGAAGTCAGCTTGTTTAGTAAGGGAGGAAGAAACTTCTTCTAAAAGGGAGCCGGAGGAAGAAGTGTACGAGGCAGACTACCCTGGAGTAGGGCTATCATGAGAACAGGAGGAGGAGAGCCGGCCACTGCCTGGGGAGAAAGAAGAGGAAGAACTCATAAATGAGGCAGTAACCACCCGATCTCTATCCTTGAGTGAGCTGCAAGATATACAAAAAGATTTCAGCCGTCGTCCAGATGAGCATATTGTCACCTGGTTGCTCCGATGCTGGGATAATGGGGCCAGTAGCCTGGAATTAGAGGGTAGGGAAGCCAAGCAGCTGGGATCCCTTTCTAGGGAAGGGGGCATTGACAAAGCAATTGGAAAAGGGACACAAATCCTCAGCCTTTGGAGGAGACTCCTGTCAAGCATGAAGGAAAGGTATCCCTTCAAGGAAGATGTTGTATGTCACCCAGGCAAGTGGACCACCATGGAGAGAGGTATCCAGTACCTGAAGGAATTAGCTGTGCTGGAGGTGATTTATGGTGACCTGAACAATGAGCAGTTATCCAAAGATCCAGATGAAGTGAAGTGCATGCGACCCATGTGGCGGAAGTTTGTATGGAGCACGCCATCGTCATATGCCAACTCATTGGCACTAATGACATGGAAAGACGGAGAGGGACAAATGGTGGATGAATTGGCCAGCCAACTCCGGCAATATGAAGAAAGACTCTCTTCCTCCCTCATCTCGGCTGTGGAGAAACTGTCCCGGGAGGTCCAGCAACTCAGAGAGGATAGGTCCTACTCCCCACCTGTACGGACCAGTATCTCGGCTATTAGGAGTCAGTGTTCTTTTGCTCAAAAGAGAGAGGATATAAAGGGTACACACCACGGGGCACCCTATGGTTTTACCTGCGTGACCACGGAGAGGACATGAGGAAGTGGGATGGAAAACCTACCTCAGCCCTAGAGGCACGGGTACATGAGTTGCAAGGAAAAACAATCACAAAAGGGCGTTCTTCCAGGAAAATTGCTGCTCCAGTTTCCAGCAGGCAGTTCCCCAGACAGAGTAGAAAAGCTGATCCTATGTCCGATCTTAATGAAGAGACTTCTGACTCGTATTTACAGGAAATGAGTAACGAATGCTATGACCAGGACTAGAGGGGCCCTGCCTCCAGCCAGGGGGAGGAAAGGGACAACTGGGTTTACTGGACTGTGTGGATTCGGTGGTCTGGCACATCAGACCCCCAGGAATATAAGGCTCTAGTAGACACCAGTGCACAGTGTACCCTAATGCCATCAAGCTATAAAGGGGCAGAACCCATCTGTATTTCTGGAGTGATGGGGGGATCCCAACAGCTAACTCTATTGGAAGCCGAAGTAAGTCTAACTGGGAATGAGTGGCAGAAGCACCCCATTGTGACTGACCCAGAGGCTCCGTGCATCCTTGGCAGAGACTACCTCAGGAGAGGGTATTTCAAGGACCCAAAAGGGTACCAGTGGGCTTTTGATATAGCTGCCTTGGAGACGGAAGAAATTAAACAGCTGTCTACCTTGCCTGGTCTCTCGGAGGACCCTTCTGTTGTCGGGTTGCTGAAGGTCAAAGACCAACAGGTGCCAATCGCTACCACAGTGGTGCACTGGCAGCAATATCGCACCAACCGAGACTCCCTGATTCCCATCCATAAGCTGATTCGTCGACTGGAGAGCCAAGGAGTGATCAGCAAGACTCACTCACCCTTTAACAGTCCCATATGGCCAGTGCGAAAGTCTGATGAAGAGTGGAGACTAACAGTAGACTATCGTGGCCTAAATGAAGTCACGCCGCCGCTGAGTGCTGCCATGCTGGACATGCTAGAACTTCAATACGAACTGCAGTCAATGGCAGCCAAGTGGTATGCCACAGTTGATACCGCTAATGCATTTTTCTCAATCCCT
This sequence comes from Aptenodytes patagonicus, assembly GCF_965638725.1. Taxonomy (NCBI): domain Eukaryota; kingdom Metazoa; phylum Chordata; class Aves; order Sphenisciformes; family Spheniscidae; genus Aptenodytes; species Aptenodytes patagonicus. The sequence continues at coordinate 76,458,555 of NC_134954.1, read as the reverse complement.
TTAGCAGCAGAGTGCAGGCCATAGTTTGCTTTCACTTGGAGGGGTGTCCAGTATACCTGGAACCAACTGCCCCAGGGGTGGAAACACAGCCCCACCATTTGCCAGGGACTGATCTAGACTACACTGGAACAGGGTGAAGCTCCGGAACCCCTGCAATACATTGATGATATCATTGTGTGGGGCAACACAGCAGGAGAAGTTTTTGAAAAAGGGGATAAAATAGTCCAAATCCTGCTGAAGGCCGGTTTTGCCATAAAACAAAGTAAGGTCAAGGGACCTGCACAGGAGATCCAGTTTTTAGGAATAAAATGGCAAGATGGATGTCGTCAAGTCCCAATGGATGTGATCAACAAAATAACAGCCATGTCTCCACCAACTAGCAAAAAGGAAACACAAGCTTTCTTAGGTGTTGTGGGTTTTTGGAGAATGCATATTCCAAATTACAGTCTGATTGTAAACCCTCTCTATCAAGTGACCCGGAAGAAGAATGATTTCAAATGGGGCCCTGAGCAACGACAAGCCTTTGAACAAATTAAAGAGGAGATAGTTCATGCAGTAGCCCTTGGGCCAGTCCGGGCAGGGCAAGAGGTAAAAAATGTGCTCTACACCGCAGCCGGGGAGAACGGCCCTACCTGGAGCCTCTGGCAGAAAGCACCAGGGGAGACTTAAGGTCGACCCCTAGGGTTTTGGTGTCGGGGATACTGAGGATCTGAGGCCTGCTATACTCCAGCTGAAAAAGAGATATTGGCAGCATATGAAGGGGTTCGAACTGCTTTGGAAGTGATCGGCACTGAAGCACAGCTTCTCGTGGCACCCTGACTGCTGGTGCTGGGCTGGATGTTCAAAGGGAGGATCCCCTGTACACATCATGCAACTGATGCTACATGGAGTAAGTGGGTCGCACTGATCACCCAACGGGCTCAAATAGGAAACTCCAGTTGCCCAGGAATCTTGGAATTGATCATGGATTGGCCAGAAGGCAAAGATTTCGGGATATCGCCAGAGGAGGAGGTGACGCGTGCTGAGGAGGCCCCAGTGTATAATAAACTACCAGAAAATGAGAAACAATATGCTCTGTTCACTGATGGGTCCTGTCGTATTGTGGGAAAACATCGGAGGTGGAAAGCTGCTGTATGGAGTCCTATGCGACAAGTTGTAGAAACTGCTGAAGGAGAAGGTGAATCGAGCCAATTTGCAGAAGTAAAGGCCATCCAGCTGGTTTTAGGCATTGCTGACTGAGAAAAAGTGGCCAGTGCTCTATGTCTATACTGACTCATGGATGGTGGCAAATGCCCTGTGGGGGTGGTTGCAGCAATGGAAGCGGAGCAGTTGGCAGCGCAGAGGCAAACCCATCTGGGCTGCCGCATTGTGGCAAGATATTGCTGCCTGGGTAGAGAACCTGGTTGTAAAAGTCCATCACGTAGATGCTCACATACCCAAGAGTCGGGCCACTGAAGAACATCAAAACAACCAGGAGGTGGATCAGGCTGCTAAGATTGAAGTGGCTCAGGTAGATCTGGACTGGCAACATAAGGGTGAATTATTTCTAGCTCGGTGGGCCCATGACACCTCAGGCCATCAAGGAAGAGATGCAACATATAGATGGGCTCGTGATCGAGGGGTGGACTTGACCATGGACACTATTGCACAGGTTGTCCATGAATGTGAAACATGCGCTGCAATCAAGCAAGCCAAGCGGTTAAAGCCTCTCTGGTATGGAGGACGATGGCTGAAATATAAATATGGGGAGGCCTGGCTGATTATATCACACTTCCACAAACCCGCCAAGGCAAGCGCCACGTGCTTACAATGGTGGAGGCAACCACTGGATGGCTGGAAACATATCCCGTGCCTCATGCCACCACCCAGAACACTATTCTGGGCCTTGAAAAGCAAGTCTTATGGCGACGTGGCACCCCAGAAAGAATTGAGTCAGACAATGGGACTTATTTCTGAAACAACATCATAGATACAGGGGCCAAAGAGCACGGCATTGAGTGGGCATATCACATCCCCTGTCATGCACCAGCCTCCAGGAAAATGGAACGATACAATGGACTGTTAAAAACTACATTGAGAGCAACAGGTGGTGGGATGTTCAAACATTGGGATACGCATTTAGCAAAGGCCACCTGGTTAGTCAACACTAGGGGATCTGCCAATCAAGCTGGCCCTGCCCAGTCAAAACTTTTACGTACTGTAGATGGGAATAAAGTCCTTTGGGAGACAGTCCTGAAGGGCAAAGGGATCCAGGAAGGCTGGACGTTCTTCAAGAAGGAAGTCTGAAAGGCGCAGGAGCAGGCTGTCCCCGTACGCCGTAAGAAGAATGGGCGGGGAAGACGACCGGCCTGGCTGAACGGGGAGGTCTTGCTGGGACTCAGGAAAAAAAGGAGAGTTTACCACTTGTGGAAGAAGGGGCAGGTGACTCAAGAAGAGTACAGGGATCTCGTTAGGTCGTGCAGAGAGGAAATGAGAAAGGCAAAAGCCCAGCTAGAATGCAATCTGGCCGCTGTCGTTAGAGACAACAAAAAATGTTTTTACAAATATATTAATGACAAAAAGAGAGCCAAGGAGAATCTCCATCCTTTATTGGATGCGGGGGGGAACATTGTCACCGAGGATGAGGAAAAGGCTGAGGTACTCAATGCCACCTTTGCCTCAGTCTTTAACAGGCAGACCAGTTATCCTCAGGGTACTCAGCCCCCTGAGCTGGAAGACAGGGACGGCGAGCAGGATGAACCCCCCTATAATCCAAGAGGAAGCAGTCAACGACCTGCGACGCCACCTGGATGCTCACAAGTCTATGGGGCCGGATGGGATCCACCCGAGAGTGCTGAGGGAGCTGGCGGAGGAGCTCGCCAAGCCGCTCTCCATCATTTATCAGCAGTCCTGGTTAATGGGGGAGGTCCCGGACGACTGGAGGCTTGCCAATGTGACGCCCATCTACACGAAGGGCTGGAAGGAGGATCCGGGGAACTACAGGCCTGTCAGCCTGACCTCGGTGCCGGGGAAGATTATGGAGCGGTTCATCTTGAGGGCGCTCACAAGGCAGAAGTGGGACAACCAGGGGATCAGGCCTAGCCAGCACGGGTTCATGAGAGGCAGGTCCTGCTTGACCAACCTGATCTTCTATGACCTGTGGTCTACCTGGACTTCAGTAAAGTCTTTGACACTGTGTCCCACAGCATTCTCCTAGAGAAGCTGGCAGCTCACGGCTTAGACAGGTGTACTCTGCGCTGGGTAAAAAACTGGCTGGACAGCCAGGCCCAGAGAGCTGTGGTGAATGGCGTTAAATCCAGTTGGCGGCCGGTCACGAGCGGTGTTCCCCAGGGCTCAGTACTGGGGCCGGTCTTGTTCAATATCTTTATCAATGATCTGGACGAGGGGATCGAGTGCACCCTCAGTAAGTTTGCAGACGACACCAAGTTGGGCGGGAGTGTTGATCTGCTCGAGGGTAGGAAGGCTCTGCAGAGGGACCTGGACAGGCTGGATCGATGGGCCGAGGCCAGCTGGATGAGATTCAACAAGGCCAAGTGCCGGGTCCTGCACTTCCACCACAACAACCCCATGCAACGCTACAGGCTTGGGGAAGAGTGGCTGGAAAGCTGCCTGTCGGAAAAGGACCTGGGGGTGTTGGTCAACAGCCGGCTGAACATGAGCCGGCAGTGTGCCCAGGCGGCCAAGAAGGCCAATGGCATCCTGGCCTGTATCAGAAATAGTGTGGCCAGCAGGAGTAGGGAAGTGATCGTGCCCCTGTACTCGGCCCTGGTGAGGCCGCACCTCGAATACTGTGTTCAGTTTTGGGCCCCTCACTACAAGAAGGACGTTGAGGTGCTGGAGCGTGTCCAGAGAAGGGCAACGAGGCTGGTGAGGGGTCTGGAGAACAAGTCTTCTGAGGAGTGGCTGAGGGAACTGGGGTTGTTTAGCCTGCAGAAAAGGAGGCTGAGGGGAGACCTCATCGCTCTCTACAACTCCCTGAAAGGAGGTTGTAGCGAGGTGGGTGTTGGTCTCTTCTCCCAAGTAACTAGCGATAGGACGAGAGGAAGTGGCCTCAAGTTGTGCCAGGGGAGGTTTAGATTGGATGTGAGGAAAAATTTCTTTACTGAAAGAGTGGTTAAACATTGGAACAGGCTGCCCAGGGAAGTGGTTGCGTCCCCATCCCTGGAGGTATTGAAAAGATGTGTAGATGAGGCGCTTAGGGACATGGTTTAGTGGACATGGTGGTGTTGGGTCGACGGTTGGACTCGATGATCTTAGAGGTCTCTTCCAACCTTAATGATTCTATGATTCTATGATTCTATGAAAGTCCCTGTAGTGCACATAAAAAATACGTTGGGGAAGACAGTCTGGGTTATTCCTGCCTCAGGTAAAGGCAAACCCATCTGTGGGATTGTTTTTGCTCAAGGACCTGGGTGCACTTGGTGGATAATGTGGAAGGATGGGGAAGTCCGATGTGTACCTCAAGGGGATTTGATTTTGGGTGAGAGTAGCCAATGATTTGAACTGTATGATGTTAATTGCTACATAATATTATATGCCATAACAATGGTATTACAATAAGAATCACCCAGATTAATGAAAAATGAACTTTGATGAAACCGAGCAAAGCACAGTGATGATGGAACCAGAACTGACTTCAACGTGAAACAATCCAACACCGCATACCATCTGCATCTTTCCTGCCCTGAAAGATTATTATTGCAGATGGAGCCCAAAGCCATGGACTAAATGAACTCAATGAACTTTTTAGAGGGATGGCCCATAGACTAAGGGAATAATATCTGTGTGTATATATATCAAAAGATAGGAGAAGGGGTGGTGATTAATGAGAATGTATTGGAAAGTGTGGGACCTGGGCATGACGTAGATGGTATAGAATAAGGGGTGGATACTGTCCTGGTTTCAGCTGGGATAGAATTAATTTCCTTCCTAGTAGCTGGTACTGTGCTGTGTTTTGGATTTAGGATGAGAACAATGTTGATAACACACCGATGTTTTAGTTGTTGCTAAGTAGTGCTTACACTAGTCAAGGACTTTTCAGCTTCCCGTGCTCTACCGACTGAGAAGGCTGGAGGTGCACAAGAAGCTGGGAGGGGGCACAGCCAGGACAGCTGACCCAAACTGGCCAAAGGGCTATTCCATACCATGTGCCGTCATGCTCAGTACATAAACTGGGGAAAGCTGGCTGGGGGGGCCGCTGCTCAGGGACAGTCAGCAGGTGGTGAGGAATTGCATTGTGCATCACTTGCTTTGTATATTCTATTATTATTATTATTATTATTATTATTATTATTATTATTATTATTTCAATTATTAAACTGTTTTTATCTCAACCCATGAGTTTTCTCACTTTTACTCTTCTGATTCTCTCCCCCATCCCACAGAGGGGGGGGGAGTGAGCGAGCAGCTGTGTGGTGCTCAGTTGCTGGCTGAGGTTAAACCACAACAGTGGGTTTTGAACCCATGTGTTAAAAACATAAAAATGCAACACCTTCCCTTTAGTTTGCAAGAACAACTGATTAACATCAGGGAAGGTGAAAATTTACTAGCCAAATTTCAAGAAAAGCCTTTGCATAATTAGCGGATGGGAGTGAAAAATGAGTATCATGATTTAGTAAGTGCAGCCAACAATGCACTTCTTCCATGTGGATCTGCGTATCTTTGTGGGTTGTTTTGGTTTTTTTTTCCCCCAGCTATGATGGCCATGTAAAGTGAAGTATCAAAACAAACTGAACTTAGAATGAGACCTTTGAATTGCTGTTATCACAAAGCGTTAAACCAGTATTTTAAAAAATAATGAAGCATATTCAATCATATATCTCTCACTAAAATATTATTATTGTTATTAATATTATATTGTCCATTATTAATTTTGTGAGAGCAAAAAAGTTTCTTGTACCATTAACAAATAAAAATATTTAAAATTATTTAATCTTTATCTCATCCTTTTTTAATTTCTATTTTTGTGTATGTTTTATAATGTACTTTATTAGTACAGTAGTACATGTATATAATTTCTAAATTAATATACCTATATTGGGGGTGTGGGGTCAAATTTTTTTTTACTGATAGGTGTGCACGATCAAAAAAGTCTGGAGACCACTGTTATAGGTTAGATTTTAATTTTCTATTTGAATTGCAGTCTTTCAGACATAACTGACTTTGTATTGCTAAGTTTTTAAATGGGCAATCCAGCAAGACTGTTGCTGAAATGCACCCTTATTTTGATAAAAAGAAGCTAGAATTTAAGAAATGCATATGTAGACTCTTTATCCAGATGATTTTATTATTCTTATCTGGAATGGCCCAAATGAGAGTCATGGGCAAGTCTGTTCAGCCAATATCTTTTCTGTTACGTTGGTGTACTGGGATTAGACAGAACTGTTGCCAGCGGTTTGTGATGTAATGTAAAGCTGTGGAAGCTGGAGCGTACCCAGAAACACCCAGCTTCAGTCCTGTTAGTCACTTCTACACCTGTGTGGGGAAATGGACTACCTTTCTGTAGAGCTAGCTTCAGAATTCTGCCTCTGTATGTAACGTAAGGAGTTGTTCCAAACTAGCATTTTGCCCATCAGTGAGGTCAGAAGCAGCCTATTCAACTGAAAAACATCACAGCTCACTTTTGAAAGCCTAAATATGATTTAACTAAATAGGGCTTTAGTGCTAAAGCAGCGAAGACTGTAGTCCTTGAGTAATTTAAGCAACCCCCCTGCATTTCAGTGTACAAAACCTACTTAAGTATTCATTATTGCCCTGTGTGTTTAAAGAAGAAAACTTAGTGGTTGGCAACAATACAAAAAGGGCATGGTGATACTCACAAGCTTTTATTCTTAATGTATGAGAAAGAATCCATTAAAATCATAGACAGTTTCAAAATACTCTAAATACTTTGGACACATAGTATCCAAAATACACATGCAGCATACCAGTGAGTTACTTGTACTCTGAAATCACGCCTGGAAGACTGTTAGCTGCTAAATACAGATAGTTCCTCTCTGTTGTGAGTTATATGCATATAAAAAAAAAGTTTCAAAAAACCCCTTTGTTTCCAGGCCTGTTATAACTTACTGTCACACTTCAAAAATACAACAATGCAGCCTTTAACAAACCCTTCTAAATTATCTAATGCATAGTAATAAGAAGGAGTTATACTACTTGATCTGTATAAAAGTTTCACAGAATTTATTAAAAATACCCACCTGTCATAATGTTTAAATTATCAAGTATTTCATCACTTCAGCCAAAAGATCCAATTTTGTCATTCAGAAAATCTAGCCTGAATTTCATTTGCTCTTTGAAAAGCTGTGGTATGAAATTAAATCTTTGGCCACAATGAAGTCTCTTTGCCTTCAGTAGCACCATAATTTTACCCTTAATTAATACAGAATGTCTATAAAGTCACTGTGACATTTGTGCTAAACAGATATATTTTCAGAGCAGTAACATCAGTGATAAAATTTTATGCCAATGAAAATGACATTCAAAACTGCAATGAACTAGGAACATCCATTATTTTTCTTTGTTGCTTGATATATTAAATGCGTATAATTAGTCATAGTAGGCTTCAGTTAAAAATTTTCCAGCACTGGATGACACAAGCAGAGTTTTTGTGTATGATTTTACATAATTTCCCATGTATAGTTCATTGTAGTTATTTTCCTTCTTAAATAAGAAACCGACAACTAGTGACAGTGTTAATGAAGTATGGTACATTCTGTTTAAATACTGTCATTGACGATGAAGACATCTAAACAGCTAGCGTGTTTTCTTAAACTGTTTTTATTGCCTCAGATCAATATCAAGGTAGTATGGCTACTGGAATAACCTGCAAAAGTTGAAGAGAAGTACTTGCTGGAAACAACAAGGGACCTGGTTTCAAAGGTAGTATTCATTAATGGTTTTTCTTACTACGTATGAAGCTTTTTGTGTGACTGATACCTAATTCTAAAATAACTCTACTGTGAACTATTACTCAGTAGGATCTTCTGAATCCTGTCTGTGATTTTTATCATTCCAGAGTTCTGGTAGTTAATCCTGTTTCATCCTGTTTGGAAATAGCATTGTCCAAAATAAATGTCCTATGTGGGAATAGCATCACCCAAGATAAATGTCTGATTATAATAAACTTACAATGAAATATAAGAACTGGAAGTAGATATAGCTAATCTGGAATTATTTATTTGATAAACTCCTTCACAGTTTCATATTCAGTATTTAAAATGAAAAATTCCATTAAGGAATTATCTTTTAATGTTTACCATCTATGTTGTAAACCATGTTGTGCATGAAGAAATCTTCATCACAAATTTTGGCATTTTCTTGAATCTGTCAGTGTTTATAATCTTTTGTATTAAGATAATGGTACCTTTAGGTCCCTAGGTATTATGTAAGATGATGGGCAGGTAGAGTAGAAGGTAGTTCCTACTCCATTCTTAACTCTGTCCCTAACGAGACAAGTCAAAAAAGGTGTGTCTGCATACGCATTTGTGTGCCTCTGTATGCGTCTGTGCTAGGGAGGGAGAATAGAAAGCAATATTGGAGTACTACCAACACTTGCTATTTTATTGTGTTGCAGTACTCAGTGGCTTAAAAAGACAGCTACGAAAGCATTGCTCACAGTTCCCTGACTCATGCAAGAATAACCCCTTCCTGAGTAAGAGAGCAAAATCTGCATATATTGTGATGAGACTGTGTTAATTTTATCTGCAAGCAGTTGCTGAAACCATAACACATAATGCCAAAGAGATTTTTCTAGAATGCTGTAAACATGTTCTGCTTTGCTGTGCCAAAGCATTTCATCACAAAAAGTAGCTCTTTTAGAGATTTTGAAAGCAAAACATGAAAGAAGAAAAAGTCATTAGTGTCATGATTTATTTGGGATTGTCTTATTCTTGGATCTCAACAATTAAAAACAAAAGGAGAGGGAGAATGTAAAAATAGGATGTGATTAAGTGGAATCAGAAGAAGGGGGAAATGAAGTAGGAAAAGTAGCAGAGAACATGGAATAAGAAACCAGTAGGAATTTACAGCACAACAGCTACCTTATGGATGACTACTATTGGCTTGGATTTTTAGAGCAGAAAAAGTTAAAGGACGTCCAGCCTAAACCAGATCTATTTGGTATTTTAGTTCTGTATGTATGAGGCAGGAAATAGCTTTGAAATGCAGCAATTTCCTCCCTAGAAAAGCAACTTACTTTGCAAATATTAAAGTCAATAGTACTGCATGTCTCTGCCAATAAGTATTTAGCTTGAAATGGATGTTGACAATTTTGATTGGGGAAAGAAATTCTTTCAGATAAAACAATCTGAAGGAGAGATAACAAAAGCTTTTTCTGAAGTATTTGTTCAGTAGTAAGGGTTTTTCATATTAATGTTACTCTGCCTCAGCAGAGACATACTGATTTTTCAGTTTATTTACTTGAACTTGGGTATGGTACCCTCTTCATATCAGAGCTGAATGATTCAGGAGCTTTTCCTTAGGATTATATAGCATTTATTTTCTCTGCATCTGCTAACAGCAATGACAAATGAACCAGCGTCAGTATCTCTTTACACTGGTTAGGTATCAGATGTTTCTTTTTTCTGTTTGCATTCCAGTCACTATTAGATGTTGTCCACAGGTTTCAGTCCTAGAAGTTGAAGCATGCAATACCAAACCTACTAAATCCTTATATCATTCCTTCTCCCAGCAGCAGCATAGTTCTCAGGCAGACATTGTAAAAGAGCTATGAGCTTATGTATTTCATTATTGACATACTTTGGAAAGTTGTGGTGGTGATTCCCATCCATGGTGCTTTCATTTCAAATTTAAGGCCCCATTAGAGCTTATCTACTTTGATCAGACATAACCCTCACCAGTGGATACTTTTTGTAAATAGCTGTTATATTAATGTGCTGACACAGCCTACTTTACTTTTTTGGGAGTGGACCTAGAATTCACATAGGAAAATGAGGTATCTTGGAGATGCTGCTGAATCTGCTAACAAGATAAGGAAGAAATAGATGTGAAGAAAAGCGAGAGTGAGAAAATTAAAATAAAAAAAGCATGGAGAGCAGAAGAATCTGGAAAACCCATGTGAGCCTGCTTACCTTGCTGCAGCTTGCATCTCCCGCATGCAGGTTCAGTGTCAAACTCTTCTCCATTACTCTGTTCCCTCAGTACCCTCGATTCAAACTTGGAGTTTGGAGGTTGAATTGTTGGGATTCTTTTGATACCGTGACAACTAATAATTATATATATTGGCTTCATGTATGTGCTTAAAATACTAGCTGTGTTATTGAGGTAACCATCTCTACCCATTGTCTACAAGCATAATTCAGTATCAAAACCTAGTCCTTCTTGGCTTTAGTTAAAAACAAAACAATATTCCTACTAAGGCATAAAAGCCATAGCAGTTCTCATCCATGTTTCCTGCAATATCTTCCACAACCTCTGTAAAACTGATTTAAAGAAGGCAATTCTGAACAGGTTTAGATTTGTATCTGTTGGTTTGAATGTTTAAGCTTGGATTTTCAGAGAGTTGTCTAAAAGACAACTCCTTTACTGCCTTTAAAATCCAGACTTTAGGTCATCTAGTAAGAGTCTATGCTTTTAATGCTAAAACCATAGTGGCAAACTGAGCCATTGACCCATGCTAAATTAGTCCTATAGTATGGAAATGTAAGTGCAAAAATGAAAACCACATTCTGCAATCTGATAATGAGTGTGAATCATGAAGTATACGGAACCAAGAAATTGGTTTTTACCATACAGATTGGAGAGGTGATGGTTCATAACTTACTACATAAGGCAGTCATGTAATACGGATTTGGTGTGCTGCCTAAAGCATTAATAATAAAAAAAGTTTAGTGCCATTGTACATCTGTTCCAGAAATTCTTGTGAAAATCGTGGGAACTTGGTTTAAACAAGAAATAGTAAGTTGGTGTTGTGGATTTCTTACAGTATTAAGTATAATTCACCATTTCTTTTTTGTTTTTCTTCCACCCTCTTTCTCTTTACTTCAATACTGCTATCACTTGTTATATATTTAAACTAGAAGCTGTTGTGAATGGAAATTATATCTGCATAGTACTTATCAGAGTACCTTGTTCTTGACAGGTAGCCCTTGGCACTATTAAAATACCACAACATCAGCATAGATTTGTAAATCTGATTTTATTTAATGCTTTAATTTATTTAGATTTTTTTCTGTTGGAAATTATTAGACTGGTTTGTCTGGGTGGGAGGAATGAGTGAGAGGATAATTCTTCTGTGACCATGGGATAGTGCAGCTGAAATCTCTTCCTTTTCCTGCCATTCTCAGTCCTATTTCCATTGAAGTCCCTATCACATAAATATCAGACTTCAGAGATGTTCATCTGATGCTGGGGATAGATGTCTTTTAATGGTAGTAAGCTGTGAATGACTGAATTAGGAATGGAATTTATATTGTAATGGTTCTATGTATTTTTAGAATGTGGGTTTTTTTCATAATGGAGGCAGATGTGAGAAAGCCTGGGGGCAGACACAGAATTTTAACTGTGATAAAGAGACAATAGTCATAGGAAATTTTTTTGAGTGGTGCTCTTAGTGCTCTGGAACTCTTTCACCTTTCATGACAATTCCTCCTTTAGAATCTACATTCTACAGGCAAGTTATTACCTGATTACGAAGTTTGAAAAGTCACTTGGCAGAATCAAGAATCAACATGTTTCCAGGCAGACTGTCTGATTACTTGATCTAATCTAGCTAATAGCTATTAGCATAATTATATACCAGGCATAGTCCACATCTAAAACAAGCACTTCAGCACACAGGCATATGGAGTATCTTCCTCATGCATCATGTTTTAATTCATATCTCTGTGTTGTTAAATCTGTTGCTTATGACTCTGCAGTATTTTCCCTTATCCACCTTATCTCCAGTATTGCTTGTTTTCAAATCTCAGAATTACTAATTTGTGGCTACTGATATAAACCGATACTGGTTTTACATCTGGTAATTGAATGGTGAAATACTATTGCTGTTTTCTTAAACTCAGTTACAGATAGGCAATACATTTTTCAATTGAGTCAAAATAGCTATTTTTAGATGCTGCAGGAGCATGATGGAGACAACAAATATTCTGGTGCAGGTATATGACTTATTTTTTATTAATATATGTTTTAAAAATGTTTTATTTCCTCTGTCCTGGGTTTTTATTGTCTGTTTATAGTAGTTCAGCATGAAGTTAATAATGTTGCAAAAAACATTATTGTTAAGTTCTTTGTTAAGTTAAAGCATGGAGAAGACCAATTAGTGAAGGCAGCCATATGTTCAGTGATTTTTATATTGATATAATTGTTCAGTAGTGCATGTATTATCCATCTGATAAAATCTGTAGGAAGTCTGGCTTCACATCTGTAAAAGTTACCTGTTTCTTCTAGGAAACCTGAGAAGTTCCAGTCCTGGTTCTGATCTGGATGCCAGTTGTTTCACAGACTACAGAGAAAAAGAAGTGTCCAGGCACCGTATGATAGTGCTGGAAGGTAAAGGGTAATATCATTAAGGAGAAGATACACCTTACTGGCTAATTTTTGGTTATAGAATCAGACTTTTTTGACAGAATGACTAGAAAGATACGCCTTTGTCATCACATGTTTTATCCACCTAAGTGTTCTTGTTAAAAAAAATATTAGTGGGTAGTGGAATAAGTGAATCAATTCCAAAGAATTAAATTGCAACACACTGAGCTGTATGGAAGCCCTTACACAGATTTCACTATTTCTGTCATATTGTAACAGCAACGCTTGTTTCCTCAAAGGTTAAACATGAGAATTCACTGTATTTTGTTGCTGTTGATCATGGCTTTGGACCTTCACCTTCAGAAAACAGCTTAATGGTGGGAAGCAAAGGAAGGCAAAATATTTTTTAGTATCTTGCAGGTTTTACATGTCATGTGATTTTGAACTCCTTGGAGCTAGCCAACTGCAAATTACTTGTCATCGCATCTATTTTTCTGAACCAGTATACAAAAGCAACTTTTTGTATTAGAGTGACTAGCCACTAGAGGGCACGTGATATTCAGTAATTGAATGGTAATTCTTTACCATACATAACTTCATACTGGACCCCGTTGTAAACAAGAAATTTACCTTTTTCATGGTGGGTAGAAACTGATTCAAATTCTCCAGTAATTGCCATTGGAATAGCAGGTTTCTGAAACATTAGTGATTATGGGATACTCCCTGGAAGCATATCAATAAGCTGGAAAACGGAAGGAGAGAGCTGTGAATTGCCGCTGCTCTTGTTTGGCTGGTTATCATTTATAGCAGGGTTGGGATAACATTGTAGTAGTACGGAGCTAAAATGTAATTGCTGTATTTACATAGAGGAATAAAAATGAAAGTTAAACAAGAGGATAATGTTATATTTTATAGTCTTTGCAGAATGTCATAAAAATTATACAAAGGTGTTAAAATTGAATAATCAGAATTAGTATTCCCATTTTTCTTCTGTTTGGTTGTTACGATAGTTATGGGGAGATTCATCTTGCGAGCTAGATTACAGTCTTTCTTTGAGTGTATGGGTCAAGGTTGAGGATAAGTAAACTGCAAGTCTCCTCTCTAGTTGCTACCCAATTAGCTTTTTCAAAGGCAACATTGTGCAGACTGAGTGGGTTAGTCCTTCTGTCTTGCGAGGTGCCAATCACTCAGAAGAAAATGAGGAGGAAAGAGAGACACAAGGATTCCTGTCTTTCCCCCATCAGACTATAGAATAGGATCAGCATGTATGGGGCTGTAATACATATTATGCTATATAAATAATATGTGTTGCAGAGTGTGGAAATAGAAGTCTTGGGGGAAGCACACACTCGTGATCTTGTTTACATGCTGCTTGGAAAGTGCAGGAAGTGATTTGTCTGTAATGTGTTGACAGGGAAACAAATTTCATAGTCTCATAAATGTAACTGTATAGATAAACTGCCACTAGATGGTGGTCGTGAAGCAGAGGCTTTTAGCATTTGTAGGACCAACAGAGCTGGCAAGCTGAAATGAGCTTTCCCAGCTCTTCATATCTCCTCTTAACACACAGGCTTTGTAAGCTACACAACATATACCCCTGTGCATCACTAGGACAGTTTCATGCTATTTGAAGAGAAATCTTCATCTTAGTATGTTTGTCCCCATAGCAGGATAGCAGCTATAGCCCTATAATTTACAGCCAGTTTGTCCCTCTAGCACTGTGGCAGGATAGTGCTACTTGCACAACACCACCTATGCTGTTGGACCAAACAGGCTTTATGGTCTTACTTGTTAACTGCCACCATATCTAGCACATTATTTTAAAACCACTTAGATTAGGGAAGATAATCACTGAGGCAAAGAAAATTGCATGGCAGCTAGATCTGCAAAAAATGCATTTTGGACATTAGGAAAAATTTCTTTACTGAAAGAGTGGTTAAATATTGGAACAGGCTGCCCAGGGAAGTGGTTGAGTCCCCATCCCTGGAAGTATTTAAAAGACGCATAGATGAGGCGCTTAGGGACATGGTTTAGTGGGCATGGTGGTGTTGGGTCAACGGTTGGACTCGATCTTAGAGGTCTCTTCCAACCTTAATGATTCTATGATTCTAAAATATATGGAGACACCTAGTGAACATTTTCAGAGTCACTTGCTTTTTTGTGCAATTTGTTAAGTCAGTAGGCTCTGTTGAAGACTATATTCTTAGGTTTCAAGTTTGGTTTTAAATATAGGTAATTTTCAACTTTGTTCAAACAAATGGACTTAGAAGTTTACTTGTGCTATATGGGAAAAGTTTTAAAAAACAGCTGAGAGTGCTTTTGCTTAGTTCTTTTTTACAAGCTTCGTTGTCAAAATCCGTAACTGGTAAACAGTTGAACAGGATGGATGTTGCAGAGAGTTACAGTCATGTGAAAGGAATAGGGTTATAACAGAATTTTCTTTGTAGGCCTTAGTATGTCAGGCGTGAGCAGGGGTTAACATAAAATATAAAAGATTTTCTTTTTTTTTGTTTCCAGTGTTGGAATGTTTAATAATATCAGCAAGCTAGACAAATTCAAACTAAATGCCTTTCTGACAATTGATGAATGGCCTTATCCCTGTTTCATTGTATGGATTTATAATTGTGTGCAATAGTTGGAATTAGATAAATCCTCTTCTAAAACAACATAGTAACCTCTCTGGATGAGTGACAGCTTTAAATAGGACCTGGATCAATAGGAGTGCTGGAGAATTTACAGCCAAACTGAAGGAATGTATATTTTGTTCCCTTATTAAGTACTCGTATACAAGGATTGATTTTTGGGCAGAGGGGAGATTGTCAACAGTAGTAATTCAGCATTTCATGTGATATGATGATCTCAGTTTCCTGTATCTCTCTTGGCATTCTAGGGATGCACTGGCAGATTCTGGATTTACTTAGCTATTTGAGTAGTTTTAGGACATAGTCAAATGAACTGTGCTACAATGCAGTGACTTGATTATAAGCCTTTTGTAATGAGCTGGAGGTCTTTTGTATTTAGTCCTAATGGAGATCAATCTCTTCTCATAGTGTGTGGTTACTTTGTGCTGATGGATAGGTAGATAATTCATTTCACACTCTTCCTAGTCAAGAAAAACAAATCCGCTTAGGACTTTAAGAACTAGCTGGAAATTACCCCATTAAATATCCAGCTGCTTGTTGTTATTCTTTTACACGTAATTCATATAAAGTAGAACATACTACAAGGTGATATTTACTATAAAAAAATGGTATGTGTAAAGATATTTACTAATATTTAGAGTGCCCTAAAGTAGTAAGGAGATACGGTGCCTGAGATTATTGGCCTGCTCTAGGACTCAGACTGGTCAACTTCATGGCTAGGTCAGTGAACCAGCTGACCCTGACAAGCTGATCCAGCCCTTCGGATGTCTGTAGAAATGCTACTGCTGTAGTCTCCCAAACGGAATGCCTGCTTGGCTTTTTACAGCACTATCAATGTCTATTGGCATGGCAAAAAAACAAGTGGAATTTTGTTTCTTCCTGTGGCAGGATAGTGCTCTTTGCACAAACCGCCTGCAGGCAGTTGGACCAGACAGCTTGTTGTGACCTTGCTTGTTATTAGCCGCTGCCACACCCACTACATTCTTTTATAGCCAGTTTTATTCCCTAGACGTTCTGTTTTTGCAACTTAATAGCATACCTTCCCAGTGAACACTGCCTTACTGTGTACTTTTCCTGGCCTGTGTTCAGAAGGGGTGGGATCAACACCTGAATTTTCATCTGTCCATGTTAACTAGTCTGCCGTCACTCTGTGGTAGCACTCCCCATATCTTTAAATAGCGCGTAGGAGTTGAATCAACTTCTCATGCAGTTTGAGCAGAAAGAAATGCTTTGAACATATAAAGAGAACCAAAACCTTAATATTATGTATGAATGCCCATGTTCAGCAATGGAATGGGCAGTTACCTATGATGGTATCTCTGAAGAAGCTGTTGCATTCTCTTTTCAAAACTCCATAAAGTATTCCTGTTCTGATACTTTTTCTTGTCCTCACATTCCCCTCTAGAACTTGCCTACAGATGTGATTAATTCCTCAATTTTCTTTTTCAACTAAACTCTCCGTCTTTTTTTTTTTTTAAACTCACTAGGTTCCACAGACAAGGGAAACTGTTGTCTTGTTTGCTTGCATGAGTCAACATGTCACTGAAGATTTAATGTGCAGATTCATAGTATTCTCATTGGCAAAGTATTTTAGCACAGATCATCATCATCATCGTTCTTTGAATTACTAAATCCTTTTGCTATGGGAAAGAGCCTATTTTAAAATATATACAGCAATGGACTTCACAGTGGAAGAGCAAATGTTTAGTTTTCTGCTCTGTGTGTAGGCTTAACCCTCTTCCTAATAGTTCCATTTGTGGAGCTATGAATGTCTGCCGTTTAATTTCCTAGAGTAACACTGGTGACTGGCAGGTTTTCGTTGTTCTTTATAAGGCCTTCTGTTAACACACTGATGGATCTCTGAATCCAAAAACATCCACCGTGTTAGTGATCAGCTTGTGTGAAACGATGAAAGTCTACCCTAGAAATTTCAGATGGTCTGCACATTAGCTATGGCATGTAAAGCTTTCATGTGGCACACTGACTTTTTCCCAGCTTATCTTCAGTAACTAATGAAAAAAAAAAAGATCCCTTGTGTGAAAATACTGCAGGACTGATTTCAATAGAAATAAGGATTAAAAATGTTGATCTTTTTAGCCACGATATTACTTTTTAATTGTTTTCTAACATTTGTATGAAGTTTTGTATAAATGCATGTTACAGTCTGAGGACATATATGTCCTATCTAGGTTATACAGAAGTTGCCTTTAAATTTGCTAGTGTGAGCACATCTAGGAATAACAAGAAGCTCAGTTAACAACTTGAGTATTTACCTAGCTTCTTGGATAGATTTTGCAGCCTCCACTGACTTCCATACTATTAAAGCTATACACTAAACAATGATCAAAGTAGCCTAAAGCTTTAGTTCCCAAACTGTGCCACTTGGGCCTTTGGGATTATTGAATTCATACTAAGTGTTTTAGAGAAGTGTGTTGTTATTATGGTGTTTCCAGTTACACATATGAAGAGACAGACTGACATGCAATACAAGTTACCAACACATAACTAACCCATTTTCCTACTCCTTCCTTTAGTGTAAGACACACATACAACAATCTAATGTAACTGTGTTATCAGTCTGTTGTTTTTAAATCTCCTTTGTATTCTCTAAGCTCCTCTGGCCAGACAATTACTTTCCTGAGTGAAAGTTGAAACATACTAATATCATTAGGTAAATGAAATCAGTGTAAATTAAGGGTTAGTCTGAACTGAATGTTGTTGTCCACTATGCTTTTTCCTTCTCTCATGAACTGTAATTACTCTCTTGTGTGGAATATATGAGTAATTCCTCCATTTTGCAGTTCTCCACTGACCTTTGTCAAGTCTTGACCTTTGTCAAGAAACAAGTCAACTCTTCCGCACACATTTTCCACTGTGGTGAGCAGTCGTACATGTAGATGACAAGGTGGAGCAAAGCAGAATGCCAAAACAGTAATAGGTCATGAAGGCTGCATTGAAGTAAGTCTTTTGCCTTGCTCTCATTAGGACAGTGTTTTGTTTCTCAGACACAGATCCTCAGTCTTGCACATTATGTTTCTGACTCTTGCTTATTTTCCAGTGTTTATACTTCAGTTATTTTCATTTTACCTTTTCGCTTTTGAAGGATAAGTATGACTAGTATAAATAAGGCCCAATTTTGTCCAACAAAGTGAAATGTAGACAAATTCTAAACGGGTTGTGTTAGGTTGGAGTATGTAACACATAGGACCTTCTTTCATAGCTTTTATTTCTTTACGTTGTTTATTTAAATTTAGTTTTATATGAATTTGGTTCAACAGAGCCTGCTGTTCTCTGTTCTAGGGGGATACTTGGGTATATAGTCCATTGTCTACCTGATGTACATTTGTATGTGTAGGATGGACGGTATATTATCGTGAATATACCTTTCCTAACCTTCATTTTAATAGCAGAACAATTGATATTAGAACTTGATATCAATAGCACATGAGGCTTATTTACTATAATAAACTCTAATGCAGAAATTGCATTTAAGCAGAGGGTATAGTGCAGAAGTAGCAAGTCAATTTAAAGCAGAAGGAGGCACCCCACTGTTACATATAAGACTGATATCAAGCAATGCTTTTTATAGAATAAAAGTAATGCATTCTAGTTGAGTTTGCTGATATAGTACAAATTTCTTATTTCCCATGTCCATTATTTTTTTGGAGAGTGATGCATCCATATGGAACTCTGCATTTGGTCTCAGTCCAGATGTGAATCATTGCATGGGAAATGTGAGCATTCAGTGTGCTCTAAGCTATGGAAGAATGAAAAAATATACTTTTCCAGCTTTTTTTAATCTTTTCACCAGAAAGTTATACAGAGAATGTAACTGTCCCATAAGAGGGAGTAAAATGAAATTATGCTAAAATCTCACAAAGCATTAAGTTACTTTTTGAGTAAACTTATTAAACATATGCAGAACTTAGAAAAATGTAATGAACCCTTTCCCTTCAAACACCCTCCTTGACAACATGCAAGGTTAAGGGAAAAATAAAATATGACTGTTTTTCTGTATTTCAGCTCTTCATCTGTAGGTGGTTTACTTTCTAAAGACTTGACGATCTGGCTTCTTTCATTGGCAAAATGCACGCTATTGCTTTTCACCTACCATATATGCTCTAGCTGCTGAAATAGCTGATAGAAAGTCTTTGAGATGTAGTGCTATGGGTGCTTGCTTTCTTTGTTTTGGCACTGCCCATTTTAAAATGCTGCCATAAATGAAATTGTGCTCACAGCAGATAGAAATTAAAGTACACAAGTCTCAGAGAAGTCTCCATGTTTTCTTCTCAAAATTGAGAACACAGGCTTTTGATAGTTAATGTTTACTCTGGGAAATAATCTATTCCAGATATTCTACTGAAACTTGTACCAGGTTTGTGGAGACACAAACACAGTCCCACACAGACTTGAGGAGGGGCTTAATGAAGCAAACTGTCAGTGCAGCAGGTACATGCTCTAAGTCTGTGTGTTACTTCAGTTTTGTTTGTTTGTTTGTTTGTTTTTAGCAGTTATGGTTTCAGAATAGATGTCTGGTGTGGAAAGCTATATAGCTGATGATGGATTTGATTGTCCTACATCATGTTCACAAAACCCCAGAACTGTTTTTCTGGGGTTAATCTAAAAGTCCTCTAGAATGTTCCAGTTACACGTTTTAAGCATACCTGATTAGGTTTTATGAAAATAGCACATCTAGGATGATTACACTATCATGTCTAATTATGATGTAATTATCAACTCTACTGTTAATTAAAATGCCATAAAGAAAACTATTTTCGATAGCCTGAAAAATCTAATAAGAGCAAAAAGAAACCTCCATATTTTTTTAAAATACATGCATTTTAAACTGATGAATGCCCTGTAAGTTGTATGCATCTAAATATAAAATATTTAGAATCTCTAATAAAGTAATGATATCTTTGGATAAAGGAACTCACAAAATGCCACTTTGATGCTAATTGTGAGCAAATGAAGAACCTTGCTGATGATTTCTGCCTTCCTTTGCAGACTGTGACTTCTCCCACCTATGTTACGTGTTTGGAGAGATGTATCCCTCCATATCCCCTGACAGAATACTCTGAACATTACCCTGCTCCTGATTTAGGCTTCTCTGAGCTAAAACGTCAAGGTCTTCTCCTCAACAAGAAGTAATTACATACTTCAAACAGTGCATTATGTACACCAGTCTTATATCATGTTTTCATACATTAAGGGCTTGGCTGGGAAAGAAATTGAATTGCTGGCTGTTTTCCTGTCTTACATTTGCCAGAGTCAGTGACTGACCATTTATTTCAAATCTGTCTTGATGATTAGAAGTGCTCATCTTTTAAGAACTTGAGTTTTGGATCCGGGCTCTGACAGTATTCAAATCCTAAACTAATGGTGGGGTGCTCAGAGAATACAGCCAGCAGCATACTTCAGATCAGAATGTCCTGCAAATTCATGGCTGTGTTTATTCAAGACCACTCACCCAGTGACCCCCCAATAGAAAGCAGACACATCTTCTCATGAGAACATGACGGAAAAAAAAAAGGAATAATTTTTTGGTCAGATGTTACAGGATCCACAATGCAGTATATATGTTGCATTCACATTGTGTTGAAGGCATGTTTTAGCTTTGGAAAATGCTGTTACGTGCTTCATAGAAAATGGTTGTGATAGGTAGTGAATGTTGCTCAGTACTCACAGCAGGGCCTGAGGCCTCTGCAACCGATTCCTCTGAAAAAGTTGGTCTAAAAGGCATCAGACCTTTTGCTGTAGGTCTAAACTGACAAAAGTCAGCCTTTTCAGGTCTCCCTTTCTGCAGTCCAGTTGCCATGCTTACACGTTACTCGGCAAGATGCGAGGCAGCGTATCCCCCGTGAACTGTCTTTTGGCAGTCTCATCTACTGGCATTCAATAATGTGATGACAATTGTACTGATGTATTTCCTGTCAGGCTTCCCATTCAAACCAGTAGTGCAGGAGAGGTATATAGCTTAGTTGTTTGTGAAGAGATTTGCAGAAACTCAGCTTTGAGAGTGGTTTCTTGATACTAAAAACTATTGCCGTGTGCGTGACAAGTTTAGCTGAATAAACTTTGCCATAGGTGAGCAGGTTTAGCCAGCCAAAGCTTATGGTTGTGTTGCTATGGCTATCTCATTTGGCATAGTTCTTGTGAGTAAAACGTGGCATTTGCGTCACTAGTAGATCATTTTGAAAATGTTCTCTCCTGAAGCAGCATGGCATAGGTTTTGAGATTATTGAAGCTCTTCTTCAAGAAGAGGAAGTATGGTATGGCTGGCTGTAGAGAATTGCACATGGGTAGAGTGAGTGTTCATATGAATCTACTAATTTAATTGCTTGAGATGCTGCTGGTCGTACAAAGGAAATGTCAACCTTACAGAAGTCATCATAACTCCCCTGCAGTTTAGGGCATACATAAATGTTGGAATCCAGTTGAGTTTGGGCACTTCTCTTTGGAATGGTTGTACTTTGGGTACAGTTTGTCTTTTGTCAAAGTTGCCAATCAGCAAGAGTATTAAAGTCTACTGATTCACTGTTCCTTTTAGCTGGAGGAAAAGGATGCTGCTTAGAAGAACTGAGAAGAATGTAAGTTAATAATAAAAAGCTGTACAAACAAGAAACTGGATATCTCGGCTTTAGTGAAAATAAGGCTAGTGTGGCATCTCAGATACAAGCTCAGATAAGAATCAGCATGGCAAACTCACAGCTTGTAAATCCTGTTTAATTCTCTCATTACTCTTTTGTAGTGTAAACACGAGACGGTTTATAGATCATCCGGAAGAAATTCCAGACCAGACAAGTTCATTCACTGACTTGAAAGATACACATTTTTTAAAGGGTGGGGAAATCATATTTATTCTGAAATTATATCTATGCTGTGGCCCTGCCTCTTTTGTTCCAAAATGGGCAATAGAAAGAGTGTACATTTTCTGATTTTTTGAGAGTAGGAAAAGATGCATACATTAAAAGAATTAATCTCCAAGTGCTTTGATTAGCAACCAGTTATCTTTAAGGGAAGGTCACTTACTGCATGAGGAAAATTATAGTTTGTGGTGTTTCTGTACAGTTCTTCAATTCTGTGTGTTAAATCATAATCCTGGCTATATGAGTGGAGGGAGCATGCAGAAGTTGCCTGTGCTTAGTATTTTATGCAGTAGTTATTTGCCAAGATGTGGTAGTTTTTTGTGTGGGTTTTGTTGGGGTTTTTTTAAGGTGGGATATATTAGGAATTTATAAGCACAGGGGTAAGTAAAGTGTGGGACAGGAAGATAATCAACAAATGTGATATCAAGAACATATGGCTCCAGATTGATGAGGGAATTCTCGGTCTCACAGGCCAAGGTGCTGATGCTAAAAAGGCATGACTTCTCCCCGGCAAGAGGTGATTCCATCTCTAGGAGAAAACAGAAATGGGAAAAGCAGTGAGCTGTATGTGTTTATAGAGCTCTATGTGTTTATATATTCTTCTGTTCACTGCCTGTGTTTAGAAAGGACCTTTTTTAATGAAAATATGCATTTTGGATGAATCAGCCTTGATTTGAAGCCTGCAATTATTGCTCAAAAATGACTCAAATGGGCCGGTTCCAATGGAAAGAGAGCTTCCTAAAAGTACGTGAATGCTATGCAAATGCAGTAGTGTCTAAACACTAGTTTAGCTGTTATTCTGGAATGGGTAGAACTGTAAATATTAGAAAGAGGAAGAGATATTGTACATATCAACTTGAAAATGAGGTATTTGCTGGTTCTTATGTAGAAGCAGAAAGCTGTATTCAATGCTATTTGGAACTGCTGTGGAGATGAGCAAGTTCTTAGTGCTTTTTCCATCTTGGAAAGATAAAAATCAGGCACGTTTTCCATGCAGTTCAAAAGAACCCACCTTTTGTTCTGCCATATACTGCTCAAACTGTGGACTAGACATGGCCCCTTCCACCTCCTTAGATCTTAACTGGCACACTGAGTTAGTGAACGTATGTACTTATGATATCATGCTGTGCTAACCATATCCTTTTCCATAATATTTCAGCTCCTGTGGGGAAGGGCATGGTCAAATATTAGCTTAGCTTAAAACATATAATCACTGCTGTGTATCTTAAGAACAGGGCATTAATTGTATCTGTAAAGACATTCAGAACACACAGACTACTTCGCTGTAAAAAACCAACCCTGAAATACAAGTTTTGACAGTCTTTTTTATATCCAACAATACAAACCCCGTAGATTCAGCTCAGTTTCTTCCCTTAATTTGACCTTGTCCCACAGGAGATACTTTTTATGTGGTCAGGTCTGGAAGTTCACATCCCATTTGATACACCTGTGTTGAAAACCATCCCTGTTCTATTTATTAATCGGAGGAAAAACATTTAAAAAGATATTGTTTGATCTTCAAACTAAAATAAATAGGGGAGAAACATGCATTAATATAAATATCCCCACATAAAGTGTGTAAAACACATGCCTCAGGAGCTAGACAGATTACCTTCTATAGAGATACTTGCCTTGTGTTTATGTTCCAGTTCGTTCATTAAGATGATAAATATGATTGCTGTTCTGATGTTTTCTGAAAAACAAACAGCTTTGCAAATAGTAACTATCAAAATAAAGCAAGAAAATGAGGAAGTGATTTACATCGAAGTTCCAGATACTTTTCATCATAATGGCCACTACGCACTGGGAATTTCAATAATTATTCTTAATCTGCTAAATGACTCTGAACTTAACATGTTTTCCATAAAAAATAAATCTCAATAAGAATCTCAAGAGATTTGTTTTTCCTTCTCTTGATGTTTTTAAGCTTTCTGCTCTCTAGTCACTCTGTGCTTCCACTTTAGCTCATTAGCCTGGGCACTAAGAAACTCAGTTTGTCCTCTTTATCATCTTCACTCCTGAAGGTTAATAACAGAATGCACAAAGCTTTTGAAGAGACAAGAAGACTTCAGAGGCATATTTTAATAGATCTTTTAAAATGTAGTATAGTAGCACATGGACAGATAAAATATTTAAGCTATAGAATTAAAGCAGTACATCTCAGGACCTAGTGTAACAATCCAGGAAGAATACATAATAGAGACAGTCATGGTCATTTGCACTTTGGACAAGCACAATTCAAGCAATTCAAAGACCTTTTTTTTTTTCCCCTCCCACTAGTGAGCCTTGGTAACACAGATAAGCTGCTGACACATAACAGTAACAGAAGAAACAGTTCAGGAGCTTCACTATGAGCTTATAAATAGTCATAATCAATAAAGCCTAACTATGATCATGCTCACCATGCAAGCATACAGTGTAATTCAGACCATGTTCTCAACAGTGCCCTTTGTAGACAGGTACTTTAAGACCTTTCCATATCCTTGGTGGTTTTTTTAGAACTCTCCTAAGTGGTTATTTTTTTATAGTTGAAGGGATGAGTTGCATTGCTATGTCGTTCATGTTCCCTTAGCATGGCAGTAAATAATTACACAAGCACAGATGAAGGAAGGGTGTCCTGTGGACCAGTCTGAAGAATATGTAAAAAATGCTTAGTCCCTGCTTGCTGCTGTCTTTTTGGCAGCAGCTAGAAGGATCCTGGGGAAGAAATGCACCTTTTATCTGGAGCAAGGTGGTGTCAGTAGTAGCAATAATCTCTCCAAACAAGATGTTAAAATGCTTCATTCTGGCTCTGTGTAAAGGTGTAAGTTGATGAAATATTAGGTCTAGGGAGTCTAAATTCCTTGGTGT
This sequence comes from Aptenodytes patagonicus, assembly GCF_965638725.1. Classification (NCBI taxonomy): domain Eukaryota; kingdom Metazoa; phylum Chordata; class Aves; order Sphenisciformes; family Spheniscidae; genus Aptenodytes; species Aptenodytes patagonicus. The sequence continues at coordinate 76,433,708 of NC_134954.1, read as the reverse complement.
GGAACTAAATCTAGAATAGCCTTAGTTGAATCCATACAGCAGTCAGACTTGGACTTAAACTTTGTTGCACAAGGTAATTATCATAATTAAAACCTTGATAACAATCCCCAAAATCTGAAAATACTAGGAAAAAAGACCCATGTAAATGCAGTCTGTCAACCCAGACTTTTAGAAGTTGAGTGCAGTTCAGCAGCTTATTTCCCCCCCCCGTAACTCATTAAAAATAACATTTTATGTATTTTTGATCTTCAGAAATGCTATTGTCCACCTTTAACCTAGCAACAGCTTTACCCTGCCAGACAAAAGACCTGGGCACTTTGCTCTGGCAGTGACCTGTTGGACTTGGCTAGGGAATAGGATAGGACAGATGTATTAAATTCTCACTACCTTCAGTAACTGTATTAATAAATACAAGAAGGATTCACCTAGTAATTTTTCAGTGTATATGACATTTTAATAACCATATTATCATATTATCCTGGGGCAAGGGGATATAGGTGTTAGATGTTTGGCATTTCTCCCCCCCCCCCCCTTCTTTCTTTTTTCCCCTTTAGCACCTTTAAGTATACCTCTGACAGACTTACTTTTTCTTCAGTATTTGAAAAAGTAATTGGTTTTTAAAATCCCTTCCCAAGTAACGCTTGTTTTTTGGCAGTTTACTGTAGTTTTCTGCATTTAATCAACCAAATGTTTTGACTCTTTTTCCTCATTTGTAACTGCAGTCTTTTGAGGGATTGATGTTTACTTCTCTCTTATTCCGTTAGCTTGCTGTTCAATCATACTAGCTTTTTAATTTTTTAACTTTTTTTTGAAATGTCTCAATAGATATTATGCATTTGCTTTGAGCCTTTAATATAGTGTCATTAAGTACTCTTGCCTCAATTCACAAACATCCCTTTCACAGTGCTTTTTAATTTTTTTTTTAAAAACTTTCAGGTTTTATGTAATTGCCATTTTGAATTTAAACATCATAATAATAGCTATCTGGCTTTTCCTTAGCCTTGTTTAAAAAAATTAAAATGGAATAGTGAAAAGGACAATTCCTGAGTATGAGTTCTGTTATACTGTAGTCACTGCTTGTGCTGTTTCAGTTTCATCATTTTGGAGCAGGATCTGGGTGTTTAGGAGCACATCAAAAGTTACTTCCCCTCTGATGGAGAAGTTATGGAGAAATGCCTTTTTTTTTTTAGGGAGAGGTTGCTTCCCTTCCGCAAGTGGCAGTCTGTTACGGCATGTAAAAAAATCAGTTTGGGCATCACACCATATGTGGCATTTTCCCAGTCTACATGGAGGTAATCGAGATCTCCCATTATTATTGCATTTACTGACCTTGCAGTCTTAAGGACCTTCCTCAACCTGTTAAATCACTCTTTGCCATTCTTATTAGGCAGTCAGTCATCCAGCTGTAACATATTTCCTGCTTAGACCCAGAGATCTTGTTTAAGAGAGAAATAAGCATTCTAATCCAACCAGGCTTCTTAGAAGTATGTCTGTCTGTAGTCCTGTTTTCAATTTTTTGGTAACCCTTTACATTGGGAATAGTTTTTTTTCTTCTTTCTTCAGACTGTTCCTCACCATTTGCTATCTGAGTTCTTGCCAACTTCTTATTCTTTTCTTGAGGATACCAAGCTTTTATGCTTTGCTTCAAAGACTGTCTCATTCTGAGTTGTGTACTCTTCTGAGCCTGTTGTATGTCCCTATACTTTGATTTATAAAAAAACAGTTTTAAAAGTAAATATGTCAAACTAGAAGCCGATGGTATTCTTCAGAGATCTTTAGCTCATCTTTGGAAACAGTTTTAACCTACAATAATTACCTAAAATTTCTCAGTTCTATGGACCTAATATGACTGCGTCATATTAGACTTACTCCAACCTGACTGAGGTTTTGAGAAGAGATACAAATATCAGATATATCAGAAGAGGTGCAAATAGTCTCAAAATTTAGTCACAGAAATTGGCAATAAAAAATAATCAACTCAGCATTTGTTTTCAGAGCTTATAAATGCTATTGTTATTCCTGTCACTATTATAAGTTACTACTTCAGTGATATTTCATTGACTTTATATAAACATGAGCTGCCATCAGATGTAAATTCAGTGAAAAAACATCAGAGGGTAGAAAATTAATAAAGGCCATGATTTCTTCCTGAAAAACTGTTAATTTCATATGTAGCAATGTATGATGTTAGGGGCTATTGCATAAGATTCACATATCAGCTAGAGACTTGTTTCTGAAAAAAGGCACAGAAAAAATAACCCTATTCTTGTCAGCAATTTACATGGATCTCAAAAGGTGTAGCACCTTCGCCTAGTTTACCATGGGTCAGCTTAAAAATTACCTGACTTTTTTTTTCCCTCATGGATGATTCTGTAATAGAGATCACATTACAACGTAATGGGCATTCTGAAAATGGGCATTTTCAGAAACGTAAAAGTTTCTGAATACCTATTCACAGGATTTTTCTTCTGTGTAATTTTAGTACAGTTAGCCTAACCAAGTTTTAATTCCTAATCTGTTGAATTAAGCGTTACAGGCTATGACACAGTGTGACAACTGTTTGTTTTAAGTACTGAAATAATTTTGTTGCTCTTTCCATTTTATAGGATACATAGGAATTTCTCCCCTTAAAGTGTTGCTAGAGCTGTATGCCTTAGACTTTGGGAAGGCTGATGCTGCTGTATTTATGCTGATATTCAGCTTGATCATAGCCTGCAGACAAGCGAGGTTTGCTTGGAAGACAGGAGTGTCACTGTCTGTGGGCTAGTTATTCTGAAGTTCTGTTGAACAGGGGCTATTTTCCTCTTGATGAAGACTAGTGGATCTTTTCAAATCTACAGGACTGACATCTCACTAGATGCTGGTCATTGTTAGGAAGGCAACATTGTGCACAATAGCTTTAGGCAGTTGTAAACTTCAGTAGTAATTGTCCAGTTAAAAGGACTGATGGAGTGAAGCAAGTGGTGCAGCCAGAAATGGATCCTTGCCTCGTTTCTGCTACAGCATGTGAAGATTTCTCCAGTCTCTTCTATCCAGCCTTACCTACGAGAAATTCTATAGTTTGTCTCAAAATGACAGCTTTCCTTCTAAGCCCTTTATCTACTGTTGTTGACAGCTGCAATAATTTACCCATGGCCACAGAGTCATGTTTTGGTTTTTTTTTTTTTAAAGTTGATTAACATTTACATTGTTACCTTCTGTGAGCCTTAGCCTTACAGCAACTCAAACACAGAATGCACACACGACTAGTGTCCTTGGCTGAGATGTTTCCTCTTCAGTTAAGCCAGTGGCTGTTAGCTCTGATAGGCTAAAGAGTTTGTCTTTTTCCAGTGTTCACAATCCTTCTTACAGCTAAATCTTACTTTTCTCCATAGCTCATCTCTGTTCCTACCAGGCTCATCCATGTCCCTCTTCTTCTGCTACCCTGCAAAGTTGGGTTTGGCCATGAAGGTTTCGTTTTGCTTGGCAATTCACCAATATTTGTTAGGCCTGTTCTGACTTTGCATGGCTGTGTTGTCATGCCACAGCTAGGTGTTCTCACTGGAGCTGTATAGAATCATAGAATAGTTTGGGTTGGAAGGGACCTCTAAAGGCCATCTAGTCCAATCCCCCTGCCATGGGCAGGGACATCTTCAACTAGATCAGGTTGCTCAGAGCCCCGTCCAACCTGACCTGGAATGTTTCCAGGGGTGGGGCATCCTGTGCCAGTGTTTCACCACTGTCAGCGTAAAAAAAGTCTTCCTTATATGTAGTCTAAATCTACCCCCCTTTAGTTTAAAGCCATTCCCCCTTGTCCTGTCGCAACAGGCCCTGCTAAAAAGTCTGTCCCCATCTTTTTTATAAGCCCCCTTGAAGTACTGACAGGCTGCAAGAAGGTCTCCCCGAAGCCTTCTCTTCTCTAGGCTGAACCACCCCAACTCTCTCAGCCTTTCTTCATAGGAGAGGTGTTCCATCCCCCTGATCATTTCCGTGGCCCTCCTCTGGACGTGCTCCAACAGGTCTGTGTCTTTCTTATGCTGAGGGCTCCAGAGCTGGACGCAGTAATTCCAGCTGGGGTCTCACCAGAGCAGAGTAGAGGGGCAGAATCACCTCCCTCGACCTGCTGGCCACGCTGCTTTGGATGCAGCCCAGGATACGATTGGCCTTCTGGGCTGCGAGCACGCATTGCTGGCTCATGTCCAGCTTTTCATCCACCAGTACCCCCAAGTCCTTCTCGGCAGGGCTGCTCTCAATCCCTTCATCCCCCAGCCTGTATTGATACTGGGGGTTGCCCCGACCTGGGTGCAGGACCTTGCACTTGGCCTTGTTGAACCTCATGAGGTTCACACGGGCCCGCTTCTCGAGCTTGTCCAGGTCCCTCTGGGTGGCATCCCGTCCCTCTGGCGTGTCGACCGCACCACTCAGCTTGGTGTCATCTGCAAACTTGCTGAGGGTGCACTCAATCCCACTGTCTATGTCATTGATGAAGATATTAAACAGTATCAGTCCCAATATGGACCCTTGTGGGACGCCACTCGTCACCGATCTCCATCTGGACATTGAGCTGTTGACCACTACCCTCTGGATGCAGCCATATGCCTCTGTGTATGTGTCTAGAATTAGTATTTTAGGATATAGCCTAGATCTTTGTGCTACACTGAGATGAGTCACTCCATTTCTCTCCCTTTGAGCATTGAGGAGAAATTTTATAAGGCAGTGCAAGACTGCAGCACTTACATTTAACTTCAGTTACAGGGGACAGGGTATGAAGTAGCAATACCCAGCTTGGGCAGAAGCGATCTGCTGACAAACCAAAATTCCTAGTTGAACAAATTAAGTGCATGGTGGTTAAAAATGTCAGATACAGTATCTGAGGAAAGGTACAAGCTGACTACAGTTCAGGCATGCTCTTAAAGACAAATAATAGAAGTCAAAGAATCATCTCATGAATGCTGTCCTGAAAAAAATTTCTCCTCTATCCTTTCATATAGACTTCTTGTATGTAACTATATCAATTCACCAAAATTTCAGGTCAGACTGTTGAGAGTTACGAACATTCATGTATGACTTACATTGGCTAACTTGTTCATAATGGACACTTCTCATTCAGGCAGGAGTGAAGATCGCACACACACAAAAAAGTATCTTTTTAGAGGCCAGGATTCTTTTGAGCCTATTTAAATAATAATCCTAATTCAGTTAGGGTTGTATTTAGGCTTTCTACAAGATAGAGAATCATGGACACAGGTTACTTTAAGCACTTGTTTCCCATTGTTCTCTGGCTCACCTCAGTGAGCATAGCTGTTTCACTGAGGTCAATGCTACTTTCAGTTGTCCTCCGTGGGAGTGATTTACACAAAAGGACACGTGCAAGTCTGCTGTTGAGTCTCGCTGTACACATTCTCAATCTGTTCTAATCCGAACAATAATTTAACTCCCTGCTTTTGAAGTTTAGTTCCTCTTTTTCTTTCACCATATTTGCAATTATTAGAAAGGTGGAAACAAAGTAGTGAATTTCCCAGGGCACTATTACTATTTAACTTCCAAATTAGCATCACCTTCTCTTAAGGACATCCACTTTTCAAAAAGTTAACAATTTTTATCTTTCTCAGTGGAGTATCAATCTGAATACAAAATTGTGAATACAACACATTTTAAAAGCATTCAGCGTACATTTATGCTCATGACATTTTGAGACAAGCCCAAAAGCCAGACTGCACTATGAAAGTGAACTATGAAATGAAATTCTGCCCTACTTCTTCCCCACTTCCACACATTCAATCTGAAACTACACATAAAGGGAAACTAACCAACAAATACACTGTACAGATAATTTTAATCAGTATAGCACCAAGACTGTAAAAATACATAAATAAATGAGACGAATAAAAACAAATGAAAACTAACATAATGAACTCTATGTATATATTCTACAGCATGAAAGATCCAAATTGGGGTGCTGTCCCAAATCTTGCTGGTTTTGATCTTGATGAAACTGCCTCAGATGAGAAGCAAAAATCATTCCATCATAACAGCTGTTTTGTTGAAATGACTATGTCCCTCTTTTTTTGAGAGTTATTAGCAGGTTCAAAGCAGCAAATAGTAACAGGCTATGACCTTTTCAGTCTATTATTTTGTTATCTGAAGCTAATTTAAATCTTCCTGGGACAATGAAATGCCAAATAAGTATATTTGGCTCAGAGAGCTTACCACCTTTAGTAGGTTATAGGCGTACCAGATAATCAACATTGACCTGCATTGGTCTGCGTACCAAAGCTTGCACATGACTCTGAAGGTAGTTAGAACAATGATGAAAGATCAGTGGCGAAATTATTGTCACAAGAAACAAACTCGAAGTCAAGTAAATGGAAACTATTTTCTATCTTAAAAGAAAAAATAAAGTCTTCTAGGAAAGAAAAGGCACCATCTGCACAATACTGGCCCTCAACAACACACGTCGCACCGCAGCCAGTGGGGAATTGCATGGCTGTATATCAAAGACCTAACTTGCTACTTTCACTGTGCTGTTTACCCCTTCATTTCTTTTCCCTTTTACAGTTGGGGGGCTGAAGTAGCCCAACCAATTAAGGAAAAGTAAATTTGCCTTATAATCTAACCTTGGAGCAGTTCTGCTTACCTCTTCTCATTTCACTGATGCAATTTGGATATTTGGAAACACTGAAAACCAAGGAAAAGTGCAATGATGGGGAACAATAATTATGATTACAGACAGTATAAAGTTAACAGACTCTACGGCATGAGGAAAGTATGCGATTTAGTTACTTAAAATAATCAAAGATTTTTATTGTAAATAAATCCAAGCAGAATGTAGTCAAAACGGAGACTATAATTTCTATGAAAGCAAGATCATCTTAATTTTCTTGGGGAGAGCAAGGGGAGGAGTAGAGGAGTGATGGGAAGAAAACAGGATAGAGTTCTGAAGTATCTTGGACTGCCCGTATCAAAAGTAAAAATACTAGTCTAAGGAATAACGGGAGGAATGTACATAATTTCACACTTTGGTCTGCCAGCCTGACTGTCAGAATATATGCACTGAAGAAAGCTGGGAAAATGGCCCAAACGTTTTGATATATTTAACCTGGCTTAAAAACATGCAATTAGACTTCATATTCATGGTATTTGTTTCCGAATATCACACACAGAAAATAAAAAAAAAAATGAACAGGGAACAGCTTTCCATGGATGAGACTTCCATATTTATTGTTATTCCATGGGCATAGAAAATGGCAGTGAAGTTTCTTATGAAATAGGCAGGGAATGGGAGAGGTGTAGACATACTGGACTGGACTTTGTGCTTCAAAATTACACTATTCATTTTTAAAAGTTTTTTTTTTTCCTTTTAAAATTTATAATATTTTCTTGGAATTTTTTTTTGTGCATGATGTTTCGAATTCCTTTTAAAATGACACACTGCATTACAAATGGATGGCACTTTAAACCAATGTGGCATTTCCATATTTACACCAACGAAAGAAATTTACAAGACGTAATAGCATACAATCTTGACATTTAGTAATAGCAATAAAACAAGGGCATCCATTTTATTTTTTCTGTACAAACTATCAGAACAAGACTTTTATTCACATAAAAAAAAAAATCAGCTTTAATTTGCTCTGACCTACACACTTTCCAAATTCCTTTTACTCAATTCTCAAACCTTTCATCACATCGCCCACACCCTCACCAGACTACAGGAGCTACAAGTAATTATACCTAACATCTAAACAGAGCAAAAAACCATCCCTTCCAGTTTTTCTTCCTGACAATTCCTCACTGGGGAAAAAAAAAAAAAAAAAAAAAATCTTCCTTGTTCCTTCTTTTATTTCACTTTCACATTTCATAACCAAAACAACAAATGAGGCCATTCCATTTCTTCTCAAGCAAGATGAGAAATACACTGTTGTTTTTTCTCTTTGATGCTACACCCAGGAGTCAGGTGAACCTGGGTACTGTTCTGCTCTATAAGAAGATCGTCTGGTGGAATAAAAGTCTACATAATTTGTGGTTGATTTCAGTCCATATTGTGTTGTGTAATCTGAAGTAGCAGGAAAGTGAACTCGATCATCAAAATATGGGTCTTCATAGCTATGTGGGGACTGCAAGTATAATCTGTATGCATCATAGTTTTTTCTGTTGGTATCTTCTTGACTGTAGTACAATTGCTGATGCTGTCGACAAAATGATAGAAAAATAAGCTTTCAAAATATAATTAACAGAGAAAATACTTGTTTCTCAAACTTACACACATTATATAGAACCTTTCCCTAAAAAGTTAAGTGCAGCTCTACCAATGATGATAGTAACATAGGTTTCAAACCTCCATGAAATGTACCTAATTTTTAAATGAAACTAAATGCAGGAAAAACCTCTAAGCCTGCCTGCATGTCTCCTTCTGCATTCACTGGGAGGCTAGTAACTCTCCAAAAGTGGTACTCTTAGAGCATAAGTAGAAAGTACAGAACCTGACCAAAAAAAAAAAAGTCATGTCAAGTCAGAAAAGTGGTCTCAGGTCCCACCATAAGAAGAACACGCTAAAATATCTGCTATAAAAAGAAAACACAAAGGTAACAGAAGTACATAAGCAATTGTCAGTTTAAGTACACTAATGCCCAGTAACAATTAACTATGCTATAGATACACTGTAAAAAAGCACTCTAATACTATGAAGTATACTCAAACTCCCTTAAGTTCTATTAAACACTATATGCTGAGTCTTGCTATCAGTGTAATTTCAAAATAAAATTTTGGAGTCACCTGTAGTCGTCTGTTTTGTTCTCTTGCTGGTGAGGAATAGGAACTGATGTAAATTGGTGAAGGTTTGCTGGAACCTGTAAGAAAACAGTTTATAGCAAAAACTTCAGCCTTTATTCTTTCATCTATAAGTCTATTTGCTTCTGTTTTACCTGGAAGAAATTATGTAGCACCCAAACAATTAAGTCTGCAGATTTTAGTATCTACTAATAATAGAACAACACAATACAGGCAAATTTTGTCCCTCAGCAGTAGTTAAATTGAAACCAAGAGGCTTTTTTCTGTTGCTGTTTTTTGTTTTACAGACTAATAACCTTTAAACCAAGGAATTTCCTTCTCTTTATTCACTGTCATCTCTATTGTTTTGCGACTTGTGTCAAATAGTAAGAAGGAAAAGGGAGATCAGGGAAAAGACAAAATCTTGGTATAATTTAATATAATAATATGATATTATAGTATACAACCGCACATTATTATTTATAACATAACATCATAATAATATATAATGTGCATAATAAACAATTTTCTGTACTAGGATTTTAAATAAAAATAAAATTTCCAAACGCCTCTCACCTCCCAATATATAAACAGATCTTCTCTTATTCTGGTAATGTGTGCAATTTTAAAGAAAATAGCCGAGACAGATGAAAAACCTGCTCTGTTCCACATATGAAGAATATAACGAATACAAATGGAAAACAACATTAAGTAGTAACAAGCCTGCTAATGCAACTGTCCATATGGTGATTGTATAAACTCCTCATATAAGGAATATTTATGTATTCCAGTTAAAAGTTCACCTAACTGGTATCTTACCGGTATAGATGTCTTTCTGTGTAATGACATCGCCTTGGTTATTATAATACTGCATAGAAGGTTGCGTTCTATCATACTCAGAGCGTGGTTCTCGAATTCCTAATAAAGCCGGTGATGAGGACGTGCTGCCAACTGATGAAAAAAGAAAGATTATCAGTATATACAACAAAAGCCTTTCCCATACCTAACCTCTTTACTCTCTCCTCATCCCTTCCTTCCTCAAGGATTAACAAATGAGAGAGATGTGGGTAGTGGACAAAACCAGTACATAGTTTTTTCTGGATGAAGAACCCCAGTGACAAAAGCCAACAACATACCATGAGATTATAATTTTATACTTTAATGGTGACTCACTGCTCTATAATGCTTACAAGTGAAGTAAGAGAACTTACCCATTTCAGTTTGCATATGACATAATTTGTTTGCATTTAGAAGATCATACTCCTGCTAGTGTTCATGATTTTATGTGAAGTTATACTTAAATAGCATCTTTAAGTCCATCCTACCACTTGGGATAGGACAGAAAAATTTAGTCTGCCTGGCTGAAGTGATCCATGTACACACATATATTACTGTCCGTTGATTAGCATGCAGGAGTGTATCTTGGACATTTTGTGCTCCAGTTGGCTGACAATTGTTGTAAGATCATAACAATGGATTACTTGCTTTATATTCTTACAGTGAACAGCTGAATCTCTACCGTAGTTGTAAAAAGTTTGTTCTGCTAAATCTTCCCTGTTTTACAGACCACTCAGGTTTTGTTGGCTTAGAGAGACTCCAGTAACACAGGAGAAAAATACTTAAAAAATAATTTCTAGAAATTCTGCTTCAAAATATTAATCAATGATATCTTCTTCCATTAGCTGTGTCCATTACATCATATCTCACAATTTTGTGTTGTTATGGACAGTTTAATTACTGATACTATCCTGGCATATTCATGGCTAAAAAAGCTAAATTTGGGGGTGTCATTAAAACTCTGACACGGGTCAACATAATGTCTGTGTCAATAATTGAGTGACTGAAACCAGAACAACTGTTACAGAGGCCAAGTGTAACTGTTCTACCGTGCAGCTACTGTGCATGCTGTAATCAGCAAGGCTGCTACCACAGTACCCTCTGTGGACGTGTTCTTTGCACCAAACTTCCACCTTACTAGTTTAAGCTTGTTCATGCTCTGGAACAGAAAAGCAGACACTTCCTATTAGGATTTTTTACTAAGCGTTCTTTGAAGTACAACAGCCTCTGAATATTATGTTAGAGATGCCCATCTTACTTCCTGTTTGTAGTTCAAAGAACTGGAGTAACACAGTTGTTCTGCGAGCATATCTTGGGAGAGAAAGTGCCAAGGTAAGAATTTGACAGTAGGTATTGGAATATTCTTTTATGCTTTGGTAGAATCTGGTCAGTTCCCTGAGCCTAAGCCGTATTTGCTTCCTTATCATTGCTTATTTTGAGAGGGTATTTTTGGCTCTGGCAGTAGATACATAGCTTAAACAGCGTGAATTCAAGGCGGTGGTTTGATGCCAGTATGTGCAACTTGGCAACCATGTGTAAAAGTAAATCTGCTTTCAGTATCATGTGGTTTGCGAGTGACAAAGATACTTGGTCAGGACATTCTTTCAGAATCCCGAAGGGCTGGGAGAAAACCGAACATGGAACACAGTAAGATCGGAGTAACAAAATCCTCTAGAATTGGTTACTGCAGTCTGCTGTTGTATGGCACTAGACAAAGGAATCAGTCCTGTATGGTGGTTGTCCTACTGTGATGGTTGAGAGGAACCCTGGGCATGGAAGATATGCTTTCTTTCCCTTCTTAGGACACTATAGGTATACTTCTTGTAGGAAAAGAAGTCCCTGGTTGAGTCTTTGTTTTTCAAGTCAACCATGTCATGAAGGAATGTGTGAAGGTTGTTACTTTTATGTAAAGAAGTAAACAACAGTATTGCAGAAACTGGTCACTTATTTTAGCAGTCATGGTAGATAAGATATTTCTCAGTATTAACAGGTATCTATTCACATAAAAATAGAAGAGTAAATTGGATAAAATAAAATGCCAAATGAAGACAATATACAAGGCTTCAAGTAGGTTTTGTATCAGCCCCCTCATGAAGATCTAAATCCTAGCACTGAAGATGTTAAAGGAACAAAGGCGAGAAATAAATGAGAAGGAGTCAGAAAAGTAAGGCTTTTGTATTGTCTTGCTCATCCTAATGGGACATTACATAATTGGGAATGAAAGTAGGTTCCTCACTATTGGTCTGTTGCTTTCTATGCTATCAAGTACCCATGTTCTGTGAGGCTACATCTGCAATGCCACATCATACAGCACAGGAGTGGCGGCTTTGTAGAGGGAAATCGTTGGTAACAAAGTCCAGGTGTGTAGTCTGAGGATTTTACTTAGCACCAAGTCTGGCCTGGTCCCATGAACTGAATGCCCATTAGCAGCTGGAGTATATTAGTGGTCTGGAAGCACACCATCTGATTTAGTTTCATCCAAAAGGAATACAATTCACACATTCTGAGACTGCAGTTTGATTTGCATTAAGGAGGAAGTGGGGAGACTTCCTTCAAAGTGCTCCTTATCCAAACTGAAATGCTAATATAGAGACATCCACAAATCCTGTGGAATCTGAAGCCTGCCAACAGTAACAGCTAAGGTAACATTCAGAGTACATGAAGTACTTATGTTTAAATACAGAGGAGAGACAGCATGACGTCCGTGTTTTAGACAGAATTAGGAGTAAACTGAGAGGTTATTTTTACTTAAAAAAATGGAATACCAGGTACCCCCTTCAGTAAATCTTTTCACATTTCTTGACTGACCTGACTGTATGATGGGTGACATCTGTTGATTTGTTGTTGATAAAGAAGGATGTGATTTGAATCTCTCTCGCTCTAGTGTTGATACTGGTGTAATAAAATGACTTTGATTCCATCCATCCTGTGGAGTGGCAAAAAGAAAAAAACATCAAAACAAATCGCTTTTCATTAAATTAGAGTTTTTGTAGAACTGTTTTCCAGTGTAGGCTAATTTTGTAATTTACCTTCTTATAAATGCTACGGAGATCTCGATATTGCCATAATGTATTCAGTACCTGGGCAGCTGCCTTGACAACTTTCAGTGACGATCTAAGGAAGTGAAGAATGTTACATTATTAGAAAGCCACTTCATTCCACTTCAAAAGAACAACGTTCCTGAGCTACAAAATAGCCTAAACCTTGATGCTGTGAAGCAAGTCAGGTCATCTCTCCAGGTCTCAATAATGCATGCCTGCATTACCACAGTGTGAACAGCAGCCTCACCAAAAGGCTGGTGCAGAACCTGATTAAGCATGACAATCATTTCCCTCTCCAGCCTAGGAATTTTCTCTTCGGGTCACCCACATGAGGAATAAAGGGTTGAAATAGCTACTGTCATTGTCTGCAAGAATTAAAAATCATTAAAAGAAACATGCTATTTAGCACATTTCATAAAAACTGAGACTACATACTTGAAATCATTGTACAAAATTCCTAACTGTAGAAAAACAATAAACAAATAAAAGAGCGCTGGTATTAAAAGTCTCCAGACATCCTCATAGTGACACTTTGTTCTCAGTTCTGTGTTGCACTACTGAAAACTTTTATTGGTTGGGAAAACACTTTTCCACTCTCAAGAGCAAGGCTAGGAAAATTGCTCTCGCTATTATTAAAAATAAAATCATGCCATCTTTTTAAGGAGAAATGGTAGTAAGCTGGTGGTGGTACTGAAGTAGTGATTTGACATTAAATGCCACAGCATGACATCTGTGTTAAACATATGCCTTTTTCTGTCACTGTGAAGATTCATCCAAATACAGTTTTTGAAAGAAAAGCCCGAAAAAAATTGCAGTTGATAGTGTTAATCAATGAGTAGACACTCTTAATACGTTCACAAGATTTTAAACTTGTTTAGTGTACCCTGTTGCCTCATAAATATAAGTGCAGATGCAACTTTACACGTTGTCTCCACAGACCAATGAAGTCATATAAAGGATCACTCCATTCACACCTGCAGTTGAAACGAGCCTGTGTCCCTTGAACATATAAAGTATTACAAATTGTGGATACTCAAAACATAGCCCGGTTCCTTTTGAGACAAAGACTTTGTTAAAAATGTGGTATGTTTAATTCACACTGACGCACTTCTCTGAGAAGAGATCCTTTTCTCTCCTTTACCATCTGATCAAATGCTGGGAACAGCACACAGGGCTGGCTATATAATCAGATTTCTGCTATCCATAGAAAGGAGATCTGCGATATCCTCGTTTATACAAGAGTCCCGCTAATATGATTTGCATCAGTCACATTGCTAAGGAGTACAGAGCACTGATGCTGATCAAAGCCAGATGGGGTCCATGAGGCTGACTTAGTGCTGACCCTGCACAACTCAGGAGCCATTACATGTTCCTGTTCCTTGATGCTCAGCTGCCCAGTTCTGAAAGGTTTTATTACTACTAAATAAACACAATGCTTGATCAAGCCCAGAGCTGAATTCAGCTAACAAAACCCCTAGCACAGGGGTTGGCACAGCCATCCCTGAGTAAGTCTGCAGAGAGCCAGATCTTCTCAATCAACACTTGCTTTGCAATCCTATTCGAGAAAATCCCACTAGCTAGGTAAACTGCTTGGTAGGCCAAGTTTTCCTTACAACCTACCAAATGGCCATGCTAGGTATAAGTAATAGCTATTGTGATACATCCTGACAAAGGTGCTAACATCTTCTGACTTTGAAAAGCTCTAAATATTCTATTAATCTTGTAGGTGTTTAAGAGGGGACAATTTTTTTTAAATACCATTTAACTTGAATGGGCCCCATTAATGTGATTACTGCATGCAACTGTAAAAGCCTCCAAAAGCTTTAGATAGAGAATACACTGCAGGAGAATGGTGTTACTGACTGCTTCTTCCTTCCCAGTATGATTCATTCAGACTTTGTTAGCTACTCAGATCAGGACTGCAAAAGCAGATCCTCTTTTTACGCAAAAAATCATTCCCCATATTCTTGAGCATTTTAAATGGAATAGAGAAACAGTTTAGGTATGAACTTTGTTGCCTACTTGCCTGTCACCTCTTCCTTTCGTTATGTTCACCAGCTTTTCTATTCCTCCGGTATCAGCGAGGGCTTTGGCATTTTCCATGTTTTTACTAGTGACCTCGTGCAAAGCACAGCAGATTGCCGCTACAGTCTCATCAGACAATATGCTTGGACCATTGCCTCCTGGAAGTCGATTAACCAGATCTCGCATAGCATATTTACCTATAAGAACCCATCAACAGAACCAAGTAAAAAAAATACATTTTGGTACTTAAGATTTGAAATTACAGGACTCATTACAAAACTGCATCTGAAAGCAATAAAAAGAAAGACAGGATCAAAACCATGGAAACCTTCCAAGAATTCACATTTTACACAGAGTCAAGAGAGACTAGAAATCAATTTTTGAATTTTTTTTTTTTTTCTTTTAGCTTAAAAATGTGAGACGTATTTTTGCATTAAAACAGAAGCATTTGTAAGCAGGAATTATTTGGAGAAAGCAGAATCATTCAAGGAAAAATGTTACGCTATGTATTATGATTGAAGGAGTAGTGCACATTCCTAGGCTTCATTTATGGGAGTGTTAAAGAAATCCTTACAGTAACTTGGAATTTTTTTCTTTCAGACATTCTGTTCACCTTATTTGTTACTCATAAGAGATCAGATCTCAGCTCTTTCAGATTTCAATTACTGACTGTTGCACAAGAATAACCACACTGCAGACAAAAGAAATTAACTAAAGCTAAGGTAATTCCCCCCCCCCCCCCCCCCCCCCCGCTTAGGCTGTGCTGTTAATTGAATGATTAATTGATTTTATTGAACACGTGTTTGTACATAACAGTGAATAATGACTAAGCTTTACACAAAGCCATTAGCTATCTATTTGCATAACGTGCCTAAGGGGAAAAAAAAAACCCAAAAAGGAATTCTGCAAACAAAAGGAACAACTTTTCAAACACACTGGAAAACTATCACCAACAATGCTGTATAACAGTAGTACCCTGTCACTGCTAATCTTGTAGCAAGCTCATCAACACGTTTGCATATACCAATTTATATTGTTATTTCTTGGAGTCGCCAATCCCTTATTTTCTTCAGAGTTTAGACTATGTAAACCCATTATTCCTGCCCTTACCAACAGCAGTAAAGTTGCATAAATTAGATTACTAGCATGGGGTAATTTATGACTCATTTCATGTCTCAAAATATTTTATACAAAGATTAGTTTCGGAGTATATCTGGAAAGCCAGTAATTCTTTCACAGTTAAGGCTTTGACAGGGAGAGGGAACAGGTGGAGGTGCATTCCTGAACTGAAAAGTTCTGCCAGGAAGGGAAAAAAAAAAATCCTGAAAAGAGAATATCACCGGAGTATGACCCATATATGGCTGGTGCTACAGAACAGAATTTTCTTTTTACTAATTTCTTGTGTATGTAAGAAAACATGTTCTGAACATCCAAGATGAAGAAAGCTTCAGTAATATATAATAAAAATCTGTTCACCTCCATTTATCTTTTTGAGAATAATGATACTCTTATCTGTATAAATAGTTGTTATATACTTATCCCACTAGTCTACAACACAGAAAATGCTTCTGTAACAAAAATGAAACTTTTGTAGATCATGACATGTGTTAGCAGGGTTCATTTAGGCCACAGCAGTCTGAAGCTGAGGGTGAGGCATGTTCAACACTTGCCATAATAGACTGAGATTCCTGATCAAGGCAGGAAAAATGTTGTTTGGGTTTCTTTTAAATGCTAGATGAGAAAGGCTCAGATGAATGCTTAAAGTATGAAATATTAAAATTGACAAAAGGGAAACTAAGTTTTTCTAGCAAGCACCCTTATTGATTACTTAATTCAGCAAAGACACATATGTACTGCTCTGTATGTGGGTTTTCGTGGAAATATTTTACTAGGAGAAGATGTCTTCCCTCTCTCCCATAAATAAAGTATTTACTGATGCACTGGCAGCAGAGCTCTCCTATCCTCTTAGAGTATGTAAGGGACCTTGAAACCCTCCGAGAAGGTTACCGTTTAGCTCCAAGGAAGTAGAGTTGTGTTTTCCATCATATTTTGTGCTGACAGTTTCCTGTCCAGTGTAGTTTAGCTGAGGTGACTTCCATCCATTGTAAAGAGATTGCCATGCAAGATGGCTAAACGCAAACTAAAATGTCAGTATTACTCTGAAAAGCTACTGTTGTCAAAAAGATTAATTTCTGTGACACAACTGACATGATATAGTAAAAGCAAGTATGCTATTTCTATTGGTAGAATCTCATCCTAGTATTTTTTCAATACAAGGTCTGACACGTTGGTAATCGTGCTTTCTTCGGTACAGTTCTGTACTTACCAATAAGCTCCTTATTACGAACATCTAATGCCATATTCCTTAAGGCAGTTGCCACAGATGAAACAACTCTGTCATTATCCATTCTCAGCAGCTCCACGAGGATTGGTAGTCCTTTTTCTTTTCTTACAGCAGCTCGAATGTATGCTGCGAACTATAATAAAACTCCAGTTACTCACAAATCTACTACAACATTCTCATTGAAGTAAGAATTACAATCTAGTAAAAGATTAAGTATGTTAGGGGGCATTTTCCAAAGAAAAGCGGACACGTTAAATGTGTATCTTTTCTACTATTATAAAGGGTTGGCTCTTTGTTGTTTTTCACTCATTCCTCTTACAAAGCAATGTTTAAAAAAGGTGGTCTAACAGACAAAATATCTTAATAGATGACAAATCAGTTGAAAAGGGAACAATTTTGGGTTGTTTTGTTTTTTTAAAGACCAATTTTATAATGGTCACAAAATGAAAAAGTCTTAGCTGTTTTTCTACAAGCAAAGGAAGCAATTAATGTTTTTTTTAAATCTCCCCATAACAAATACATAACATTAATAAAGTGTTCTCATGTGGTGCTTTTGTAACATATTGTATGCAAGGGCCACAAGCAAGAATGTATGGAAATAAATAATACAAATAATAAAGCTAATACAAACAATTTATTTATGCTGGTCTTACTTTGACAGTACCTTCCCACCAGAACTCACAGCTAGAAGATGCTAGAAGATTATTTTGACCTATTATTCACAGGAAGAAAGCTTTTTCTGTTTATTTAAAATAAATGGTACCAATTTCAAGGCCAGTTTCCATATTGCTCTTCCTGTCTACCATCTTTGTCGTTGCTTTTCACTGTGGAAATAACATTACTGCAGCACATAAACACTAATGATACACACTAGAGAGAAACGCTCAGATGCATACTAGAAAGTTACATGTTCCTTCTGAACACATTCCAGTATCTTATTAAAAAAAAAACAGCTAAAATACAACAATAGGAGGAAGAGTAGCAGTTCACATACCTTCCAGTTGCCTGCAGAAAGATTCTGGAGAGATCCTGCAGAGCCCTCTAGAGTAGCTGGATTAGAGCTTTCTGCTAGAAGCGTTAGGTATGGCTTTACCACAGATGGGTGCCATAGCATTTCCACCCCTTTAGGAGACTTGGAAAATCCTGGTATAGGGCCAACTCCATCCCACTGAGAAATGAACGTGTATTTGTAACTACATGAAACCTGTATATTTTCATTCAACATACGATAGTTCTTCTTCAAGCTATGTACTCCCCCCCATCATTAGCTAAACTACAGTTGATATATTTGTAATACAAGGAAAACGGCAAACCTGATCCTCCTGTGAAGTTTTTTTTTTCTTCTTCTTTTTTTTCCCCCAGCAACTTGGCTCTGAATCTTTGCTAGGTGATTCTTTTCCTAACAAGTCATCCAATTCGTTGATTCCTAGCAGACGTGCCTGAGGTACCTCCAGTTCCAAACGGTAAGAAAGGTTTCTCAAGGTACACACACAGTTTTCCACTGTCTGAAGCCAAACCAGAAAGATGTCATGTAATTAGTTACTTTCTTACATAGTGGTAAAGCAAACCAAACAAATGAAGCAGAGGTGAAAAGGCATTTGGAGCACAAGCACTAAATTCTAATTCTGGGCCTTGGGCATTGCTTTGTCTGTTTCTCTGGGAAAACTGCAATCTCTTTCCTGATAGCCTCAAATATGAAAATATTTATAACAGTAATCTCTACTATAGTGGCTTATTTTTTTAGTATTCTGAAAATGAAAAGCACAAGAGCTTACTATTATTTTATTAAAAAATGAATACTTCAACACTGATGAAAATGAAAAGCACAGAACAAGTTACACTATTATGCAACAGAACTTGATTGTGCATCAGTTAACTGGGGTTGGGAGAGAAGACCAGGTGAGCTAAGCACATGACAGTGCTAAATTATACTATATAAACCCCAAAGGATCCTATCAGACATACAGTTTAGCACTAAAAATCACTTAGATGAAATGTGCACACACCTTGCTGTCATAATCTGATGTGTTCACACATGTGTGGATCACGTGTAGCAGTGAATCAACCAGCCCTTCACAAGACCTCATCTGCTTCCGGGCTTCTTCACCTGCAGAGCTTAGATTCCTAAAGGGTTGAAATGATAAAGGAACACAGTGTATTCACAAACAGACATACATACAATAATTTTATAGATAGTTTGCGGAAGTTTTTTATACAGCTGATTGATAATTGAGAACTTAGAAGGAAACACACCATTTTGTGCAGCAACCCACCCCCAATTCTTATAAAAGATAAATACGATTCAGAACTGCAATTTCAAGATAGCATCGACTCATTGACAAAAACGACCATAAGTAGAACCCCTTTCCCGCAGACTTTTCCATTCCAAACCCTCTCTGTTGTACAAGCCCAAATCTATGGTTTGTATGTGCTGTAGAATAGATTGCTGAGCTTGTCTGTGTTAGAAATACCCTTTGTTGCCTCTTTTTTAAATTGGATCCATTCGGTGATCTGTTCTGTGGTGCAGCCTCATTAACATTTGTAGTAGTGCTACATAGACAGAAGTATAAATGTATAAATTAGAGTGTAGGGAACGGAAAAGGCTGCACTGTGCTTTAGAATAAGCAGCAAAGGGTGTAGACAAATATTTGCCTTCAAGGTCACTATACTGCAAAACTTGAAGCTTACACTGTGACTGGATGCACATTGAAAATGGTACTGCTGCTAAAGAAATGCCACCGCGCCTGTCCATAGAGGTGCTTTTTCTCTAGACATCATGTTTGCACTACTACGCTAGCACAACCCTATGTTCAAAAGCAGTGTAAAAATCGTCATCTTGAAAAACAACCCAATGAACAACAACAAAAAATAGTTTATGAAAATATTCTGAGGTTTAGAAGGGTTACCAGCAAATAAAAAGCAGTTCCAGTTCTGTTTAAACACAATGGCCTTACTCTGCTGTTTAATAGAACACAATTTGAAATCTAATAAATTATAAACAAACCTACAAATGAACAGAAATAGCTCATATACTACCCCTGGCCCTTGAATTCTCTTTTCAGATACTTTAGTTTTGCCTTTTATTATTCTGAATACTTTTTTTTCTTCTTACTGCTGTTTGAGAAATCCACAAAGGTAATAGTCAAACACTTCTTTACTGATATGTATGCATATACAAACATAATTATTTAAATGTATACAACAATAAAGAATCACCAAATGCACAATTTTTTCCCTAAATAATATTCGTAAGCCCTACACAAAATACAAAAATTGCAGTAATTAATAAGGGAAAAGTGCAATGATCATAATTTATAAAAAAACCAACCAAAATTTAACCATTAGCCATTATAGTTAGCATCTCTTAGTGACTAACTTTGTACTTTTCATATTTTTCTAATATGGGGGAAGAAAAACCCCAACCAAATGCAAAAGCTGCCTAAATGATAGAACTATATGTAATTTATAGAATGCAACAACTCTTTTGTCTTAAAAATTACAGTATAAAAAGGACCTGTTGGATAACACAATTACTCTGAAAAGGGAGTCTTCTAGAACAGCAAATTACCTCAGGCATCCTGTAGTATTGCGTAGAACTAGGGAAGTCTGAAATTTAATTTTATGATCATCATCAAAGGAAGAACTGTTCCATCCAGAATGTGGCACTATCACAGTGTTTGTTAGTGTTGACAGAGCATCTCTAATGATTGTCATCTTTACTGCATCACATGAAGACAAGTTCCAGAGAACTCCTTAAGAAAAGATTTCCATTGCAGTAAAGTCAGAAAAGACTTGGCAAACAAATATAAAGCAACATTAACAACTGAAAAGACATCTCTTTAAACAGGAGAAAGATAATTTACCTATGCAAAAGCAGAAGAAATATAATTAGTCTGCAATGTAACTTTAATAGCATTCCAACATTATTGGCCAGTAAGTGGTCAAAGCTGTCATCAAAAGATTCACTTTACAGACTGAAATAAATATTTCTAAACTTCAGATTATAATGTATTCAGCAGCCTTCACTCAGCTGTCTGGCTGCTGCGTAAGCTCTTTGATGGAAGAGATGGAATGCGAGGTGATAATCAGAATAACCCTAGTAGATCAGCAGGTAGGTCTCCCACAATACTGAGAAGGAAAACATGCATATCAGTGAGTAAATATTCCTCTTTTTTCTTAAGGAAAAATACTCAGCAGAAACACACACTGACTGACAGGAGATGTTCCCTTCTTTCCTGAGGTACAGCTCATTCTGCTACCCGAGAGGAGAGGGGGAAGTCCCCACTGCACTACAGGAGTCTAGAGGAATATTCTCTACAAGCACACAAAGTCATCTCGTTCACAAAACACCCTTCCATCTTTCTGAAACCTGTGTGCCTCGAGCTCACTGTATGTCTCTAATGCTAGTATCTTTCTTAGATATCTAAAGATCAACCCCATACTGACTACCTGTAATGGGAAGAAAAATCTGTCTTTTTTTGTAGTATGCCAAACAACATGCTACATCAGTGCAAGCTGGTATAAACATGGCATAGCAGGCACTTCTGTTCCTGAAGAGGTCACTAGTGGATTTGCCAGATTAATTCAGCACAAAACTTCATATAAAACAAAAAATGAAAGTAATTTAGTCATTTACTATTAACTAGAGTTTTATTGATGCCTGTCATCTATATGCACATTTGTAGGTGTGCACGCACAGTCACTGCAGCTGGAATGGGGTACCAGTGACACTGCTTCCCAAGTGTGCCCGGCAGGACTGGCACCCTGTTTCTGTTTACACAAACAGAAAAAATATCTCTGAAGAAAGCAGCTGCTGGTAACCTCCTTCCAATAACTGTTCATAAGGACATTACAGCTATGGTTGACCATCAGCAGTAAGCTCCTGACTTATGTGGTCAGGTCAGGTCAGGTCCATACTTGTACCCACTGTCTGGTTACTTTTTAAATCACCTGCTATTTCACAGAAATATTACTTCTGTGGAAAATTACACATTTCCTTCCAATAGTTTGTCATAGAACAAAATAACAAATTAATTTGTAAACAGCAAAAAGCAGACTATCTCATTCACAGTCTGATAATCCTAAGGAACTAAAGAGTAAAAATCTACAACAATGGATACTTCACATGTTAAAGTGTTCAGGGATTCTTGATACTTTTAAAACAGAGACTCATTTTACAGCCATGTTAAAAGTATTATGACTTTTAACTCCAGCTCCCGTACAGCAAGACTTCCAGTAACAAAAGAGAATTGATTACAAACTGGGAAATAAAGAAAATAATCTAAAAAAAAAGTACTCTTTAAAGCTGTTGTGTAGGGTTTTTTCATAAAAGTTTTGAGTGATTCTCAAAAATTGTTTATGGCTTCACCAAACTTTGTGTTGCATTACACTTACACACTCAAAATAAGCTGAAGTTTACTTAATCTTCACGTTTAACAGTTTGATTACATAAAGCAAACTATTTCAAATACATATCCAATTTCCTACCATAAATATCTTCTGTGACTGTATGCCCTCGCTAAAGAAAAGTACTTCATGGGTAACTAACAGTGAGAAATCTAAATGCTTCACTGGCCTATCGCTTTTAAGTTTTTGAAACAGTATTTCATGCAATTTGTGATGCAAACTAGAAATTAGATCTCACCTAAACCTCCTCCCCACCCCCTAAACATTTGTTGTTGAAGCAAGTTATTGAAGAGAAAAACTCTATTTTGAGTCTCAGACTACTATTGGTTACCTAACACATACAGGAAAATACCATGCTTGATTCTATGTGACCTAGCTTTGAAAATATTACTGTATGGTTATTCACATAGAGGTAAATCTCTCAGCCTTGCTAAGTATGACTGCCTCTAAATATTTACTGGCTAACCTATAGCTTGTGAAAAAGCTGGGGCAGCTGGGTGCTGTTTGAAATGCCAAGGCAACAAAAGATGATATACTACATACCCAGGCATTGTTGGACCAATGCAGTTAGCCGCAGCAGCACTCGCTAAACCCATAAGGGTCATGGCATACACCACCCTACCTTACCTTCAGAGGAACACTGTAACTCAGATGCTTGCTAAGGAATTGGAAGAGAATAGCCAGCAGCATCTTTTTTTCATATGTGGGCACAATAGCACGGAACTGAAAAGACCAGCTAGAGGACCTCCCTAAACTCGATCCCTCCAAGAAATCTGTTAAACTTTTGCAAATATTAACTTGTCCATGAGGATTAGCCTGGGAGTGTTCGAAGAGCAAATCACTAGAGTTCCACTGAGCAACTATGTCAAAACTTGCCCAGAAGCTGGACTCTCAGGGAGGTAGCTTGATTAAATGATGAATGATTTATTACCCCTGTGTTCATTATGTGAAGGCAAAAGCTCTCACTGGGACACTCTGTTTCTTAATTTGGGAGAAGTTTTCAGCTATTTATTTTACAAAGTAGAACTGCATATTACAGAGCCCTTTAGTCTTCATGTTAAAAATGAGAATACAATCTGATTATTTGTAGAGTGCTTATTTTAAGATAATTGGGACCAAATTTAGTGCTTATTAGAAATAAACCCTAAAGGCAAAGGCAGTTATAATTTGGGAAGTTTCCATTCAAAGATAAGGAAAATGGTGGAAGGAGCTGGTACAATGCTGTATTAAGGTAAGGTCTAAGAGACTTCTGGGATTACAGTATAATTTTGTATGTCATTTAAATAACAGTGCCTTTTTATTCCACATTGTTGTGGAGGTACACTTAACAACAAGTATTTAACTGTTAGAGATTCACCTGCCAAAGTCCAAAGAGACAGTTTGAAACTGTAGGTAAGAGGATGAATTTCCAAAAGATTATTTTTCAACAGCTATTAGCTGCAACTTTCATCATTCTGGAAGACTGGTGAACATCCCATTCACAAACAACTCTGTGTAGCAAGGGGAGTGCTAAGTCCATTTACCTACCTAAGCAGATCTCTAGTCCCTAGCATCTCTGGGTTTGGAAGGAGAGGAACTGCTTGCTACTCACGTTACACTTTAGTTTGTGTGTAACTCAACTGATTGCTTCAGCTGGCCTCAAGTTTCTTGCTTAGTCTGTGAATGTACTATAAAATACAGCAGAAAAATCACAAACCACTATTAGTGCTTGACATTGCCTAAAGGTGAGGAAAACCTGAGAAGGCTAAAGTTCAAAAGATACCAGCATTACCAAGCATGGGTAATTCTTAATGGAGGAAGGAAATCAGCAGTAACAGCACTGGGGAGGTGGGGGGGGAGAAATCGGTAAGCTTTGCAGGAGAGTTTAAAATGCCACATGAAAAAGCTTCTGTAGTTCTAATGAAAAGTAGGTCTTTTTGTTTTCTTTTTTTGATCAGGGATTGCCTGCCCTATTTTTGCCTGAAATTCTGACGCTTACAGCTCTCAGAGATGACCATGCTAAAATAACATTTCTGTGAACGTTGTCCAAAATAATCCTAGTCAGGAAATTAAAATAAGTAGCATGATAAAGTTGAGAGCCTTATCTACATTAAAATTTGCAGTTCCTATCATTGACAAAACTGCTTTGGTGTTAGCAGTGGTTGGACATTTTTGTCATAAAATTTATTTTAGACAAGACAGAGAATTTACCTTGACGTTTGTATCTAAAGTGACAAGTAACACAAATCTTTAACAAACACAAATACCCATCTCCAAAGTTTTAGCCAGTCATTTAAATTTATTAGATCATAAGAATAAAAATGAAAACAACATTTAAGGAATATGTCTGCCTTCTCAAAAACGAAGAAGCTTTCCAGGTCATATTTAATATTACCTAGTATAGAAAAAACCTAGATGTCTGGCTCTTGAATGAAATATTCTAGCATAAGTATTAAAAAATAATGAAAACATGTATACCTGATTTAACTATAGATAAAATGCTTTTAAATAGCCGAGATGTATGTACAAGATATATAATACAATACAAGCACTCATATCAAGCTATGTAAACTACTTTGATGAGCCAGAATATGTTTTCCTCTAAAGAGGCTGAATGGGAGAGAAAAAAAGTTCAAGATCATGTGGGAAGATGAAAGCAGAATAACAATGCTCAACAGGTTATTCAGAGGTACATTTTAAGTTTAAAGACGTAGATATACATCTTCTGTAAGATCAGGTCCCAACTAAGTCAATATAAAAATCCTAATAGCTTTAATAAAAGAATCTTGATGGAAAGTGTATAGGTTCATGCACTAGATCTTAAAATTAGCAAGATTTAGGGATTATACATTGGAGTACTGACAGAGTTAGATGAGTCCTTTAAGTTACACTGAAGGTATTTTAGAGTCCCCTCATCTTTTTCTTATCCTGTCCTGAAACAATTTTTTAGAATTGATGTAACATCACAAATCAGGGTGTTAGACAAAGGTAAAACATGGACGTGGTCCTGGGCCATCTGCTCTACGTGACCCTGCTCATGCAGGGGGGTGGACAAGATGACCTCCAGAGGTCCCTTGCAACCTCAACTATTCTGTGATTCTGTGAAAACAAGGAGCCCGAAGTCCTGCATAAGAGGACTCTCAAAGAAGAAACAATTAAAACAGCCAAAAATATTGAATTATACACCCTCCTGAAGCAGATCAGAGACATTGTTCTTTGACCCCATCTGTCAACTTCCTTGGCATAACAATACCTGCTGACAGCAGATCTAGCTATTGGTATTTACAGGGCTTTGAAGTTGTTCTGGACCTCAGATAAATAAATAGGAGACGCAACAAGGGACAGGACCAGCTAGTAGTAGCTGATAAAAGTATGTGGAAGTAACAATAACCTTGTAAATGGGAGGCAACAACAAACCATAACCCTCCAAACACAATACCATGAATGAAGTTGAGGACTACTGATACAAGGACAAGGTATTTGAGGTTTGCCTTACGGATGCAGAACGGAGTTCTGTTTTAACACCATCAACTTCACAATAGATCTCATGTTTGAAGTTAATGGGTTCAGATAGGGTGAGGAAAGCCAAGGTACTCTATTCTCTAAAAATGGTGGCAACTAGAAATAGTACTGGTAGGTATTTTGAGGATATTTTCCACATAGATTTGGGACATACATTAACACTTGCAAGTGAAAAAAAAGAAAAGCCTTGTCTATAAACTTCTGTTTCTCTAGACTGAAACCCCTACTACTTAGAAAATAAAGAGAGAAGAAATCTTAAATAATTTAGATCCCATCCTTGAACTGACAAGCCTTGGTTAAAGCCAAATGATCTTGACTATCTAAGATAAATTCTGTTCCAGCAAAAAAAATTTAGAAAATAGGATCATCTGAAAGACTTTTCTGAGGAACTGTCTATAGAAGTGAGTGCTTAAAAGGAGCAGAGATGAACCTAACTGAAGAAACACATGTACATAATAGTGCAGCAGAGGGAGTTTGGTTTAACAGTTTTCTCCTGAAAATCTGAAAGAATCAGCTTTTTGTTCTAAAGCTCCTGGGTCTTTGGCTCTAAGATGCTGGTCAAACTGTTCCAGTACACCTTTAATAATAGAAATTGATTTTAATTGATGACGTTCCCTCCTCATGTAGAAGACACTTTAAAAGTACTTGAAATTTCTACAAACTGTAACAGAGCAGAAACAGAGAGACAAATCTAAACCGCTAAGTTTCAGTGGTTGAGGTTTTTGGGGGTCGTTTAATGTGTGTTCTGTTTTTCTCTTTTTTTTTTTTTCTTCTTCCCCTAAGGATTCAAAAAATATTTAGAGAATAATGGAGAAAAGGATTCTTCCCAAGAAGGCAATTACTATTAAAAGGAAAAAGGACAAGACCCTGAAGTAATATAGTTCTCTTTTCAGTCTTCATGTTTTTGTGTCACTTCACTCGGAACATATCTGGAGGTTCAAAGGTCTGTGATGAGGAAATGTCTGCCAGTTAGGTCCAGAGATCAAACTCCGCATGCCAGCTATGATACTACCTGTAACACCAGGGAGTGGTGGACACTAAACAGCTGATATAGCTGTATGTAGAGAAGACAACTTGGGTGAACTTCTGTGAGGATGGTCATCAGTCAGTGGGTGGTAAGCAATTGCATCATGCATCACTTGCTTTGTCTATTCTTTTATTATTACTGTTATTATTATTATTACTATTTTATTTTATCTAAATTATTAAACGGTTCTTATCTCAACCCATGAGTTTTCTCACTTTTACTCTTCCAATTCTCTCCCCCCTCCCACCAGGGAGGGGGGAGAGTGAGTTAGCGGCCGTGTGGTGCTCAGTTGCCAGCTGAGGTTAAACCATAACACATATGCTTGAATTAACTCACACAATGTACCAAAAAATTATGTAGAAACAAAAAAAAGACCTCAAGGATCAAATTTTTGTCCTGGAAATGTGATCCAGACAAGGTGATATGAAGTAGAATGAAAAAAAATCCAGAACTGGAACATCTAGTGAAAACAGGTAGTTTGGAATCTATAAAGACAAAACAATGTTATTGCATTTAGTGACTGCAGTTGTTTTTAATCAAATCCTACTGCATGTAGATAGGTCATATCCTACTGCATGTAGATAGGTCATAGAAATACTGAAAAATCAATTGAATTTTCATAATTTTCCACAGGGTACTTTCAACTGGGGAGAAATTATTTATGAAGAACTCTTTTTTCAACATGCTAAATGGTAAGGGTCTGATTCTATATGCTGCTTGCTGCACATAATGCTCTGGGGTGGAAAGGATGCAAGCAAACTATGCGTAGGCAGATGGATCTGTGATTATACACAAGACTACTACACTGGGCTCAACAGACTATTACTGGAACCCATGACCTGACCAACAGCTGTGAAATGCCTCACTTGGTGCTGTAATGTATGGAAGATAGTGTGCTAATTTAGATCTGCAAGGGTCAAGATTTGTCCTATAATCAATTGTAGTAACAGAAGGAAAAAAGAACAGCTCTGTGTTCTTATAGCACTTATCTACTGTAATCTGAGCTTGGAAAGGCTGTGTGTCCAAAGCTATTGTTCTTTGTAAATCTCAGCAATCTGTTAATTTCTATTCCAGTGCAAATCAAATCGACACTAGCATTTGCTTTTCTACTGTGTTGACATAAAGAACTCCATGTATATGAATTATATCTTCTATTAGTGTTGAAACACGTTGGTGTCATATACCTCGCAAGAAAAATATATGGACATTTTCTTTTGATACCTTTAGCATTCCTTCTGCTAGTCCTATTCTAAAAACAGTATCTTTAGGCAAACAATTGAAAAGAATCATCACTTTAGACAATTTGATGTCTTCTCAATTGCAATTGTAAATCCTAAATAAAAGGTTATGTGATTACCTCGTACAAATTCATTAAATCTCTTAAAGGTTCAATATATGCTTTTCAGTAATGAGTTTAAGCCATCTCAGATGTGCAATTAATAATGCTACTCTGACAGCAGACATCAGGTAAGACTGAAATTGAGACCCAAAATATCCTCACATAAACCCCCCCAAAATATAGCAATCCAGTTTTATCAGCTTGTAAGGAAAGAAATATAAGTTTCTATCTAAACTTTCCAAATACAACAATGAAAGCTCTAGAACTAGCATAAGTATGGAAAAAACAGTGCTGTGATTTTTAACACCACCCACCACCTCCAATTCTCTATAAAATTGCTGCAAATTACTCAGGAGTAACATATTCAAGCATTCAAACTGATGGCCTTCTATATAATTAAAATAAATTATATTTAAAACTCCGCTCAGATTAATAAATGCAGAAAGCTTCATCTCCTATACTAAGGTATGGAAAAAGACTAGCATTGTAATAGCATAGGCGTAGTGCTCTTTCATTTACTTTACAAATGGCAGCATCAGCTGAAAACTAACAGCAAAGTATATAATATACAGTAGAAACTAATAGTTAAGTAGATCATAGGTCATCTTACTGAAACACAAAAGTATGAAACTAATGTATATGAAATTTCACTGGCCTTTTTCTACCATTACGTGGTAAGGCGTATGGAATGCAGAAAATAGTGCAATAGCAGTACATCACATGTAAATATTTTATGAATTAATATAAAAGTTAATAGTTTGTTAACTAGAATTTCTCAGATTTACAACAGTTTTGTTGTCACAGACTGTAAGCACCTCATGAAATACAAGGTTTTATTTTTATTGATTTTTAAAGGTCAATGCCTATCACAGTAATGCTGCTTGAGGTCTTTGGGCCCTGGTGCAAGAAAACCAGTAGATTCCACTTTACAGCAACATACAAAAACATCAAACCTAACTGCATCAAATGCCAGCTACTTCACTTACAAATCATCATTTTTCTTCATAATAAAGAATTTTCTATCCACTTCTGGACGAATTTGGACAAAATTGGTTAGCTTCTGTAACAGCAAAAATTAAGCAGGCAAGATAAATAATTCTGTTTAGATCTTTTGCCACTTTACTAATAGTTGCTGGAGTTACTAGAAGAGCTGTAATCTGTAAGCAGA
Source organism: Aptenodytes patagonicus (assembly GCF_965638725.1). Taxonomy (NCBI): domain Eukaryota; kingdom Metazoa; phylum Chordata; class Aves; order Sphenisciformes; family Spheniscidae; genus Aptenodytes; species Aptenodytes patagonicus. Next base: position 76,404,272 of record NC_134954.1, on the reverse strand, counting down.
ACTTTGGCTTCATCCTTCTCACTGCTCATCAAAAGTAAGCCAGGACTGAATGAGTTTGTTGATCCTTAGCAGCTCCTCATGGATGACAGGCTAGCAATGTTCCTCAACTGAGAGAAGAAGTTGCATGGGAAATATCCCCTAACATCTCCCTGTCTCTAACATTCTCTCCTCAGGGAAAAATATTAAGACAATTGTGTATTGACTGTTCTGATGTATAAAATTTTTGATATTTATTCATAATCCTTCTGGACTTGGATCTACGGTAATATTTTAAGGTTACAAATCTGTCCCTTCCAATAGATAGCAGTGAAGTGTGAGGATAATTAAAAACCACCTTCTCTCCGATTCAGTAGCTTTTAGTTTTGTAAGGGTTTTCTTTTGTTGGTTTGTTTCTACTGGTTACAGGTTCGGTGTTGAATTGGTTACATTACTCATGTAACTCAAGCAACTGTAATAGGATTGTAAAATAATTGCTCTGTCCAGAAAATCCCTTATGTGGTAACTCTTCAAAGCTTCATTTTGCTACCTAATTCAGAGAATAAATGAAACGTATATGGTAAGCCAGCAATTTCACTAGGACGACAGGACATAAATGCATAATGATGTCTGTGTCTCCAGTCAACAGCTTTAGCTGTTTAAAATCAAGCTTAAGTCATGGGTTAAAAAAACCCAAAACACGCCCCACCCCCCCCAAAACCCTGCAGATAAAATTTCTGGATGGGAAAGAGAAAAGTAGGATTTGCTCATTCCTTGCTGAATGGCTTTGTACTCCGGGGTGTTGTGGGGGATCAACTATTCATGGAACCCTGGCATTACCAGAGGCAAAGAACTTCGTTTCTCCTCTGTATCCAGCTGTGTTTTTTCATGCTCTACTTTGGTTTTGAATCTTGGCATTTTAACCCAGATTTTTAAGACCCTAGATGAGTTTATGGCAATGAATTCCACTGCCACTGCTCACATCAGTTAGTGTTAACCAAATGGGTAGCAGGTTTATTAAGAGTTCTTCAGCAGCTGCACCAGCTTGGAGGTCCACTGCTGAACATGGATGATCATATGCTACCTCTGCAGGTTTTACACAGTTGATCACAAAGTACTTTGGATTGTATACAGAGTAGAATTGAGGTAAATATTATAGTAACATGAAAGTTGTGAAAGGAAACTATACCCATTTCAGAGAGTGCTTAGTTTGCAAAATTGTGTGGGACTTGCAGCTATTTCTGTACCTTCTCAAAAGTTACCTCAGGTTGCCCAGAACTGCAGAACTCCAGGTCCCTTTTCCAAAAATACACAAGCAACAACGCACAGTGTCAACTGCTGCAAGAATGCAGTCTCTCACAAAGATGACACTGTGTATACAAAAGATCGTGCTGTTGGACAGAGAACAGCATTTCTCAGCTGAACTGGCTGAGATAGTACTAATTTGAAGAAATAAACTACGAAGAATTGCCAGGACCATCAACGACAACCTCTTTCCCCTTTACCACACAGCTAAGCTAGTGATTAATTGTTGCTGGAATTTGTGCTCATTCTTCCTTCCTTCCTTCCAGCTATAAAATCATACTGCTCCCCCAAGTTCAGCACTGTCACTTGCTTGACATTTCAGGGAGGAATCCTGACAGAAAACCAACCATTCAAAAGAGTAGATGAGAGGTCTTTCTCTGGAGAGGGCATGGTTTGTGGCTCATCTCTGCTGCTGAAGATCTGATGAAAATCAAGAAACTACTCTAAGGTAGGCATCTGACTCGCTTTCTCTGGAAAACTTGCAGTAGTGGAGTACACCAATGTTTCTTACATTTTAACATATTAAAGGGCTGTTTCTGAGGGTCTCTTGAAAGTAGACTCAATTGTTAGAAACTGCACTTGGGTTCAAGAACATGCATATTTTGATTTCTACTTCATATACATTTTTCTGCCGTATAAGCCTTCCAAGACATGAGATCCTGAAATTCACAGATTGATTCCACGCTGTGCTGACTGCAACGTAAAAACATAGCCAGACATCCTTCATGTCACTTACTAGGGAATGGAGCTCTTGTACACAGTCAGGAAGGCCCCAACAGTATTTCTGCTGCCTAGTGCTGAAGCTGCGCTGGAATGTGAAAAACAGTAGCCTCCAGAAAGCACTGGTGCTGAAATCTAATGAAATGTGTTGCAGTTACCAAAAAAAAGAGTAGTTTCCCTTCTAAGGGCTCTTTGACTGCAGAACACAGGACAGCAAGGCTACTATGGGTCAGCAGCGATGGACGCTGCATGCAGCTGGAGTAAGCTCAGTGAAGAGTTATCCTCTTCCAATGCATTCCAAAGTCCAATTTTTAAAGACTTTTTTAAAAAAAAGAAGTATTAGTTCATTTTCATATAATGATTATGAAAAGTGATTTAGCACGTTTTATTTTCTGGATAATCTATAAAAAAGATTACTTGCTTCCCTCTTAAAACATGCTTGTGGTTTTGCAATTACACCTTCTGTATTTTTTAATGTAACTTTCTATTCAGTTTCCACTTCTTCATCTCTCTGCATTTCAATCTTGTCATTTCGGTTACTGTTAATTAAATATAGACCCCAGTATTCCTACTGTTTTCTAACTCCTCTAAAACATGTTTGTGCAATTAAACCCTGCCCCAGTATGCTAGCTTTTCAAACTTATCATAGATAATCTTTAGGGCATGTTCCCAAATAATTTCTTAGGTTAAAAGATTGCTTTTGACTAAATAATTCCTCTCAAATTTTATATAAAAGAATTAATATGAAATATATCTATGCAGATTGCAAGAAGTTTGTTATTCTAATTTCACTTATCTGGGATAACAAAATTTTCATCTATCTAATCTAACTGCATATCAAGGTAAACTGGATGAATTTCACTTGCAATGACACCAGATACAGCTGTTATCTTTCAAAGGCAATTGATACTGCTAATAATGAAAGTATAATTCATTTAGTAAGGAAGAAAGACCATCCTCAGGAAAAAGAAAAGCATTGTACTTCATTAAAAAATGTTACACTAGAAAATCCATTTTATATGAAAAATTATGAATAAACTACAGCAGTAATGAATAGCACTGATTTTAAACTAGAAATCAGACATAGAGTGTTTCTAGTGGTATAGATTGATACTAATTTCTCTGTATTTACATTATCTTAATCTGGGAACATAGTAAACTGGGTGTGGTTTGCTAGTTTTAGTTCTGACATAGGTGGAGATTTTTAATTATTAAACAAATAATCATTGGATCTTTTCCACTTCTTTTCTTTATATTGCTATTTATAGAAAGCATTTAAAAATCCCTAAGCTCCAAAAGTCTGCTGTGGATTCTTCTCAAGCATTCACTATTGGTCTATCTCTAACAGAAGTCAATGCCACTGACTTAACCAGAAGACAACTAGGTCAAAACTTTCCATTTTGATGTAGCTGGTTAAAAAAATTAAAAATATGTGTGTTAAAAAGTAAGAGTCACTTTTTCTGAAGTAGTCATCTTTAACTATAATTCAAATTAAATACCATATTTATTTGAAAAATCTTTTCACTTACAGATGATGTGCTATATCTTTTTTGAAAGATAACAGTGTAGGGTTTCATTTTTTTTGTTGTTTTTTTTTAATAGTGACTAAATACCTTCTGTAATTAAGAATTTGACTTTGGCTTTGTCTGTGGAACCATCCCTAACATCTTAAAAGCACAAGTAATTTAGATGCATAAAACATGAATTTTATAGAGCAGCTAATGTGTAATTCTAGTTTTAAGTATTCCATTTACATAACTTCTTAAGGAAAAAAACTGTATCCTTCTAGAGAGAACATGAAAGCTGCAGGTTATCTTAATGCTTGTTTATGTGGAAAATACTTAAGGAAAATAGCCTGCATATGAACTTAAACTTAAATGCTTTGGGTACATTCTGTACAGAGTCCTTTCTCTACTTAATAGCTTTTCTAAACAAGGAAGTAATTTGGAGAGGCTCCCAATATGACACCTCTTCTAACTTAAGCACTGTTGTACAGCTTTGCTTAGTAGGTAAGTAGTTAAGCTTCGTAGCTTAACAAAATCAAACGAGGGAGCTACTAAAACTTGGAAGAGGAACTGTTTAAGGAAAGTGAAAACACTGCTTTTTTCTATCCTCTTACATTTTTCAATTCCCTAAAACCTTCACAGACAAATCACTCCCATATTAAGAAAAAGAGATAGTAGATGTATGCAGTACCCAACAAATCCACCTTGCTTTGATGGAAATGGAGTTCCTTCATGTGTTAGAACTGGAAATCATTTATTATTTCTGCACTTTCTGTCTGCACCAAGTGCCAAGTAGGTTCGTGGGTTATAAGCTAAATCTGCTACCTCATACTCAAGAGACTAGGAGTGTGTACACAGTCACTTGCCATGACTGTACTAGCAAGCTGGGCACTAAGATGCTTCTATAATTTGCATACTTGCAATTTTCTGTCTGTACTTTAACAGACATTTACATAGTTTGGGTCCATCTTAAGAATTCTGCAAGATCGTATTTCCAACTGTTGTCAGCAGATGATGAAAAAAGCCTGAAATAAAACAAGTGTTAGGAATCAATAAAGAAAGACCTATCCAAGACCTAGCTGCGTATGCAGAAGAATCATACCAGGGGAAAATTTACCCTAAGTGGCGCTTTAGTGCAACTACCTCAAGATTCACTTCTCCCAGTGAATCTATACTTCTATGCTAATACTTTAACTGTCAGTAATCAAAATAAGTGATTTTGTATTCACAAAAAATACCAACGCACAAATAAAAAAACAGTCGATATACTCAATTCCAGTCACTTACGAGTTATTCCAGTCTTGTCCACTTCAGAAAAATAATCTGTATTATAGTTCTCTGCTTGTTTCTATTCAAAACTTACCCGTTACAAGCTCTTTTATTTCGGCATCAACAGATTTTCTCAACACTCGTAAAAGGGCAGGTATCCCACCAACATTCTTCATTGCTATTTTGTTTTCATCAGTAGACTTTCCGTAAACAAGGTTTCTCAGTGCGCCGCAAGCATTCTTCTGAACTTCCAGGACTCTGTGATCCAGGAGATCAACCAGGTGCTTGATTCCTCCCAGCCTACATACCTAGAAAATGGAACGTCGGGAACATCAGCACCCATTGATTTCATCCATTTCACTCTCCAGATTTAAAAGGCTTTTATTTTTATAAAAACAGTAGATTCCATTCTACTTCAAAAAGAAATATTGTTGGTAAATCTTAATAACTTTATTGTTACACTGTACTGAAAATTCCTGTGAACCACTCACATCCTTGTTGAAAAGGCTGATGGACATTTTCAGTCATTTGCTGTGTTCAGAGAAGAACTGTTACTGCTAAAGTTTTGTCTCCCAGTAATGCAGTCTTTAAAGTAATTTCCTATACCTCAGAATATCTTTTTAGGGAATATTAGAAATAAGAAGTTGCAAAGATTTAAATGCCAGCTTTTACACTTAGCCACACACACACAAATCAGTTCAAATTAGCATATATCCAGTCCTATTGGCATATCTGAAGTTCTTTTTAAAAGGAAGGTCTACTCTGCTGAAATTCTGTAAAACAAAAAGAAATTTTTATACTGTTTGCTTTGAGCAGGTTAGTTGCATTTATTCTTTGTTATATATTTTTCATTGTGTTTTGAGATCTCATTTCCATGTAGTAATTTTTTGTTCAAAATAACTTACAGAAATGATAAGATTAAAGTATTTTAGAATTCTGTAATATTTACTAAATAAAAAATATTTTCAAGAGATAACTAAGTAGTATTACTTACAAGATTAAAATTAATTTTAAATTAAAAATCACCACCAAAAGGCTACCAAAACATTTTCTATGAACTGTTTTAAAAAATATGAGCTATTTTCCAATACAAGATTGATCTATTATAACCTGGTGTTATTTTAGCACAGCCAATAACTTTTGTGCCATACTATCCATAGAATATGCCTAATGAAGTTGGCATAGGATCTCTTTAAAAACCCCACACCTGCAGCAGCTAAACTGCTGCTGCCCTAAGAAGGAGATCCCATGGTGAAAAGAAAGAGATACACCATCATTCCTGAATACTTTGTTTATACAGGTTGTAATTCTGGGCCAAACAGTTAGAAGAGATGTAAAACATAGCAGTTCTAAGGATTCTCTACTTCAGCATTAAAAGCACTTTGAGAAGACCCTTTTCTGTTCTAACCTGTATAATACTTAGGCTGGTAAGCCACAAGGCTATTTGAAATACATTAATGTGTACAAGTTTTCATGGATTTTTGGCTTAAAAAGTTCCGTGTCTTTTATTGGCCATAACACAAGGAGAATAAAATTATTCTCAATGAAAACGTAACAGATTTAGCCACATCACTTGAAGTTGATACTTTGAAAAACAGAATCTTCTCTCTATTGCATTCTTGAAAATTGCATTGGGTACCAAAACAGTTAGTATCTTTACACCTTAAAACAGCCAAATTGAAGAGGCTTGGAATAAAAAAAAATAATTGAAATGCAAGGTCTGTGACGAACACTGTATGTGATTTTTACATGTCAAATCACCTCTTAAGTAGAATAAAAGAAATAAAATGAAAGACTGGTGACTTGGAAATTTTTTAGACCTCTGTTTAAAATGTGTATTTTTCGAAAGGAAACCTGTATTTACACACCTAGATATATCTACCATGTAAGTTATAAATCCAGGGGATACAAAGTTTGGCATTGATCAATTAAACAAAGCCACTGCTACATCAAAAGCCACCAGGAATCTGTATCTAAAGGCATTCAGTGGACTTTAAGCTTAAAGTTATTCACCTGGCAAGATTTCTGTAGCTAGGAAATGGATATTACCTTACAGATTATTTATTTCATAGAATCATAGAATCATTGAGGTTGGAAAAGACCTCTAAGATCATCGAGTCCAACCATTGATCCAACACCACCACCCACTAAGCCATGTCCCTAAGCGCCTCATCTACGCGTCTTTTAAATACCTCCAGGGATGGGGACTCAACCACTTCCCTGGGCAGCCTCTTCCAATGTTTAAACACTCTTTCAGTAAAGACATTTTTCCTCATGTCCAATCTAAACCTCCCCTGGCGCAACTTGAGGCCACTTCCTCTCTTCCTATCGCTTGTTACTTGGGAGAAGAGACCAACACCCACCTCGCTACAACCTCCTTTCAAGTAGTTGTAGAGAGCGATGAGGTCTCCCCTCAGCCTCCTTTTCTCCAGGCTAAACAACCCCAGTTCCCTCAGCCACTCCTCAGAAGACTTGTTCTCCAGACCCCTCACCAGCCTCGTTGCCCTTCTCTGGACACGCTCCAGCACCTCAACGTCCTTCTTGTAGTGAGGGGCCCAAAACTGAACACAGTATTCGAGGTGCGGCCTCACCAGGGCCGAGTACAGGGGCACGATCACTTCCCTACTCCTGCTGGCCACACTATTTCTGATACAGGCCAGGATGCCGTTGGCCTTCTTGGCCGCCTGGGCACACTGCCGGCTCATGTTCAGCCGGCTGTCAACCAGAACCCCCATTTGATACAGACTATTTGATACACTACATACTGCAGCATGCTATGAAAAAAAAAATTGAGCGTTGTTCTTTTTCAAGATTTCTGTTACTAAATAATGAAGCAACAAGTAACTATTCATACTTTTCAGTTAAATCTCCCTCTTGTATGTCAATACAGCACATCAAACACTACATCTACACTACACATCCATAATACAGATACAAGTTATGAATGACAAAACAGCTTTATCGTTTTTCAATCTGTTCGCAAAACTTGATGAGATACAGTTTTTGTGTATGTATTTCAAAATAAGAACGGATTTCTAGTCCAGTTTTAAGATTTTTATTTTGCTGAGTCATTAATGATTTTAAAACGTAGCAGCTGTTGCTAGTTTGAACAGGTATTTCAATTTCTAAATTTAAAAAAAATCACAATTCTTGTAAACTGATATATTCATGAACTAATATATTAGTATTGTATGTATTTACGGATAGATATTCATTACATGGAAGTGTAATTTATTAATTCTGTGTAGTTTCATATCTAATTTAAATGGTAAAGATTCCCCTCCACAATAAGCACTTTCTTATGCTTACCTTCAGGTTTTAGCAATGCAAGCATTCTAGTTCATTTTGCTAGCCTTTTAATATCCTTAATAGTCTAGCAAATTAATCTGGTCTTTATCACAGCAACAAAATAATAAATTTAAATAATGAATGAAAATACAAAAGCAGTCCTCAAATAAGGCTTTACTGAATTTGGCTCTAAAATAATTATGATCCTTTCCTATCCCAGTTAGCTTCTTGTGCTGGCCTCTACTTTGAGGGGAACATGAATTGCAACTTTCCTACTGCCACAGATACCATCATGTTTTCAAAACATGTTGATCCCTACCCACCATCCCAACTCAAGGGACAGCTTCTTCTTAGGAGACTGAGAGCCTCATCAGGAAACACTGACATAAGGCTCGCTTTCCCAAAAGTGCAGGAATATTCTTTTCTCCTAGAAGCCAGACAATTGCATTCTTTCTGTCATAGTATTCTAAGAATTTCTAACAGCTGATTATTCCCATTCAAAAGAAATAACTGCCAGTACATAAATCTCCTCTGTTTGAAAAGGAGAAATTTTCTGTTCCAGAATTCCACACACTAAGTGGAAGGCAGGCTACATTTACAGTTGTCAGGCTACTGTAACTCATCTTGTCTTCTAAATCAAAAAGAAGACCTTTTTCTTTGGGTAAGATTTTATAAGCTTGATTATATGATATAACATGTCTATAATCCTTTATACCTGAACTGATTTAAAAATATATCAAATATTTCTAATGCTAAGTAGGGTAAACAATTGAGACACCACTTCATACATGACATACAAGTTAGCACCACATTCAAATTCTGCTTAAACTTTGGCATATTTCTTTTAGTTTTGTGTACGTCTCAAAAAATTAAAGCAGAAATTCCATAATTTCTAAAACAAATTCTGTAATAATGAAAGTGGAAACAGTGAAGAAACACAAGATCTCCTGTAGATGAACATGTGCAGACAAATAATATCCCAAGAATTCCTAAATAAGCTGTCATATCCCTTATAAAATAGCAAGACTACCTTACAAATCTGTCTACATCTGATTATCACTGCGATCTTTACCAGAACATCAAAACCATCACCATCTTTTCATCTTTTCACTGTTGCCTTCTAGCAACAGTGAATTATGTTGGGCTCTCTTATAAAAGTTGCACCAACATTTTATAAACAAAAATAATATTTATACTGAAAATAACAGATAACACACACATATATGATATGAATGAAAAAGCAAATTCCTTCAGATCAATAGCTCATAGCTGCTCTGCAAAAAGAGCACTCTTCAAATGCAAAGTTTCTAGACTTTTCAACAGTAATCTCAATTTTCACTCAGATGTATCCTTCCTCCACATCATATTGACATAAATACTATCTTCTATATATTTCTAGGGTTGCATTTCTTTCTTTTGCCTGACAGCTCACTTATTCCCTATAATGCCTTAAAATATCTTGATCAAAACCAGTGGAAAGCCTTCCAGAATTCTTGTTTTTCTTAGCCTCCAGTCATCAACAGGTTACACAAAACCAGGCTCTGGTAAACATACTTTACAGTTCTGCTAGATTACACAACTTGAATATAAAATATTTTCATATAATTTCCATGCAGCCTCTTGTGACAGGAAAAAAAACTCTGTGTGTGTGTGTGTGTGTGTAATTACACACACCTAAGTACTTCAATATTATCATACATCCGGTACAAACAGAAACACAAAAGGGTCTAAAAAACTGTGTTATGATCTAAAAAAAACAACCCCAAAAACCAGGAAGAGGTGAGAGGTCTAGTTTTTCTTTTATAGTTTCCCCAGGAACAGAAACGCACTCAGTACAGTACCTCCGTTTTTACTTTGTTATCTCCGAAGCACAGGTGCTGAAGGTAGGCAGCTGCATTCGCCTGAACCGACGGGAATTGGTGTTGAAGCATGTGAATGACTTCAGGCAGTTCTGGATCTCGCCAAGCAAACTCCCTTCGTTAGATGAACACATTCAAGAGAAGGTATTAGTTATAAATGTATGTTTATTTACTAAGTAGAATTACTAGAGCATCTTAAGTGTTTTTCAATAATTCTGTTTTTGTTCTGGCATATCAGGGCTAGGAGGAAAATCAGGTGTATTAGAATAACTGAGAGTCACATCACCTTTTAGTCTTCCAATTGGAAAAGGATGCTTTATATCTTATGTTCTTCAGTTAGCTTGGTTGTTGATCACACAAATATATATACTAAAATTATACCAACTCAAACGCTGCAACCTACATAAATCTCCCAAAAACTAAATATATAATGCAACAGATACCCACTTAACAATGCTGCTCAGTGGCATCTCTTCCACACGACATTTTTTTCTCAGTGCTCAATGTTCTTCCTAGTCTGAAGTCAATTATACTTCAACAAAAGCTGCACAGCCTGAAATTTCATCATCATGATCAGATGCAGGAAGTTTCCATAAATTTGAGTTATCCAGGGATTGTAAACTTAAAATCATTAAAATCAAATCTCCTTCATTAACCAAAATGGTTTTGTGCAGACAAATCCTGGAAAAGTCATTGAACAATTCCATGCCCAATTCACAGATTTAGAAATATACTCATTAATATTTGCTGGGCTATCTTCCTTCTGTAAAGGAAGATTGACAAGGAAAAAAAAAAGTAGTATCTAAGTTTTCCCATGCTCAAAAATCCAAGTAAATTTAAAAAAAAAAAAAAAAAAAAAAGAAGGATGCTAGTCTGGGCAGCCGGGTCTCCCTAGGATTCCTACAGTCACCAAAAAGGGAAAGTTCAGTTATGTGCCTACCTCGAACTGCTCAACAACTTAGAGGTTTATTTCTCCATACTAATGGTAGGAAGACCTTAGGGAAAACTGCCTTTCTAATAAAACTAGTAGCTTTCTGAATGCTCCCTTCGCTCTTACTCTAGAGTGGTGCTTTCAAATAGCCCAGTCTGAGGCTACTGTAACACACTAACCTAACCTCTGCAATAGCATTATATGCAAATCAGAAACTGAAACAGATTAAAATGTAAGGTAAAAACTATTCCACTGTGAAATTACAAGATAAGAAGGTGCATCAGCAATGAAAACTGAGTCAGAATGTCTTTGAAGTTCCTTGTTATGAATGTGAAGTACCCCTTTTATAAGTAACTTTTCTTGTAAGCCATGCCAGAATAGGCCAGCAGTAGCATGCAGCTAGCAAGCATTACTACTTAGAGGTAAGATTATCCTATTAACATCATTTAGATGAATGCACCATTCAGTTAAATGAAATTAATCCAGTCTCTCAAGATCTACTAAAAAAATTTAATATATTAATTTCCACTAATAAACAGAACAACAAAATCTATTAAAAACAGTGCTTTTATTTTCAAGACTGAAGGATATGGCCAAACTAGAAAATAACTGAATCAGGCTATGAGCCTTCTGTAACGCAGGAAGCCCAAAAGATTTCAGTGTAAGACTCTACTCTGACCATAGCTATTAGCTATCTATTTTCAAAGTTTATTTGGTGCCCTAATGTTTCCACATGAAAGACTCCTGAGGCATCACTGGAGTCCATATCCTCCAGTATGAGGTGCTCTGCTTTCAGTTCTTTCTAAACCAGCAGAATGTGTAATGTGCTTTCATGACCAAGGAGTGTCTAGAAGCTGCCTCAATGAACTAGCAACCTGAGGACGGACTGGAATTTCTAGCAATCACATACCCATACTGAAGATAAACAGTACCATAAATCCCTCCAAGCTTTGCATGGACTGGGTTTTGGTACTCCCATTTTAAAATACAAGGTTTTAATGAATAGTGTCTCTAATGAATCATAATGATAATATCACACTTGTCACATGCCCACACTGTGTACATACATTTACAACATCAAACTAGTAACTATTTTAAAAATATGAATGTGTGTTCGCTTTCAAAATGGTACATTTATATATCATTTTTAAACTTATGTTGTTTTGAAATTTAAGCAGGCTGCTCATGAAAAATTCATTCAAATAAATCAGGTACGTACTTTCTAATTTTCAAACCCTGATTCCCATTCCCATAAAGAGAAAACTTACTACAATATTACAGGTTGCTCTGTAGAGTTACTCAAAAATATTTAGAATAATCCAGTCAATTATCATCAAATTTATAAGTATTTCCTGTAATAACTTCTACATGAAAACAAACATGGAAGAAAAATATAATAATAACTGAATGCATAAAAGTTGCTCTTTCTTACTGTAACAAGTAGACTGCATTTATTACTTTGGCTATAAAGGTATAGAACTTAATATCTAAATTAGTCGTGATTGTTTAAACAATGTAAAACTGGAATATGTACAACAGTGCCATATATATTCAAGGAATGTATTAAAAATCTTATTACAGCAAATATGTGTGATTCTTGAAAGCAAAAATGGACTTGCCTGGGGTCTTTCTGAATGCTGTCTATGGATGGAGATCGTGTGGTCCCATCATCAGCGGGTGTTGCATGCTGCAGCCTGTTATAACTGGACTCTGACAGTCGATACTGCATTGACCTGTAGGGTTCCGCATAGGTAGCTGTTGTGTTCAGAGCATAATTATTTCTTTGGTATGTGAGTGTGCTACGCTGACTGGATGATCTTTGCAGATTTCCAACTCCTAGTATAAAATCAGTATTAAAACAAACTAGGTAACATATGTCTATTGAAAAGAAGAGGCAGTATGTGGTTAAAAGTGTAAGCAAAAACCAACAACAATAACAAAAAAATCAGTCTTAAGAACGTGTACCATGCTCAATGTTGAAAGCTATCGACAGATTTAAGGGAGCAATTACTCAACATCCCAGGGAAGATAGAGAGGTTAGTTACAGAACTAAAGGTCTGGTGGAATCAGGCTTATGCCTCAGCTTGCCTCAACAAGTATTTAAAGTAAGAAATGCATCTTGTGCCATCAAGCAGAAATCAGGGTGCAAAATGTTTTCAAGGTTTATAATAAAATTCAATTACTAACAGTAACATCAATTTGCCAACTGTACTAAAAAGAAAAAGGAAAAATAAGGAAACAAAAATGTATATAGTTTATATGATATTTTCCTTTTCCCAACTACATGTACATTTCCCTGACAAAAAGCTAACAAGAGGATGACTTCGAAGATTAAGCTGATAGTTTCAAAAACAGGAACATGTATCTTCCTGACTTAACACAGCTGTTGTGGTAGCTTTTGTTCTTCCAAGGTAAGTGATATTAGGTAGGCAAGTAAACAGAGAATACCAATTTGTAGTTATATTTCCTCATTGGCACATCCTGACAAACTTGTTTACTCTAGGCTGTAGAAGACAGGAGAATTGCAAAAACTGTTGCCTCCTTCAACATTCCATAGTCTTAGTATTTCAGTTACATTAAAAAACATTAAAAAGCAATTTTGAAATGTGTGAAAACATGACATATGAATTGGACACTTCTCTATAAATATTTCTAGAGAGTAACTTAGTTAAATTTGGAAATTACTCCAATGTACAAATTATTAATCAACCTTAAAGAACAAACAGCACTGCAACATGTATTACCTTTCCCTTTACAGAAAATCAGTTCTAATACTAATCTAATGCCTATGCACTTCATAACATACGAGTAGCAATTCTATGAAATACTATAGAAATATTTCAGTTTCAATATACAATCTTCATATATAGTATTTTAACATTAACCTTTGCTGAGAAGTTGGGTAAAAACAGTATTTTTACTGTGAAGGATGTGGTAGATAATTTAAGTGTGCAAGCTATCATTTTACTGTACTGATGAATAAAAAAAAATGAACAAACTCAATTCATAAGAGAATGATGCACAGAGAATGCAAGAGGAAGCAATAATTTTTTTGTGTCATGAAATACACTTTGCTTGGATGTACCTGAGTGTGTGATATCAAACAGTTTTTTAGGGTTTTCTAACCCTAAGCTGACACTGATATATAGCCCCAAGTATTTCTTGCAAACATCACAAAAGCTTTTTAATTCCTGCTGGTTATGTTAAGTCCTTCAAACCTAGTTTCTATCTCCATTAATTTATAGCATCTAGTTTTTCCTTTTAAACTGGCATTACGTATCTCATAGATGTTCTCCTATATGCCACAGGTTCCAGAAAAACTCCAGTAAGTAAATTAAGCATGACTTTGGGACACAGTCAATGGAAGAGCTTTGGAAGCCTTTTACCCACCTGACCCTGTTCGATATAATGCTGACTGGGATCCCTGGTGGAGCTCAACTGTTCCATGATTTGGACTACGGTACACAGGACTGTAGTAAGTTCTGCCTTCATAGATAGGGGTGATGTGCAAGTCAGGAGATACAGTTGATCGTAATTCTTGTCCTAATTGACTGTGTTGACTAGCATATGAACTCCTCAGGCCTAAAACCAAGAAGAGGGAAATATGTACATGGCCCGTATCAATTAAAAATAATAAAGCTGTCACGCTTGAATCTTTCTTCTTTTAGCCAAGAAAAGGTGTTAGTTATAGCTACAGTTATAAAAGATTTATTCATTAAACTTCTTTCCATTATTAAATGATCCATACTGAAAGATTCATTGACAAAGCAGCATTTCTTTGATGAAAAGTTTTGTCCATACCCTGACAACTTTAAGTTTTCCAACTCAATTTTTTTGGTAGCATTTATAGTTGAAAGTCTAAAACATACAGAGTAAAAGCTAAGTCAGCATGTGCAGTTCACAGATTTGGCAATGACAACGTAATTTGTGAACCTGACAGAAATCCAGTTGTGAAATAGGGCACAGCCTAAAAGGGGTCATAATCCTGAAAATGAAACAACATGTAGCAGTAAGAGCAAAAGTCTTCTTGGTAGTGGCAGCAGAGATTTAAGCATGTAGAGAAAAGTCTTTATAAAGGTTTAAATAGCCCATGATATGTGTGTGTGTATATATATATACACACTGCTATGCTGCAGCTGTATGAGAATCTTTTTTCACCTTGCCTTTTAGCTGTCCCTCGAGTTACTTTTAACTTATCTCTCTCATTTAACTTAAATTCCTCAGCAGTGGACCTCCTGCTACCACTTTTGCAGTGCTAGATCCAAGTACATGGCAGAGGTGCAGAACAGCTTTTCAATAACAGCATTTTGAATAGCACTGCACCAGTTCAGACTTGGTTCTCCTTGTGAAGGTTCCTCCCCCTCTATCTGCTCCATGAAAACTTCATTCATGTTGCCTAGAATTTCTTTCCATGCATTCCAGCGTGTTACCATATTTCTGTAACCAGCACTGATGTATCTTTCCCCTTACTATTTTGCTAACTGAATTAGCAACCAATCTCCTATTAAGTTCACTGTTGCCATCCTGATTAGGAGGTTAGTGGTACCATCTTAATCCTGTATTTCTTCTTTTTCAGCCCTGGAACGTTTTTTGACAGATAGTACCACCCCTCCCATTGACTATCTAATGCATGCTTTGTATCTACTTTGCTTCCTGGTATTGGTGTTGTAGTAACTAGATAATCTCCACAAACTTTCTCATCTATTTTTAATGCTTTCATTTAAAGCATCCTAGTTACCCTATTTTATAAGTTACACTTCCAGAGTCTACAGAGAAGCACTAATATACTAAACTGGGTAGTGAAAAAATAGTTAGAATTTAGTTAATTCTGAGAGTTCTTCACCATTTCCTACCTGAGTTTTGTCAAATTCTGTGCTGCTCTTAGACCTGAGGGTACAGAGCTTTTGAAACTAACAGGATCCATCACCCGAAGGAAAAGCTCTTCTGCATTCATTAGTTTCTTCCCTACCCCTACTCTGAAATGCTTTCAAAAAATTTTAAGACTTGCTGTATTTCAACACTCCTCTCTAATCTCCCGCACTTCTGTATCATCTATTTCACTGCCCTACACGCTCCTAACTGACTGTCTCCTTGGACAAACCTTTAGCTAGCTAACTGCTAAACAAGCCTCAGATGCTCTTATCTAATAAAATATAAGCCAAACCCATATTTATTTTCAAACTTAGTTCACTTATATAAATGCTACATAACGTTTTCACCACCTACACCAACTTGGTTTTTGAATATTACACTACCAGGAAAATTCTCTTTAATTTTGAAAAGCTTTTATTTTTAAAGTCTGTATTCCAGTCTCTTGAATTTTTACTTCCTTTGAAACAACTACACAATACTTCTCCTTTTGCCTCTGAGATTTACCTTGCCATGGGGTCCTCTTCCACTCTCTGACTTTTCTTTACTGCATCTTGCAATGGCCTAATCTCCCCTTCACCCCTTTTGAACTCACTCCAGTTCCTTCTGCCTTTGGCATTCTTCGTTTATTCTGTGATTTCATCAGTTTTGTTCTTTTAATTAAATTCTTCAGAGTAAAGATGACCAAATATACTTCCCATTGTACTACAGTAAATAAGTGTGACAATCATATACATCTCACTTGGTCTCAGACCAGCATTCCTCATGCTTCCCTTCCTAGACTGCTAACCTAATTTTTTCAATCTTACAACATAATTTATTGTCATCTTTCTTGCCTAAAATTATACGCAGAGTTTATCTACAACATTTACTCACTACATCAAATCATAAATTGTTCACACAGTTAGAAGAAAGTTAGCAAATAAGTATCTAACATATGGGTGGTATAGCCAAGGCAAACACATTTTAAAATGTTTAGTCATTTACAAATTCAAGTAGGGCATAAAACCAGCATAATTTTTGGTTTTAAAAGATATTTTTAAAACTATTTTATAAAACTAATACTGTTTTGTCCACTTTGGCATTACCGCTGTAGGGACTAAAGCTTTAGCAGCTATCAAAGCAATAGAATATGCTAAGTGAACTATGCAAAGGTAATAAAATGATGGAGATTATGGAACAACTTCAAAATACAATTAAGTAGTGATGTGTAACCAAACGTATCCTGCATCTGAATGTTTTTCCCCAAAAAAACACAGACCTGCTCTATCACAGTGTCTGCAAGGAAACCTTTGGGGGTCTCACAGGTCATCACTAAAACGACACATCTATAGGTGGTGAAAACAGAGGGTCTACACCAAAGCAAAGCAGGCAACTGGACCTATGTCCCATGCAAAGCAGGCAATTGGACCTATACCTCCCAGATGATGACGCTATCTCCTGGGAAGACACTCATCTTATTAACATTACAGTTTTCCCAGAACATGCACCACACGGATACCCTTCTTAGAGGCTGTAAGCACAGAAGGAAGAGAGGACCTGATCATATATCCCTCTTCTTCAACTTATATAGCAGGGAAGAGTTCTGGATTATACTATAGGCTACTACAAGTACTAGCCTTCCCTGCACCCAAACCTCCTCTCAGAAAACTGATCATACACAAATTAGAGTTTAAGATTTCTGGTGTTATATTGAACTGTTCCTTCTAAAGAAACACGAAAACTAATTTATACTAGAAAATGTAAGTTTTTTTATAATACTGAGGGATTCTTAGTCATAGTTTGTAACATAGAGCACAGGAAAGTCACACCATTTCAAGTTTCCTGGAAAGATTACAGTGGAGATGGCTATAAAATAAGATGCTCTCTAAGCTTGACTACCACAGTTTCTTAATTACTTTCTTAATACTAAAAGCATTAAATTTAAAGCATCTGTTTCTGAATTACTGATTCACTATCCCAATAATTCCTTTTTTCTAAAGGTGTATCAGTTTACCTGTTTAGAAAAAGTGATATTCTCAAGCAGTGGTATTTGTAAAGTACCTTAATAATATTTTAAGAGTACAAGATTGCTGTTATATCACAAATTATGCAGCCCACTGGACTGCATTCATTTAAACTACTGATTAGCCTTTCATGTCAAACTGATTCCCCCCCCCCCCCCTTATCAAACTGGTAGATTACTGTGTTTTGCAAACAGAGGTGAGGGAGAAGAAACCTTACACCTTTTGTTAAGGAATGAGAATATTTTGGGATATCCTGCAGTATAGTAGTTTAAAAGAAAAAACAGACATTGCAGTTTGTTCAAAAGAGCATATGGTCTAACTGCAAA
Organism: Aptenodytes patagonicus; assembly: GCF_965638725.1. Taxonomy (NCBI): domain Eukaryota; kingdom Metazoa; phylum Chordata; class Aves; order Sphenisciformes; family Spheniscidae; genus Aptenodytes; species Aptenodytes patagonicus. The sequence goes on along the minus strand of NC_134954.1, from coordinate 76,386,218 downwards.
ATCACCTTGTCTGTGCTCATTTAGATGAAGGTCAGAACAAAACCAGTAACACACACAGAACTTAAAATGCAAAGTAACTGCATCTTAGTAAGAACTGCCTCTCGGATGTACCGATTCTACCTTTTAGGGCTTTATTTTAAGCTAATATTACAATGGCTACCCTATGTTTCAGTTTAAGTACTTTGAGATAGCCTAGAAATATTAGGGGAAAAAAGACTAAAATTCAGTTGTACTAAGTTACATATTTTAAGAAAGAACTAGATATAAAACTAGTTCCAGCCTAGTATCTTTTATTTTGTGTATAACCTGCACATACATTTAAAATGTACTTTATCTTCGAAAATACTGAAATGCCTGTTTGGAAGACTCAGAATTTCACTTACTACTTAAAACATATGATTTAATTTAACGCATGGTTAGCAACCTAGTAAATTAAAGAGAAAGACACTATTCACAGGGAACTTATGGTATGATTGATACATAGTGTTTGACATCAGTATTTACAACTGATTTGATACATCCACCACAATCACATCCTAGTGCTACAATGTTTCATCCATAAAACGACAACTGCATTACTGGTTTTCTACAGTTGTAGATTTGTACCAAGTTTTAAGCTGTGTCTTTACCTTTTTACTAACCTGTAAGGCTATCTGGACGTGGAGGGACCATTCTCTCATATATATCATACTGCTGTCCATATTGTTCAATATCATGAATTGTTCTTTGCAGTGTTGTTCCCAAATGCTGTGGAACTGCAGTCATGCCAGAACGCTTCGGGGAAGAAGATCCCAGCTGAGTTTGGGATGGAGAAGCTACTCTGGTTTGTACGTCAGTAAGGGCAAGAGGAGAGCCAACTCTGACCGATGTTTGGTATTGGGAAGTCCCGCCATTGGGATTTGCTGTCTGTCTGGATGTAACTGAGCCGATCCGCCGCACAGCTGTTGGGGAGGCAGGTCTCTGTACAGCATATGGGGATGCTGCCCGCTGTACTGGCAGAGTAGTGGATGAATATGCATGAGAAGCAAGGGATCTTTGCTCAGTAACTGACGGAGAACCATACCCGCTACCCAGAGATGCTCGCAGTGACCCCCTTGAAGGGGAAACACCTGTGCTGACCATGTAAGAGGGAGACTGTGCCCTGGATGGGACTGAACTGACACGTCTCATGACTCGGTTGGTAGCAATATTTACTGAAGGCTGTTTAAAAACAAAAACATTTATTAGTTTTATCATTTAGGCCATGTAGTGGATGCTTTTTTCCCACAAGACAGAGAAGTCAACAAGAAATACACACAATTTAACAATATGTAAAAGCAGCTGAAGAGTAGCTTTTACCCTAAACATAATTCCTTCAAGTTTTCCTATAAGATAACTTTTTTCTAACCAGTATTTGTTAATGTATAAAATGGCAATTTAACATTAGAAAACCATCCATTCCTCATTCTTATTTGGCTTTCTATGTTAATAAGCACCTATGCTTTCTTTCCTCACTACTCTACCACTTTGGAAATTCAGGAACAGTAATGCAGAGAGTTCTAGTATAAGCTAATAAAGTTTTGTCAATTACTGTCTTACTATCATTCTGATTAATGAAAAAGGAGGGGGAAAAAAAGCCAGAAACAGTATAAGGTACAGCAACACAAATACCATCTTCCTTTAAGCACTATGTTTACATACAGGCTAAATTCTAGGAGGTTTTCCCCAATATGACAACTGAATTTCAAGTGAGCGATACTTTCTTGATATTATATTAGCAGCATACTCAAAAGTCAGGAGTCCTCATAAGTTTTACTTAATTTCAGCTACAGTGAATGAACCAGATCACATGCATGCTGATTTCAGCAAACAAGTCTATGTCTGCTGCAAGCCATTTCTGCTTTTTAACCAGTGAAGGTTTGAAATAAAAGTGTAATTTGATAACCTTAATTCCAGCCTATACAAATGTAGGTCCAGCTATACAATTATTGTCTTTAAAACTGTGTTACAGACAGTGTACAGACAGAGATAAAGTGTACTATTTTGAGCACACCTGGACTGATGTCTGCCCTTCAGCTCGCGAGCTTCTCACCAAATGGTTATCAGCGGTTCCAATAAGGGAATGCTGCTGTCTGTTTTCTGATTTGCTCAAGTTTTGGCTGTTATGGAAACTGCTTACTTCCTGGTAACCACTGTCAGAATAAGAATTCATTTGTGTTGAACTTCTTGAGTTACCTACAGACCCTGTAGATACAAAGCCGGCATAAGAATAAAAGCATCGAACAACTTCACAAAAATAAAATATTATATAACTTTGTTATCTGTTGCATTCATAATTGTATTACATTTTTATACAGTCAATACAGAAATATATTCTAGTATTTAAAATGCACACAACAGACCCTCACTTTCATGGAGAGATGTCTGTTCTGGTGAGTAAAGGTTCCCTTGTTCTGGTTCTGTCCTAATGTCATAGGCATTGGTATGAACAATCTCTGACACTTGGGGTTTGTTTACACTGGTGGTCGGAGGATCTGAAAGAATAAATTATTTAGATAAATGCAATGTTTTATATGTAAGTTTCCTGCACACTCAATCATAATAATTTTCTCACACATACTAACGAAGAACTTACTTCCAACACAAACAGTCTACTGGTAGACAGGTATCATCTACCAAACTAAATGAAAAGAACGTTAATACTAATGTCTGAGAATCTTATTTCCTGTAGTTTTGATGTAGTTCTACAATTCCAATTTTTCAAATGTATGTTCCAACCTATTTTAATGAAAAATGTAATTGATTACCTAGTAAGTATACTTTGCAGAGTAGAAACACTATGCAACTGTGTTGTAGTGCACAGAGGATAGCTATCACTTGGTCTTAAGGTCCTATCATCTCAAGAGCTTCATAAGTAAAAGGCTGAGTTGAATTTCATCCCTGTTTGCGAACCATCAACAGAAGTTGCTGCAAATTTTATACATTTTTTTACTTCATATACTACTATCCAAATGTTTACTTGTTAACAACTCTTAAGCTAACTTCAGTTCTAAGAATATTAGCTGAACTTTACAGACAGCAAAGGAAAGTGTCATCATACATAAGAGAAAGGAAAGGAGACATCACAACACTATTATGAAGAAAGGAAAAAGTTAAACATAGTCTGGGAAAAAAGGACAAAGATGAGGACACGAAACAACAAGAAAAACTGAATCCAAATTATTTTGACAGAAATATTAAGCATTCAGTTGCCATCATGTTACACTTATTGATGAAGAACAGGCATCAGAGATGCAGTATAAAATCACAGAATCATTTAGGTTGGAAAAGACCTTTAAGATCATCGAGTCCAACTGTAAACCTAACGCTGCCAAGTCCACCACTAAACCATGTCCCTAAGCACCACATCTACACGTCTTTTAAATACCTCCAGGGATGGTGACTCCACTGCTTCCCTGGGCAGCCTGTTCCAATGCTTGACAACCCTTTCGGTGAAGAAATTTTTCCTAATATCCAATCTAAACCTCCCCTGAGGAAGGGGAGTAGGAAATGTGGGTTACGTTTAAAGGTAACACCAGATACGTAAATTCTTGCTGAAGAAGTATATGAATGAGCCTAGAGTGGACACCAAAAGAAACATGCTAAGAAGCAATAGTCTAGTGAAAACTTCTGCGACTGCTTCGTGTCAAAAGCTGCGAGTTGCAGAGAGTGAAGCCTGCTAAGTGCTCTTTGAAAATGAATATAACAGCATGTTACAGAAAGAGGCAAAACTGTTAGGAGTTTGCAGAAAATTGATGGTAAGAGGAAGATGGAAAAAAGGGCTGAAATAAATTCTATGCAATAGCTCAGAAAAACTTCTCAAACTGACAAATACCCCGACATAAAATCTAGTGGCACTCATGGAAAAAAATCCCACACAAACCCAACAATACACAAAACAAAAAACCCTGACAGATGAGCTATTGGAAATTCTTCATAACAGTTGTTATACAGTATACTTCAAAAGAGAACTAAAAAACACAAGAGTATTTGTACCTATTAAGCTGTAAAGAAATACTCTGATTTTTACCAATAGCTGTACACAAAATGCTGGTGTCTCACTATTTGCACAATTAGCCATAATGGAACATTCATACTAAAAATGTTACTCAGTAATTGCTATTATGAGAAATGTTTGAACACTATTCAAATACCAGATTAAAAAAAAAAACAAAAATAAAATCAATATATCTTAGAAATTACAGGTAGTCAGCACAGTTATTTATCAGTAGTACATTCTTAGGTCAAAATCATCTAGTAAAATTTGACGCTAATTAATTTACTATAATAGGAGTATTATGACCAAATTTAACTAAGATTTAATAAGGAGTGTTACTACACTTCCATTAATTTAATCATCAGTATGCCTAGAAATGATACCAAGAACCAACACTGGAATAACTCACTTCCACAGCTCCTGTTACATTAACTCGATAACAGATCATAACAGACATCAGTGGGTATTACATATTCTTTATAATAAAATACTTGTGGGGACTGGGACATTTAAATTATAATCATATTCAACTTCAGTATTCTAATCTTCAATCTTTTTTGTTTAAATAATACATCGCCCTGTTATTTTAATTACTTGATACTACATGATACTAAATCAATGTCAAACTGACAAATAATCAATTTTGGGAGAAACACACAGGAAGAATAAAGTTCCATTGTGCAGTGCCGTACAGATGTTCCTAAGACAGAGGTCTGAACCAAAACCTCGCTTCCATCACACATTTGCCACCAAGCAAATGCTTTCACAATGCTAAAAAATAAAGACTGTTTAGCTCTCTAACAAAGGCAAGAGTGTACAATAAAATGAATTGTTGTCTTTCTATGTCTCTCTGCTACTATAAATCATGAGGAGCGTGCCCTGAATAAAATAATAGCCTTTTTATAAATGGCTGCTGATATAATATTCTATTTATAAGCATCTGCAAAACAACATCATTTTATATTTCTGTTAAAAATTCTGTATAATTCTACTGATGCATAAAGCAATTACAGCTACGGTCACATCTTATCACATCATGTATATCATAAAAATCTAAGCAAAAAATATTTTTTTTTCAAACATGTGCACTTCTGAGCAACTACTCCAGAAAAGCCTTACTTTAGATACAGAGATGTGAGAAATATACATCTAGATTTATATTAATGCATACAGTATTTAAACAGAAATATGATTTTTTGCCATATGTTAAGTGACCTCTTAGCAGGGATGTGCACAGGAGATTTCTAATGAAAAGAAACACACAAATGAGAGGAGAAAATTAAAGGATAAAATAAAAATATGAGCTGGATAGATGAAAGAAAGAAAGAGAGGAACTAATAGAAAGTCAAGGAGAAAAACAAACAATAGACAAAGAATAAGTTACAGGAAAAACTGAGGAGGAAATAAAGAAATGGAATGCAACTGGATGAGATAAATCAGTAAAACAATGACCAAGATCTGTCAGAAGGTATCTTTACTGGTTGTGAACTGTCACTGGAACATTATGGAACCAGGGGAAATAATTTGATTTAAAAAAACAAAACAAAACCACAAAAATAATTGAAAGAATAAGTAAAACTGATTTCTCAATTACTTGAAAAAACAAATTTGACTTCTGTTTAAAAACATGCTAAAAGAATACCTGAAAAGCACCACCATGACTAGCAAAATTTAAATGCCAAGACAAGTAGGCTGTTCAGAATATTAGATTTAGAAGAAAGGAAAAAAGCTAATGTGTGCCTCACCTTAGCTGAGGCGATACCATGATGGCAACTGAAACCATGTAAATACAATTATACGCAAGTTTAAAAGCTTAGTCTCCAAATAAAACAAAAAACAGGAAGGGGAAGGGAAAATATAGTTTGAGAGACTTATTTACCTAAAATAGTCACAATTATCATAATTATGAATATGCTTGAGTGAACAAGCAGATAACTATGATGTGTTATTCTTTGTACAGCAGAAACTGGATAGCTCTTAAAACTGCATGCATCCTTATATAAAGATATGATATTAGCACTATGCAGAACTTGGTTAATAAAACTTTTAACAAGCTACCTAAAATGCTAATTGCATTTTGATTACATTAGACCAGTTTTGCTGAATATGACATTCTGTCAAAAGTACATGATTGAATTAGAGAAACATGATGCAGTGCAAATGTTGACTTCTGCACATACACTTCATCACTCTAAAGAGACGACCACTGTTTTGAAGACTGACTCTTCAATATTAAATATTTTAACAGATGCAAAAAACCTAACTAGTTAAATGCTCTGATCTGTCAAGGACAGATTGGATTATTTCAACAGACACTTGAATGTCACTTTTAAGATACAGTCCTACCCATTCCACCCAATATACTCAAGAGTAGATGTAGAAGTCCTACAAGACAAACATTTCTTGTTTTGGAAAGAAAGTTCAAGCTATCCTGAGATAAAAAAATAGAAAAAGCACTCTCAGAAAAACCTTCGCTTATTGGAGATTTTCTCAGTTAACTAAGAATATCTGTAAAAAGAAAATCAGTTTTCAAGCTTAAAACATACAGTATTTTTTCATGATCCTTACCTGCCAAGGGGAAGACTCAAAAGTATTTTTGAATACTTTTCAAAGTATTTCAAAGTATTCAAAGCAAAGGAGACCCAATACACAAGACTTTTGTTACGGTCACATCTCACATAAAAATGCAAAAGCACAAAAAGGTGCAAGTAAAGCACCTGCAACTACCTCTAAGCCAAAACAACCTCTTACAACAACAGAGGAACACACAAGTCTCTTCATGTGTGAGAAAGAGGATATTAATGTTATACTTTAGAAAAGATACTTGAAAAAGATACATAGCATTGCTACTAATGTTCAGTTCACTTTAAAACAAGCAATGAATGCCAAGAAAATAAAGTTTTTTGGGCTTAAAGCAAAGTGTACACGTAAAAGATAATACCTGACGATCTCCAAGGAAATGACTTCTCAGTAGAGCTGCAGAAAGAAAAAAAAAATTATCACAAAAAAGAACCATGTGGCTAGTTTGGATTTATTTTCTGGTTTTTTAACCAAAGCATGGAAAATTGTACAAAAAAACCCAGCAGATAAAGTGTCAATACCCATGTAAATAACACTCTGCAGCACTTCACACCTGACAACCAAACCATTGGTTACTGATTTTAATTTTGTATATTCAGTAGGAATGCCCTGTAACTTACTGTATGGCAAATCATCAAGCAGTGTAACCTATCTGCAACAGGACAGGTAAGAGCATGATTTATGATAGGCACTTCCTATTTAAGGTGCAATGATGTAAATAGTATACAGCCAGCATTCACAGTTATATGTGTATGATTAGCAGTAAACAAACCACTTCAAAGACAGGAGCATTCACTGCTTATGGTAGGGTCTAGCAAAGGAAGTTTGGGAATCACAATTCTAGAGCATTTTGCTTCTACGTGTAAAGCAGTTTGAAAAAACCAAACAGAAACAGACTTACAACTTTTATTGTTATTTCATTTTCCAGTTTTCCAGAGACAATTCTGATCCTTTGCATATGATAAGAAGTCAAACCATTTGACATACCCAAAACATGTACACCTCTGTGTGTATACAGATAACAGATTTTATACTGTCAATGTTAAAGAGATGCCTTAAGAAACAACTATTTCACAAGATCAAGCAGGGGTTTAATATCAGTGTAAACCCCTACTTCTCTTGTAGTTTTCCCATAACTACTTTATATCAAACTACCATAACCATTTTGTTTCTTCTACAAAGCAATGTTCTTTCATGTGTTGATAATAGTACTGATGCACAACTACCTTTGCAGGCAAATGCAAAATTCATCCATGTATTATTAAAATTATATATTTTTCCTTAAAAGTATGTAGAGTATTTCCGCACTCTACATATGAACTATCAAACTTTGAATACTAAATCATTTTTGCAGTTATTATAAGCTGCTATTTTCCAAACAAAAAGCTATTTAAAGGAAAAATAGGTAAGTCCATCAGATTTTATGATGTCTAAATATCAGCATGAAACAGTGATTTTGGGTAAGATGTATCTATTTCTAAATTAGTATTATTTATTTTACTTCTTACTACCATAGCTACCAATTACAAAAAAAACTTTAGCACAGCAACATGAACAACAATAGATACTTATTTTCTGAAGTAAAAACAATTATTTAGGAGCCTTTTTTGGAAACAAAGTATTTGTGTCTAAGAGAGTCCTAGACTTGCATACTAGCCCAAACTAAACTACAATTACAATGAAATTTAAAGAAAAATGAGAATTTGAATGCAGGCTTCAAGTGTCTGAAAGCCAACTTCATATCTAGGTAGTAACAGAATTTTTACTACATATTGGCTGTTCTCTCCTTCAGTCTACAATTTTAATGTCTTTTGGGGTGCTACACTATTTTTTTCTTTAGAATATACATAAAGTGGACCAGACTGAAACTTGGTGTATAAAATTACAGGTGAAGAGCTGAACTCCAGACTGAGACTTTCCAGGTTCATCTGCCTTCAGAAGTTTCTTTGGGTTCTACTGTACTTCTAAGATGCTTGTGGAGAGAAAGGTGCTCAAACACAGACTCCATCAAATTCAGATGCGTGCCTGAACTTTCACAGATATTTTCTCTTTCCTGAAGGACAATCTTGTCCAAGCCCACAAGCATAAATATCTTAAGATTAGACAAAGACGAAATCACTTAGCAGTACTGGAACACGTCCAACATCAGAAACACTAAATAAGTAGATAAACAAAACCAAACTACATGCCAAAACAGGTAAGCAACTAGTTCAATTGAATGTCATCCTGTGGGTTTAAATAGGATAGTTTAAGAACTTACCCTACAACAAGCAGCTACCTTCCCCAAAGCTCAGCTACTGTGACCATGTGAGTTCTGTCATTCCACCTGAGTGCAAAGTCAGGTGGATTAGTTTAAAATACCTTCATCAGTATAGTTTAAATTGGGATTTAAACAAACCCAGATTTTGCATGACAGAACCTGCTAAGGCATTTCAGGAAAGATGGTCATAGCCTCCAGCTAACAGGAGGCAATAAACAGCTACAGATGGTTATTTCTTAAGATACTACAACCTTCTCCCCAGAAGAACAGACTAAGTGAACGTGGTACACAAGCTAGACAGCTCTGTGAAAAAACAAAAGTATCTAGAGACACCTGGAACTCTGCAGCAAAGGAACTGTACTACCATCACCTGGCTATTCCAGCGCCAAGACCACCAAATGTCAATTTTTGCACAGCCTTGGCTTAAAGTTAATTCAATTTAAATAAAAAGTTAAAAATATTTCTCATTTCTAGTACACTACCATTGAATCTAACTAGTGCATTAACTCCAGAATGTTTCTTTGGCATATTTTGGGATTGTAACTACAGGCCAAAGTAAATTCTGTGCAACTTTACTGTTTTTTTGCTTGCAAACTGAACCTTGTAACTATTTCGATGAAACCTTTGAAAATATTTCTATTGTTAAAGGTTCATGAGGAAATTTGTACTGAAACTGGTATTGAATTCAAAAGAATTTGTATAAAACTGAATTAATTTCAATTATTGAAAGCTGAGTTCTGAATGTTAGTTAATCTACATTAATTCTTTACAGAGTATATTCTTTACTCTTCACCGAGCAAACTTGGATATAATGGATTCTTTAATCAATTACTGTTAGCCTATTCAGCTCCACTGAAATGAAGAAATATGAAGACTATTTAACAGATACTGTGAACACTGGCCCCAGAATTCTCATGCTACCTGAACATCAAGTTTTACAGGCTTCACCTTTTATTCTTCAGACTTTCTGGAAACTCGGTTCCTTATAATGAGATGACATCATTCTGTGGTGCTAGCAGAAGTAAATAGTGCTAAGCATGCAGAAATACTTTACTCTTGCATACATAAGATTATAAAAAACCCCAAACATATCTCTACCCAACACATCTGGCTAATTGAACTTTCTTTACAGGTACAGGACTTGCAACTGATAAAGGTTGCTCTGACTATGGGTCATAAGTAGAAAGCTACTTCATGAACAATTAAACTGGTTAAGAATTTAACTTGATTCTAATTATTTTTTTTAATCCTTTGCAATTTTTTTCCTCACTTGTATTTCCTAAGTATCTGGATTTTTTTGTTTGAAACGAACTAAGTATCACTAGTACCATTTTACATTCTTCAAGCAATAGCTCTCAGATAAACACTTTCCAGCTTTGGACTTCCAAGTTAGAAAAAGAGGTCAACATTCATCTCAGTTGAGTGGCTATGACAGCTCAAGGACTCGGTCACACTTCAAAGGCAGAACTGGCCGGTCGAGGTCATGGCCAGGTCTCTGACAGTAACTGTGTATGGGATAGCAAGGCTACTGGAACAATACTAAAATTTAAGAAAATTGCATATTTCTGATTTTTGTTAAGATGTCTTAAGCAGTATGCTATTTTTTAAAAATTATGTAAACACAACTATGATCTTCAGTTTCTAGACTGGACAGTTAACAAATTCTCGATGCTACATACATCTTTTGCAGGTATTATATGACATGAAACAGTTTAAGCATATTATCTTAGCAAGTATTCCATAAGATGAAATGTATTTCCGATTTAAACAGCTCCACTTGAGAGAAAAGTAGTGATTTCCATTGCCTATCTTAACTGCCTGAATATACTGCTGTTGTCATCAAAAACGGCAACAGCTGAAAAAATTAAGTATTATTTATTAAATATTTCTAAAATAGTGAAAATCTTAAAAATCTAAATATATAATTCTGTTGAAAATGTATATACTTCACACATATTTCTTTAGTATTTTAGCTTACTGCTTGGCTAAGCTTTCATCATTGGAATACATCTGTTCTGTCAGGCACCCAGTAGCAAATGGTTTATTCACAGGGATTCGTGCTTGCTGCTTAGGCAGAGCTGCCCGCCAAAACTTAAGTGCCTGTTAAGACTGAATGTATTGTTTCACTTGTCCTTTATCTTCCATTTTAAATATCTACATCAAGAAAACGTTTACAATTATATGCAGTATGAAGGCTTAAAGCTTTGTGTAACTGTAAATTCTTGGTATAGTGGGATTTTTCTTATAAAATGGCATATATTAGTCTCCATAAACTTGTAATACACATTACAAGCAACTGGCAACCATCAAAATCAGTATAATGAGATTTCCTATTTTTGCTTTTCTTGTTGATACGGGTTAGCAGAAGTTTTCACAACTATTTTAACTAAACGAGGTGATTTTCAGTCTTCAACTTTTCTAATCGCCATCTTCTTGATTTCACTAATGTGCCTAATTCCTGTACCCACTCTGCTAGATACTCTACAAAGTACCATAGTCATCTTATGTCCCACATACAAAAATTAAACAGCTCTGCCACCAAGAGCAAGTCGTCCTACAACTTGCTAGATGTTTTCAGCTAGCACAGGCAAGCACTAATGCTCTGAGCATGAATTTAGAAAGCTGTATCTGGAATGCTACACCCAAATGTGGTCACTCATACTGAAGGATGCTATTTCAGCTTGAAACCCAACGCTGAGAATTGATTGAGACTCCCAAGCCTCCACAGCAGGCAGCCATGCAGAACAGCTGGGCAAGGGAAACACCAGCCCTATGGACAGCAGAACGTTGCTGCCACCCTACAGTCCTATGCTGTCTGACACCACGCACAGTTGGCACTGTGACAGTAGGAACAGCACACCGCACATCGCCAACGTCTTCCTACTGGTACCACAAAATAGTAATTCAAATTGGAGGTCTCTGGCATGTTTGACTATCTTCGGAAAGAATTAACAGTCCTTCAAGTATTTTTTTAGCTAAATTATGCACCACAGTAACAACCATGACACTCACTGCCCTTTCAGTACTTCAGGCTTTTTCAGAGGGTGACAGGTTAACACGTACCACCTGATCTGTCACAATTGTCCACTAGAGACTTCAGGTCATCTTGCATGAGCACTCATACGAGCAGTTACCATAATTCAACTGACACACAGTCACTTACTGCATCTCAAGCTGTAGTGTGCTGTAGGTGTACATTCACAGTACATACATAACAATCCTGTTTTGTAGCCCAGTCTACTATTGGGTAAGATAATAAGTATTTATATATGCAGCTGGTCAATATTAAATCATCACTCTTCAATTTATCACCAGAGCAACTCATCAGTAAGCTACAATTTTTTTTTCATATTTAAACATCAGCAAATAGCATAAAACCCCCAAAATTCCTCAATTCTAGTGGCATTCAAAAGCTTTGACAGAATTTCAGAAAGGCTTACAGTCTGGGTAAACAGAAAACAAAAATATGAATACTGGAGCTATAACAAGAAACTTTGCAAGTTTCACTCATTTTCGATGTAGACATACAAAAAATAAGCTTGCTGCTTAGGCAGAGCTGCCAGCCAAAACTTAAGTTTCTGTGGACTCAAGACAAATGATAGCACACCCTGCTGAAAGACATAGCATTCAGCATCAGAGACTTGGAATGATGTCTTCTGTATCTTAAGATAAGTGCTTTTAATCACCCACTCACTAAGCTAAACATCTTAGCCATATTAAAGGATGGATTGACTGGAAATATAGTGACTCTTTAGGTCCTAAAAGTTAGAGTAGGGGACCCTATAATGCTTCCTGAAGTCATTTGGTAAAACTAAACCTAGAAAATACGCAACGCATATTGCATACACATCAAAGGTTGTATGTCCACCTTAACCACTAACGAAACTACCTATAAGCATAATTCTTACTGTATTTACATTCCCAGGACTTCCTGAAGATCTGAAGTAAGCAAGTAAGAAACTGTACAAACCAGAAGGAAACACATCAGTGGAAACTTCTGTCTAACATGTAGATACAGTCAAAAAAGCAAATCTGAACCAGGCTGTGAAGAAAACATGAAAAAATCCTGAAAATTTACTGATGTTATAGACCAATGGTTCCGTTCTTGTTTTTCCTTTTTTTTTTTCTACTAGGGAATTAGCAGAAATGAAAGATAAGAAAATAAGTTCATTTCCTAAGACAATTCTAAAGTAAGGGCATTTCAAGTTCAGTCAAATAGTAAAGACAGAGGAAGAGTCACTCAATGAGATTGTTTTAAAAACAGGAGAACAAACCTAACACAGTCCATTCTCAAGTTCTGAAATTAAGGTCACAAGATAACATTACAGTCTAAAACATAATAAAATAAAACTCAAATCTTTATACGTAATTATTTGTAATATAGAGAATAGAAACTCTACAGCTAGATTAAAATAGATTTATAATACAGCAAGTAAGAACTGTAATGCCTGAAACAATCACAGCATGGACCAATTTCTAACAAAAGGAGATTCCTTTATTCTGCAACAGAGATGGGTACTTCCTTCAAAAGTTTAGCATCAGCAACTGTCAGGTAACCTGATGACTGGTTATGTTATCTAACGTGGCAAGTAGTTCCTAGCCAGCTACTAATGACGGAATTAATCATAATTTCTTCTAAATTGTTAGGATAAATGGACTATTAATATCTGTGCCCAAAATATTCTTCCAACAGCTCTATGATGATCAAAAATTTTAAAATTTAAATAATAATTAATAATTTTAAAATTTATTTAAAATTATTCATTACTTAGTTAAATTCTGTCAAATACATTTTAGCCCTGTTTTTATTGTACACTGAAGCTCTGCAAAGAAAATTAAGTCTACCTTTTCTTACTTAGAATCATAGAATAGTTTGGGTTGGAAGGGACCTCTAAAGGTCATGTAGTCCAACCCCCCTGCCGTGGGCAGGGACATCTTCAACTAGATCAGGTTGCTCAGAGCCTCGTCCAACCTGACCTTGAATGTTTCCAGGGATGGGGCATCCACCATGTCTCTGGGCAACCTGTGCCAGTGCTTCACCACCCTTAGCGTAAATAATTTCTTCCTTATATCTAGTCTACATCTACTTGCTTTTAAATTTAATGTAGCCCTTTAATTGATTTGTTTTCAAATTTCAGTAAGTGTAATATTAGTGTAAATAAATAAATAAATAGTTTAAATTACTGTGATTCCTTCCCCCTTCCCGCCCCAAAAGCACACACTGATTCTAAAGGTAATTTTTATGCAGCTTATAATTTGCCATGAAAGTTTGGTGACGTTATATATTGCAATATATGCAAGCAATTTCAAATATACCTTCTGGAAATGCTGAAATATTTGATACATCATACGAACAAAATGAAACTAGTTTCTGTAAGGATAATTACACCCAAATCAGCTCACTGTGAACAGTCTTGTCAGGATAAACTTGCTGCTGCATGCCGTGGAATGCCCCGAGCGTGGGGGCAGCACACAGTTTGGAAGTGTCTCGCATGTTACTGCTCCTCAAGTAGAACAAAAGTTACACAGCTTAACATGACGGCGTGCTGGCTTTCAAGCAAAACTACTTGCTCTGTTTACACTCTTTATAAGCATTCTCCCATTTTATAAGAAAAAAAATGTGTGACCATGAAATGCAATACATGGTCATCTCACGGAAAGTTTACAGCGTTCAATCACAGAGTGCAATATTTTACTGAATCACTTTGGAATATTTTCTACTACTACAGAAAGTGCACATTGTATTTCAGTTGGCATTGGGAAAAGAAGATTATCTGCTATGTAAAGGAGAGAAAATAAACCATCCTAGTAGCTATGAAATACATTTAATTTTACAAAACTCAGAAGACTTCAGGTAGGCACATTATTACTCAAACTGACCATTCAATACTTGAAGTGTTAAAATTTTTTTGATTATTTACTGTACTGCCAAAAGGGCTTGCATTCTGATGAAGTTTAGTGTGCCATTTATGTACTTTTCTTTTGTTAAAGTGCTTGCGACAAGATGCTATTATTAGTGCAGTATTTTACAATTAAATTAGTAAGTATGAGCCTTTTGGTTCCCAATACCACTCAGTTTTCACAAGTTACACACAATAGATAACTCACGAAAAGAATTAGTCGACTGTGAGAGTCATACAGCCAACTCCCACCTGAAAGGTTAGGCAATGTGTTTTATAAAGCGAGTCTGACTACTGACCCCTGATACATATTGATATTTACCTGCATCAGTACATACTCCAACACACCTGGCAGCCCAGAACTGAATCCAACTGAATCAGTAACACTACAGATGGAAAGGTAGCTGCAATGCTGTATCTGTTTGCATGGAAGGCTGAACAGCCCAGTGGCTTCTTCATAGAAACCTGTGCTTGTTATAGCATGAAACGAAAGTAAGAAGATACAACTGAAACCTCACATTCTTTTTCCCAGTCTTTCTCCCATCTTGTAGTGTATAACATGGGTAAAAATATTTACTACTTACATGTAACACTAATCATGTATCATTTCAGGCTCTTAAGAGGTTTGAAAGTGTACAGGATGCCATGAAAGATCTTAGAAGTGCTGAGCACAATACTCATTTATAAAAACAGTTATGAGAAGAAATAATTTTAACAGGCAAGTAACCTACAGGTACATAAAAATAATGCCGTATTGCAGTCCAGGGCTGCAGCTGATGTAGTGCTTCCTTCTCCACCCATTCCAATACAATTGCTTAGGATCTGCAGATCTGCTCTTGTTCTCACTTTTCACAGTCCTCTTAAGAGAGCAAAACAGCCAACTACTCCTGTGTGTTGTTTGCACTTACAATATAGTTATAATACAGGTGGGCAACAGACTAACAAACCTAAACTACAAGTACCTTCTGTTTGTTTTGCTTTGTTCATGTGTACAAAGCAATACACACATTTCTTAAGGACTAGTAATAACAGAACGAACCGTGCTTCTGAAATTAGAGCCCTTTTCAGGCGCACTCCAGTAGGTGACATTCTGATCACCGGTGCCTACCTCCAGATGGATTTATCCAGGTGTACATCTGCACAGCCTGCACTCCATACTGTGCTAGTGTTTGGGCTCACGGCCATGAAGACCAGCTGAGAAGCTACATGTACTAGCTACAGAGAAGTTTAAGCTGGTTTAAGGTACTGATGTCACATTTCCCCATTCCCTCACCAGCTGTTATCACGACTTCCCTTGGGCTGGCACTTGTGCAACTGCATGATGAGCTGGCTCAGAGGGATGACTTGACTGACAACCAGAAGAGCTTCAAGCCCAAGCTGCAACCACCGAGACAGGTGTGTGCTGCTGCAAAAGTACCTGTGACTTCATGTCAGCATCTGTTTTGCAAAGCAGCACCACCTCCAGGCCAATGCCAGCTTGCAGGAATCCAGTTTAGAAGTGGGTAAATCAGAGGCATTGCTATGACCACTGAGGTCAACAAAACCTTCAGTTAGACCTCTAAAATGAAATGCTCCCAAACGTTTTAACCACATTAAAGGAGATTAAAGCACTATCTTTGAAAGAAAGCAGTGTTGATTTCCTCAGGGACAGAAAACTTGAACAGAGGATAAAAATAAAAAGGTGTACGCATCTTATAGTTTAGTTTTGCTTGCTTTTTTAGTTTTTGTCATTGTTTTGGTTTTGGGTTTTTTTTTTATATAAGACTCTATTGGACAATTCTTATATCTGGCTAGGAGAAACATCATCTTGCTCTCTAAATGCTTAACTTCTCTGTGTTTCTGGGAGCAGGCTGTTAGCTGTCCATGACCAATCTCTCAACACAGCATTCAGTTTCCAAGCCTTTTCTCCATGCCCTCTTCATGTTTATTTCATTTCTTGTCAGCCTTAGCAAAACATTTACATCGCGTAGTTTGGGGAAACACATGTACCTTCTTATGGCTATAAATTTTGCTGCTATATTTGTGTCTGCTGTGATACTGCTCTAAGAGATTGTTTTACCTTGATTCTTTCAACAACTCTTCTAACTACACTGGAAGCAGCTGGTTGTGAAGAAATGAAAACATCTAATTCAGATACAGATTTTTTTTTCCCAGCTTCTCACACATCTCTTAAAAAGAATATCCACATTAAAGAATAAGTTAAAAAATTAACCAAGGGCACACGCATGTCAGAACATATTGTCCAAACCAAATTTTAATCCCGTGTCCCTCAGTAAAAAAAGTAATGTAGCATAGCATTCTCGTCTATACAGGACCAGACTCAGCTGGGATAAGAAAATTTAGAAAAACAAGAACAGTGGTCAGAATACAGAGATGTCTGTAAGAACTAAGAATATAATTAGGCTTTAATTTTAAATGTGTAAAATATTTTATTAATAACTATGGAACATTTATGACCCAGAAAACAAGAGCTTGAAGAGTTTATCTAGATTCGCAAATGTATTTGTACCAGAGTATACTACAAACCAACTTACGTACTAGTATTTTCTCCCCCTAAACTTTCATCATTTAGCCATAAGGAAGCAACCAAAAGAAGAAATGACTCCACGATGCTATAAATTATGTTTTCCATCATGGTAAATGATAGTATTTGATAGAAGTATAGGATCTAACTTATTCTCTAGATACTGGTAATTGTATGTTATTTCAAAAACTACACAATGTTATTTGTGGGATAAGCTAACTCTGGTGTTCTTTGTGAAATTCTCTGGACCTGGGATATAGAAAAACCTTTTCCTTTGTATTACTCAGGCAAATTCACTGAAAATGAACATTCAAGACTGAATGAAAGTTGGCTGGAGGCATAAAATAACTGAGGTTTTTTACTTATTCTTCCATAGGAATTTAACTTTTTTAGCTTTCAAAACAAAATCTGAGCAACAGCTGGAGAAATATGTGGATCTAGAGGGAAGATAGGCAAGCATGAAGGGTATAAAATAGTCATCTTGTCCAAGGAATATTTCTGAATATTTCAAAGTTTCTTAAATGAAAGTTCTCATGCTAGTAACAATACTGTCAAATGACAACTCAGGTCAAGTAGTTTGATGTATAAAAAATGGCTGTGTTAGCTGGTACACTGGATTTTTAAAATTTATTTTTAAATAATGGCCTGCTGTTTCTTAAGTTTTTGTAGGAAGAACTTTCCATTTAACTTGCAGAAACATACATTATGGCCACAGGAGGAAACATTTCAGAATGATACCCAAGTTTATTGCTGAAAGAATATAGAAACAAACAGTATTTAAGGCAAAAAATTATGCTGTAACCCGAAATGCAGATATAAATGTTTTATAAGAGAACACATAGTTATCAAGACTTTCAGAATCAAAAGCTACCAATCATTTAATATGCTTGAGATGGATGAGTACCCAAACAGATTTAGAGTTAAAAAGTTTGCTAAGGAATAATAATAATAATAATAATAATAATAATAATAATAATAATAATAATAATAAATCAGAATAGTAGTTAAAGCTGACATATTAACAAAATGCTTTGCTATAGTTATTGTCATTGTATGTAAAATATATTAGGTATGTTTCACACTATTTAAATATGCTAACAATACACTGATAGCAAGATGTTCCCTGAAAACAAATGTAATAACAGAAAGTATTTCAGAAAAGCTGGATGAAACTAGATAGTTAATTCAGGAAAAAAAAAAATTGGATCACTGCATTTAACTAGCACTGTTACTCTGATACAAATATGTATGTCTACTGTATTTCTCTTTGGCTGATTCTTAAAAACAAACTTCGACATATTTAAAGAGAAATTAAAGCTTTACATACACTCTGTTGAAAATGTCATCAAGGATTAGAGAGCCCTCTTTAAACCATCCCGTAACTCTTCACAGCAGATCTGCATTTTTTTTTTATATTTCAGATATTAATGGAAGGTGAACAGCTATCAGTGAAAATATATATATGTAGGACATAAGCACCACTAAAAAGCCCTCTAATTTGTGGGACATATGAAAGTAAAGTCATCAGGACTTGTACCTTGTGCTGGCGATACTTGGTGATTCTGCTCCAAGCCTACATCTTTCTAGCTGATTAGCCACAATTTGCCTTTCCACTTCCAGTTCTCTGGTAAGTCTTTGAAATTGGAGCTCCTGAAATTTCAAAATAAAAAGAAAAGCATTCTTGATGTTAAAAAATGGGTGTGGATTAATTCTGAAACAATCACTGTTTCATCACAATCATGTTTCTTGTTTTGACTCTTCCTTAGTGGAATAAACTATTAGAAGATTAAAGTGGGAATTTAATGGTTCTTTAAATCAGTGATTTATGCAAATATTGATTTATCACCTGTTACAAAAGGAAAGACGTGTTTAAGCATTTGTGGATTTTATTCCTCCTGCAATTAAAATTTTTGTATGTCCTTATGTTGCTACAATCTAACAAAATCAGTGCCTATAAAGTCAGTCTTCAATTTCATCTATAACAGATGTATACTGGAAAATATTGTATCCTAACCTTTCCAATTGCAAAACTTGAAATCCTAAGCTACACTATGTCCTGACTTCAGTATTCAAAAACTTAAAATTTATTATTTCAAACTGGCTGAGGGTAGAGATGTGCTATTTCACCTTTCCTGATTTCAACTTTTGTTACATTTCTTGGTCAAAGGTACCAAACCTCAGCCTTTGTAAAAGGCTTTTGGAACATAATGCTCAGAGGAAGACATGGGAAATACAAGTGCTGCACAGAATGTTTGTGTGTTATTAAAATCTGGAAACATTTTCTATAAACATGATACTCTGAAATCTATACTAGGTCACCAAGGGATATTAGTGATGTTTTCGTCCACAGTTAGCTTTTGTTAATGATAGAAAAGGATTCTATTAGAGCAATTGTATTATTTTTCAAACTGATATCCTACATCCCCCGAAGTTTAAGTAAACTGTTCAATACTATTTAAAAATAGATGAACACCAATATTTAATAATCTGATGAAGCAAGTCTTATATGCAAGTCAAATACAGCACAGGAGCATTCCTTTAATTTTAAAGTGCAAATTACTAATAAGAGGGTTTTTTCCTGAATATAAATCATGTAATTGTATTACATAGTAGTTGCATGCCTTGTCATATTACAAAAGTCACCTTCACTCACAGATTATAATTAATGCAAACTATTCTTTCACACCTTACATTACATGGAATGAGGCTTAAATACTTCACTTTCATTAATGGTCCCTGAAAGACCTCTCTACTTCTTGCAGTTTGCACACCTTTTCCGTAAGGTAAAGCATGGTTCAGCAATGTACCCTATGGTCTTCAGCAGTCTGTAAGTACCTCTCTACCTCTCACAGCTCCAGTCCTGGAGGGCTTCACGGCAGGGCAAAAGAGAGGTCAGAGTAACAGTGTACTAAAAAGCTACTCTAAACCCAAGATTTACCTGGCAGAAGTAAGGATAAAGTTTTTTCTACCAACAACGCAGTGAGATTACCTCCAAGAACCTCCAAACAGAAGGCTAATTAGCACTGACTTCATTAGGAAGCCAGCTGAAGGCTAAATCAAACAGCAGCTGCCTACTGCCGAAGCTACTCTATATATTAGATGACAAAAAAAAAAAGCTACTTCTGAAAGTCTGATTCAAACTCCATAGAACAAACTGTCCTGTTAAAGATATGCCACACAAGCTACTGCCCCTCCCAGATGATAAAAGGAATTGTAGACACTTTCAAGCATTTCTCAGAGCTCATTAACCAAACGGAACAAACATACCCTAATATTCCAAATATTGGCCAGCAAAACTGTTTGCCTCCAGGACGTGGAACTCACCCACTACTGCCATAGGACACAAGCATTCACAGAACAAGACTGCATTTTTCTACTATTGTTCTACCAAGAGCAGTTCAACAGAACAGAATACTCTCTAGTTCTGTTAAAAATAAATATGCAAACCACGGGAGCAGCGGGAGGGAGATGCGGTCCTCAATTTCCTTCTGGCCACCCCCTCCATTACGTTGGCATCTACTGTCAAGCTTCAGCATTAGAAAAGCTTAGCACAGTCAATACTTAGACATGAAAGAACATTTTAGGACATATGTCCTAAACTTGGATTTTATTAAAACCTGCTTCTAGACAGAATTCTAAAGAGAAATCCTTTTAATCCTGAGACCTGATATGAAAAGCCTCATGAACATGATAACTGGCAGACCACAGCAAATCTTATGGGCTTGTATATGGACTAGAAAGTATGGATAGTATCAGAAGGTTTGTATGACATGTAACTGCATCCAGTAGCAGAGACCCAATTGTCACAGTCTGATACCAGGTCTTAGCATGATTCAACTTCATGTTATACCAAAGAGGTACACATGCACCCAGTCAGTTCGTTTGGACAGTTTCTGTTTTGGAGAGAAAATATTAAAAAGTGTATTAAGTAAAAAAAGTCAAAGACATTTATAAATGAGAATTCATTTTCCAATTCTAGGTTTGAATATAGATAACAGACCCATCTAAAAGCTGATTCACCAGCCAGCCATTAACATGCTAGTGGAGAATGCCATGATTTCCAAAAAACATTCAGATGCTGAAGCTCTGTAAGTTTTGAAGCAAATGTCAGCAAGACAAGCTTTTTCCCAAGTAAAACGTGATGTATTATGTAGCATGTAACAAACATAAATCTTTAAAATAAACAGTATTGCACTGCTTGTTTGCAGAAATAATATATTTACCCTATGTTTAAAGCTGTTTCCTGTTCCTTACTTTTAAATCAATATTTAAATAGCAATGTCATTGATAGAAACCTGAACACTTGTGTTCATCTGAACACAAGACTCGTTGCCTATTATTATTTACTGATCTTTTAATTAGATGAATAAAATAAAACATATGCTAGTATGCTAGCCATTATTTGCTTCCATTCAACCAGTCTCTATTAATTTGCCTTTTCATTACAGGCAGAGGCGTTAATGAAAATAACATTATTCTAGAAAACACTCTTAATACATGCTATGAATACACATTCATCGGAGCTCTCTCCTCCCTTTGCTATCTTCTCCTGCACTCTAACACAGTCCTTTACACCAGCTCGTGTATTTCTGCAGGAAGGCATTTTATAAGGCAAATGTTATCAATAAACAACTTTTGCCATTTTGCGTTTCAGAAGGAAAAAATTACAGTAAATTACCAAATCCTACAAAAAGGTTGACATTGTCTAGAAAGCCTTTTTACATAAAGTGAATCAATTAAAAAGGAGCATGTAACAAAGGAAACAGGACAAAGCTCCAGTTCCAACAGTTACAATGGCAGAAATCAGATACACAAGAGGGAAAATAAAATCTGGGCTTGTCAACCAAGCTTGCATCTACACGATCACAGCTTTTTAAACTAATTTGTCACACACTTCTGTCCTAAAGGTGTTTAAGAGATGAACCAGATAATTGAGATCATCAGAAAAATCAATTATGATTTACATTTTACAAGCGTAAAACAATTACAGGTTTAAAAGACAAAAAAGCCCCACTGAAACTAAAAGAATGACCAATGCAAGAGAAGTCTTCTCTAAAACACTACAAAAGTGTAACAGCTACAGAAAATACTATTTTTTTTCAGGACAGAAAAGCGATCAAGATAAAATACAGAAAGTGGAAGATACGCTATCTTTCTCATTTCACAGTGCAATGCAACTAATTTGCCATTTTTAAATCATTCTAATGCTTAGGAATACCCAATGTATTTTTGCAAGTGCAAGCAAAGCAGCAAAAAAAATTCAGCTCTATTTTCTAGTCTGAGTAATGTTCTTATGTGTGCAGCCTGTGGTTCCAAT
Organism: Aptenodytes patagonicus; assembly: GCF_965638725.1. NCBI lineage: Eukaryota > Metazoa > Chordata > Aves > Sphenisciformes > Spheniscidae > Aptenodytes > Aptenodytes patagonicus. The sequence continues at coordinate 76,363,622 of NC_134954.1, read as the reverse complement.
GAAGTAGCAAATTTTAGATACTTTCTGAAATAATGAGTGCTGACTTTTGTATGTCTCTTCTTAAATTTGGTATCTGCAGCTGTAGTTGATATGTCTTAAATACCTGCATAAATACATAAGAGGGATAATTTTAGAGGTACCATCTTCTTTACAGCTTGGAATACCTCATGTTTTAAGCCTTTTTTTCTTTTAGCTTAAATCATCATATTATAATAGAAAACTAAGTCCTAATCAATTCTAAATAAGTGCATTGATCACCTTCATAGTTTATGCTTCTTATAATGACATTTTATACCACTCTGAATGGACACCTACCACCACCATGTTTATCTATCAGACAGTATACTATTTATTGCAGGAACCTATTTGAATTTGTGTCTCTAGCCAGCTTCTCTGAAAGCAGTGGAAGAGCATGCTCTTTGAACAGGATGCTCCCATACAATGCTGGCTGCTAGCAACACAGAGAAGCTGCTGCCCTAGGCAAAAATCACAATTAACTGATTTTTATAGTACTGGCTTGTGACAAAATGACATGACAGGAGTCAAATAAAACAATTAAAAAGCTTGTTTTCATTTGCAGAAAAACATCTATGTGGCAAGAACATACTAAAATTATAGATGTAGATTACAGAATACACTGCCATACTGCATCAAAAGGACCAACTAAATCTTCTGAAACATACACACTACAATGCCTTGGCCAGAGCTACTTTTTTTCAAAATTATCCAATATACATCAAGGGGGAAAAAAAGCCCTATAATTCTTTTCACCTGTTTAGCAGTAACTACTTAATCACCTTATAAAACTACAGGTTTTGTATTCATAACCTAAATTCCACTGCAGAACCACAGACCATATTTCTTAACACAAAGCTACAAAAAATGCTGGCTTTAAATACAATTACATTTAAGGAACAGGAAGCATATACATGGTTCAAGAAAGAGAAGAAAGCAACTTGCATTGGAAAGGCAATCATACAGACTGCAGGCAGACAAGCTTCCATGAGTGAAAACCAAAACCCATCAAATTTTGGAGCTGTGTAAGTTGCTTTTGGGGGCTAAAGTTTCTGGAGGAAGGACAAACCCTGCATGGGTGTCAACGTTGTAGTGTATACCCCTGGTGACCAACAACAGCTCTTACTTGGCAAGCTCTGCATGCCAAGTGGTAATTCATCTGCAACAATGTTGAGATCTCACTCAAGAAGACATTTCAAGGTCTTCACTGCCACAAGATACAGATGAGACAAGTTATAACAATCCTGAAAACAACATACTCCCTTCATTTCAAAGCTGAGTACCTCTGACAGGCTTGTGGCTCCCTGGCAAGTGAAAACAATTGCCAATACACTATGGTGGGCTATTAACAGCAAATATTTGAAAACAGGTAAGTAATGGGAATTTGTATGACTGACCATGAAGACTGTCATTCTCCTGTTGCAGGATTTGGATAATAAAAGAAGGTTTAGAGGCAATTCCATGCTTTCTATCTGCATCCCATTATGATACCATGTTGCAGAGACCCAACATTTTCATTTTTGTTAACAAGGAACTTTTACCCCTTAGTAACATGGATGAAGATGAGGAGTCTACATTCACAACGTTGAAAAATAAAAATTACTTTCTTCCTGCCCTGTTGTGATTTGAAAACCTCTGACAAAACATAGATAACTTTAAACAAACCATGGTCCAATTGGCTAACTGAAGGTTTTCTGGTGACAACTATGCAAGAATCAGCAGCAATGGCAGAAGCAGTGAAGACAACTCACAAACTGTTTCTGAACGGTAGATGCCTGGCTAGTCAGACCAGGGTTGCGCGAGTTGGGACATCTGAGAGAGATGATGCCATTGACAGAGAGATGCACCTCCTGCAGTTTCTTGGCTTCTACCAGTTCTCAGTGGCTGCTGTGGTAGAAGACAGGGCTAGGATGGGATGTTATTTCAAGCTATAGTAACTCTGGGATATGTTAAGTTGCTTCAATTGCCAAATGTCACTGTCTGTGAAATATTAAGAAGTAATTGTAAGATGAACTATGAAATGTTTACCTAATAAAAAAAATGTTGCCTGTTGAACAATTCAGTTGAGCATCTTCCAGTAGTTCGAGTTGATGATCTAAGAAAGCGTAGCCTATATTTGAGCGGAATACTTCTACCTTGCATTTACTAATTCTCATTCAACTGCAACATACAGTGCAGGGACACACAACTCCCATTGCCTATGAAAGTTCAAATGGTGCTAAAGAAAAGGCAATTACATTTTTGGACATTTTTATGATACAATTGTGCAACAAAGAAGAGGACAAACAAAATTAAGTTCATTTATACCTTCTTCACATTAACCTCCTGCACTGATTTATGCAGAGTTCTACATATTTCCACTTGCTGTAATTCGGAGCTAAATCAAGCAACTGACTACTTAAAAACACATTGAATACTGTATTTTTCCAAGATGAATATCATACAGTAGTGACCTAATATTTAAATTCTCTACTAGAATCTATTGAGAAAAAAATCTGTACTTTTAAATAACCATATTAGATCAACTTTAACATTTGCCGTAAAAATAAAGTTTACTCACGCACACAACTGCATTTGCATGCTTTCAGTATCTTCCAAAATAGAAGACAAAAGATAAAAAACTGGACAGGGTAAAGAGAATCACAGAATACAGGATGTGAAATGACACAGCTACAATTATTGGCTGATCACACTTACTCTGTATTCAACAGCAGCAGACCATTAAAGCCCTTAATACTTTTATGCCTGCATTGTTCACTAGTCTGGTAAAACAGTTTAGTGCTACTCTAGCTGATGAGGGATCAAAATTTAAGCAATTCATAGAAAGCTTACTCTTAGTCAATGGTAGAAAGGAAGAATGCCACTTGAGGTATTCACTGACTACATCTGAGCAGCATCCTCTTTGGAAACTGTTTGATACAATGCAAGGTTCTTTTAAATTGGTGCTGAAGCCAAGTATACTGTTTTGCCAGCTGGTGATTAGAGTTCAGTTGCTGCTGAGCAGGTAGGCTGGTAATCTAAACATAAAAGTGTTACAAAAGGTATAAATACGCCAGTATATTTCAGGGGTACCCACAGTTCTAGGCAGGCTCTTTTTCAAGGGAAATTTCTCCTCAGAAGCCTAACAGTACATGCTAGAAAGAAAAATTAATTTCTAGACCTTCATATGAATAAAGGAGTACACAGAATTTTGATTAAGGAAACACAGGTCAGCAGGAGAGCACCTGAAGAGCAGCACAAAGGAACTCCAGCCAGTAAGACAGCTTCATCGGGGGACCGACTTAAATGCCTCTATGCAAACGCACGTAGCATGGGGAATAAACAAGAGGAGTTAAGAGACGTGCGCACGCCTGCAGGGCTACGACCTTATTGGCATCACGGAGACGTGGTGGGATGGCTCCTGTGATTGGACTGTTGGGATGGAAGGATACAGGCTTTTTAGGAAGGACAGGCAGGGGAGACGAGGAGGGGGTGTCGCCCTCTATGTCAATGACCAGCTGGAGTGCATGGAGCTCTGCATGGGGATGGATGAGGAGCCAACCGAGAGCTTGTGGGTCAGGCTTAAAGGGAGTACAGGGACAGGTGACATTACAGTGGGGGTCTACTACAGGCCACCCGACCAGGAAGACAGAGTGGATGAGGCCCTCTATAGACAGATAGGAGCAGCCTCACGCTCACAAGCCCTGGTCCTCATGGGGGACTTCAACCACCCCGACATCTGTTGGAGGGACAACACGGCAGGGCATAAGCAATCCGGGAGGTTCCTGGAATGCGTCAATGATAACTTCCTTCTCCAAGTGACAGAGGAGCCAGCGAGGAGAGGTGCTATGCTGGACCTTGTTCTCACCAACAAGGAGGGGCTGGTGGGGAATGGGAAGCTCAAGGGCGGCCTGGGCTGCAGTGACCACGAAATGGTGGAGCTCAAGATCCTCAGGGCACCGAGGAGGGCGCACAGCAAGCTCACTACCCTGGACTTCAGGAGAGCAGACTTTGGCCTCTTCAGGGATCTGCTTGGCAGAGTGCCGTGGGACAAAGCCCTGGAGGGAAGAGGGGCCCAAGAAAGCTGGGTAATACTCAAGGATCACCTCCTTCAAGCTCAGGAGCGATGCATCCCAACAAAGAGGAAGTCAGGCAAAAACGCCAGGAGGCCTGCATGGATGAACAAGGAGCTCCTGGACAAACTCAAACACAAAAAGGAAGCCTACAGAGGGTGGAAGCAAGGACAGGTAGCCTGGGAGGAATACAGAGAAACTGTCTGAGCAGCCAGGGATCAGGTTAGGAAAGCTAAAGCCCCGATAGATTTAAATCTGGCCAGGGACATCAAGGGCAACAAGAAAAGATTCTCTAGGTACGTCGGGAATAAAAGGAAGACAAGGGAGAATGTGGGCCCTCTCCGGAACGAAACAGGAGACCTGGTTACCTGGGACACGGAGAAGGTGGAGATACTCAATGACTTTTTTGCCTCGGTCTTCACTGGCAAGTGCTCAAGCCACACTGCCCAAGCCACAGAAGGCAAAGGCAGGGACTGGGAGAATGAAGAGCCACCCAGTGTGGGAGAATCCCAGGTTCGAGACCATCTAAGGCACCTGAAGGTGCACAAGTCCATGGGATCTGATGAGATCCATCCGTGGGTCCTGAGGGAACTGGCAGATGAAGTTGCTAAGCCACTCTCCACTGTATTTCAGAAGTCGTGGCAGTGCGGTGAAGTTCCCACTGACTGGAAAAGGGGAAACATAACCCCCATTTTTAAGAAGGGAAAAAAGGAAGGCTCGGGGAACTACAGGCCAGTCAGTCTCACCTCTGTGCCTGGGAAGATCATGGAAGAGAGCCTCCTGGAAGCTCTGCTAAGGCACATGGAGGACAGGGAGGTGATTCGAGACAGCCAGCATGGCTTCACCAAGGGCAAGTCCTGCCTGCCTGACCTAGTGGCCTTCTATGATGGAGCGACTACCTCAGTGGACACGGGAAGGGCTACAGATGTCATCTATCTGGACCTCTGTAAGGCCTTTGACACGGTCCCCCACAACATCCTTCTCTCTAAACTGGAGAGGTATGGACTTGATGGGTGGACTGTCCGGTGGGTGAGGAGCTGGTTGGATGGTCGCATCCAGAGGGTGGTGGTCAACGGCTCAATGTCCAGATGGAGGCTGGTGACGAGTGGCGTCCCACAGCGGTCCGTATTGGGACCGGCACTGTTTAATATCTTCATCAGTGACATAGACAGTGGGATCGAGTGCACCCTCAGCAAGTTTGCAGATGACACCAAGCTGAGTGGTGCGGTCGACACGCCAGAGGGACGGGATGCCACCCAGAGGGACCTGGACAAGCCCGAGAAGTGGGCCTGTGTGAACCTCATGAGGTTCAACAAGGCCAAGTGCAAGGTCCTGCACCCAGGTCGGGGCAACCCCCGGTATCAATACAGGCTAGGGGATGAAGGGATTGAGAGCAGCCCTGCCGAGGACTTGGGGGTACTGGTGGATGAAAAGCTGGACATGAGCCAGCAATGCGTGCTCGCAGCCCAGAAGGCCAATTGTACCCTGGGCTGCATCCAAAGCAGCGTGGCCAGCAGGTCGAGGGAGGTGATTCTGCCCCTCTACTCTGCTCTGGTGAGACCCCAGCTGGAATTACTGCGTCCAGCTCTGGAGCCCTCAGCATAAGAAAGACACAGACCTGTTGGAGCACGTCCAGAGGAGGGTCACAGAAATGATCAGGGGGATGGAACACCTCTCCTGTGAAGAAAGGCTGAGAGAGTTGGCGTGGTTCAGCCTAGAGAAGAGAAGGCTTCGGGGAGACCTTCTTGCAGCCTATCAGTACTTCAAGGGGGCTTATAAAAAAGATGGCAGCAAACTCTTTAGCAGGGCCTGTTGCAACAGGACAAGGGGGAATGGCTTTAAACTAAAGGGGGGTAGATTTAGACTAGATATAAGGAAGAAATTGTTTACGCTGAGGGTGGTGAAGCACTGGCACAGGTTGCCCAGAGACGTGGTGGATGCCCCATCCCTGGAAACATTCCAGGTCAGGTTGGACGGGGCTCTGAGCAACGTGATCTAGTTGAAGATGTCCCTGCCCGCGGCAGGGGGGTTGGACTAGATGACCTTTAAAGGTCCCTTCCAACCCAAACCATTCTATGATTCTATGAGTTAGTCATTTCATCTGAGACAGGAGTGACATATATTTTGTCCTAGAATAAGAGCCTTGGGAAATGGACTTCTCAGACTTGATTCAGCAAAACTGGAAATGCTTCTAAACAGCAGAAACAGTAAACTTCGAAGTTCTGGGGTTAAATAAGGAAGAATGGCCTATGTGATTGAACACAATATTAAGAGAGTTGGAAAAAACCCCAGTTCTTCCAGTCATCCAGAAAATGTTGACAAAGATTTTTGTTTCACTCACGCAAAGTTTGGAAGTCCATTTAATAAAAAGTACCGCCTTCATTTCAGAACTGATACACATTTATCCACATAATTGATCACTAGATGCGTGCAGATCAGAATTTCAAAGTGAGACTGTACAATGTTTGTGCCTAATTACTGGAAGTGCATTCAGTAAGTCTTTTTTTCAGGTATTTTGTTGAAGTGACATGCCTACACAGTCGGATTACAGACTACTTGATATAAAGCACTACATATCTGAATTGGTAATCTCCCAAACTTAGTATCAAAATACTGTCATTCTAGTAAAGATGTTTTTAAACATGCAATAATAAATTCTTTGCTTTATGGAGAATGTATTTTCCTCCACTTCCATCTGTAAAACTTAGGGTTTTGCCTTTCCCCCTCTCTCCCCCGCAAACTGTATAAAAAAAATCTGAAGAACTATGTAAAGTATTTTGTACTTAAACAATAAAGAAGGGAAAAAAGGAAACTGCACACTTTAAGAATATGATATGGTTCAATACAGTTATACAAAAGGAAAAGGTTTTGCTGAAATGTTGAACAAAAGTGAACACTTCTAGGAAAACACTTAGGAAAACCCAAGAGATTTATGATTATTCATCCGAAAGCATATCCAATCATTCTTACTCTATTGTCACCTATTTACAAAAGAAAAGGTGAAAAGTTGTCCATCTTTAGGTGTCAAAAACAACTAGACCAATGAACAAAGAAACTAAAGAAACCTGCCACTGCTGCAAGTGCTTCTTTCTTAGCAAAGAAATTAAAAACAGCATATTCGTGTTACTTTTGAAAACTGGATCCATGGGTAGTTTTTCTTGCAAGACCTTTTCTCTCAGCCCAATCACTGAAAAAGAAAACTAACATGCTAAGCAGGAAATTCAATTCCAAATGATCCCATTTAATCTTGCCAGTTCAGCAGCAATTCATTCCAAATTCAGCAGCATACGGCTTGCATGTGTAAAGTAGCAGTGATTCCACAAATCTATCTGGAGTACTTGGCAACTAGCTGCCCCTACATACTCCCCCGCCGCCAAAAGTTAGTGCTATGATGCTGCCCCTCCAATTTGTAACAATTTGTTATTTTAGTATGAAAATAGTCGATTTACTTTCAATATGCCTAAGAGACTCCCTACAGAACTCAACTAAACATGTATCCAAGTACTCCCCAGGATTCAGAAATATAGACATGTATATTTTAATGCTTTAGTTTTACTTAAAACTTGTTTCAGCATTTCCTAAGAAACTTCTATCCATTATAGTACGGAAACTTCATAACATTTTAGAAGGAAAATACATATTTTGGGAAAAAAAGAACCCAAACAAACTAAAACCTCCAAAACAAACCTACAAAAAACAACCCCCTCCCCAAACCAAAAAAACCACAACCCATCATCAAATCCACTAAAAGAAAAGGCCAAAATATGTTTCAGCTTCATTACAGTTAACCATAGGATTTCCCTGCACTTAAAAGGAATACCTCTAGTAGAGATGCAACTTATACCAGTAAAAGTCAGTCCTTCCCTTGATTTTCATCCAGAAGTATATCCACTGGTGTATCCACAAACAGAAAACTTAACCTGGTAAAAGAACTATCCCCCCTACCCCAACCAAAGCCAGTGGTGGTTGTGGTCGTAGTGTCATAATTTATACTAATTAGGGATGTATTTTCACATTAAAAGAAAGCTTGAGTTTTGTCAGAAAAGCACAAAGCTGTAGTAATCCAAGTTTCTTCACAGATTACACTTGTTCTGCACATATTGTAACACTGAAAGTGAATTTAAATGTTTCTTTCCTAAAATATAATCAAGTGAGATTTACATAGCTGTCTGACAATTTTGCCTCAGTGAAAGACTGTTCAGAGTTCAGGAGACACACACTGGTTTGGTAAAAAAGTTGCTTTAAACTGATTTGGGGTCATAGGAAAAAGAAACAAATGGAGAGTTTATTTAAAGTGGCTTGTAGGGTTCATAGACTAATTAGTGCAACTTTTTATATAATCGTATCTATGCCACTATGGTAGAAAGCTTTACAAAGTCATCCAGTAAATTTATCTACCTATTTCAGAACTACTGTAGTAATTTTAAAAGTTTTTATTACGTTAAAATCTTGCACAATTTGACAAGTAATAATAAAGGCTTTTCTGAATTGTGTTTCCACTGTAGTAAGTGTTTCTGAAGTAATGAAGGTATGGCAACTCTACTTTACAAATTCAGACCTACTGCAAATAAAGAGAGATTCCTGTACAAAAGGAAGTTAGGCCATAGCAAACAGTATAGTAGTTTCTGTTCAAGCTTAATAAAGTAAATAACTGCACTGGAAAATATTCTGTTCTGGGCTTTCTGCCATACAGGAAGGGTGTTGAATATGTCAGTGTCCATAATTATTATCAACAGAAAAAAATACCAGAAAGCAACAGTTCAGCTCTTAATTATTTCATGTTATCATTTTCAAGAGTGAAGTACAATTTACATCTTCCTCCCCCTTGTATTCGTTCTGATGTGTCTATACATTTTAAAGTTAGGCTACAGTTCTGAAGTTTGTGTTTCACTATTAAACACAATTTTATTTTTTCCTTTCATCAGAATTGAGTTACTTAATAGTCCACATATTAAGTAGTCTTTATGAATGGAAAGGGGAAGAGGTTTTAACCTCCTTTTTAAAACGAGGAAATATTCCATTATCATTTTTTCTCTAAGAACAAGAAAAAGATAAAACCCCTTTCTTGGGTAGGAAAGTGGATGTTAACAAATGCCTTTTTACTGTTTACTTATCATGTATCAACCTAATGTAGACAACGTTGTCATAATTGTACGTTCAGTTTAAGCAATCACTATTGCATCAAAACCACACAAAAGCAATTCTGGATAGTAAACACAGCAGTAAGATTATTGGCTGGTGATCACTAGCAATTACAGTACTGTCATTTATTGCAATGCTGCTCATCAACTAAGCTACCATTATGAGCATGTTCTTTGTGAACTGCAAAATAAAATGGACCAACTTAAAAATCACCACAAATGTACTTTAAGCAAATGAGTTCCAATTGACATTTGTGATAAGCTAAGATGGCACAAGGCAAGCTACTGTCTCAGACAATGAGAGGTGACTCAAGATCACTGTAACTCAGATGACTGCGATTACTCGTATCTCGATAGCCTCCAGCGTCAATATCCTCCACATTGGAATATTTAATATTAGTTTTAATATCACTAAGAAATTACTAGGGTTGCTATTATCATCTTAAAATACTTGTGATACTATTAATTTAGGCATGAAAATAAAGATCTAAATTTCATCATCCTGCAGGAAATTTTCACTTAAGACTGAAGGTTCTATGGGTATGAAATCTGTTGATATCAAGACAATATAATCTAATTTTCACCTTTTTTCTTAATATTAGTATGGGACAACATATGAGAACTAATACATGACGCGTTTGCATTTAGAGTTAGTATCATGAATCAAGTACTGATTTATCTTAAAAGAAGTTCTGAAACAGAGACAGCAAATCAGATTTATTCTGAAATTCAGGTGTTACAGTTTATGTATTAAGCCAAGAAAGACAATCATTATTTCTAGTTCTGACAATGAAAGCCAACTATTACTTCTCTCCCTGTGTTTTTTTAAAACAAAAAAAACCCCAAACCCCCAAAAACTTCAGTTAGAACGTTTCTTTGTAAAACTGCATTTTTTTCCCCTTGAATGATCTTTACAAATTAAGGCTGAACTTTTATTTCAAACACAATTTTATTTTCCCTATAGAGACTATCATTAAGATACATCTCCATAAATGTGTTGCAGATTAAAATATATTACTACCTTGGTACTGATAACTGAAACCAAACTCAAAGTTTAAACCCCATTCTTTAACAAAATTAATCATGCCAAAACCTTTATGTGCAGATTTCTGTAACATTGTAACACAACTTTGCAGAATGTACAAAAAGGACTGGTTCTCAATGTTGCATCAATTCCACATTAGGTTTTCTTTTTTATTTTTTAAACAATAAGCCTGCATTTCAAGTCTGATTTACAACAACAGTGCATACATTCCAAGGGATACAGAATACCATAATGATGCTTCTGTTCAATGCAATTAAATGAACCCTTTATATTCAGATTCTAACATCCTGACCTACAAAATACACTATACCAACACCAGGCAACACGTTTTAGAAACGATGTTTTTTTCCAGCAATGCAATAAAAGACAATGGTTAACTCCACAACGCATACTGAATTTCTGAATTGCTGAAAACAAGGCATATACCTGTTCCTTTACAGAAGCTAAAATGGTAGTGGCAGTAGTCTCTGGTTCCATGCCTGGGCCTGTGGAAGTTTCCTGTGTTGTCTGTGGCAGCCCCTCCTCCACCACTGGGGTCTGCTCAGGGGCTGGCATTTTGCCTGTAATAACAATATTTTAAAATAGTTTACATTTTGAGCCGGTGATGTTTAAGAAAATTCAAGTTTTCAGGATTATAAATTCTCTTATCTTTTTTCTAAAACCTTTCCAAACAACCAAATTAGCAGAGAACTTTGTATTATTAATATCAACATACTGTATTATTAATATCAATATTACTGTGCTTCACCTTCATAAACTAAAATCAGAATTACATACAGAATGTGAGGGTTGGGCAGAAGCAACTAGGCAGCATGACGTTTAAAGATTATTTTTAAAATACTACTTTGTGGTAGTTACTAAAGGTAGCAAAATCCAAGATGCGTGAAAAATACTAGTGTTAAAAATCAAGAACACCCAGGATCAGTCAAAGTTTACCACATGTGCAGTTTTTAGCATAGAAGAATGACATGTAACAGCAGAGTGCTTTGCTGTGAGGAACAAACCATGGAAGAGACTAATTATGGTAATAAAAAGTTAATGGGAATAATGCTTCTAGTGTTCTTTTTGCAAAAGAGGAAATTAAAACACTAAAGTTAAACCAATTGCCCTGGGCTATGGATAGCGTGGAAAGGACAGACAGGATTAGCACTCAAGAACCCCAAGCCTCATTATCGTGGAGGCAGCACACTAACTATTCCAGTACATGTAAAAAAAGCAACTAATTTGTTCAACTATAGAAGTCACTATTAACTAATATCACAGAGATAGTTACGAAGTGTTTAACACTGAAAATAGCAAGTAGGTGGCATTGATGTAATTTCTGCGCATATAACACGCTTTAATTTCCTTCAGAAAAAAGAAAATAAAGCTCATAAGGTCTAATGTTAAAAGTAGTCAATATTTCATTTCAGATTTTCAGAACAAACTCAATATTCCTAGAGGAGACCAATACGAACAGCACCTTTCTTCTCTTCATTTTGCAAGGAGCAGCTTACGCTGCAAACAGGCTCCAAGGCCAGGAACAAACCCGTAACACTTCTCAGTCATGATGTCCTGATTAACGGGGGAGGTCCCGGATGACTGGAGGCTTGCCAATGTGACGCCCATCTACACGAAGGGCCGGAAGGAGGATCCGGGGAACTACAGGCCTGTCAGCCTGACCTCGGTGCCAGGGAAGATTATGGAGCAGTTCATCTTGAGGGCGCTCACAAGGCATGTGCGGGACAACCAGGGGATCAGGCCTAGCCAGCACGGGCTCATGAGAGGCAGGTCCTGCTTGACCAACCTGATCTCCTTCTATAACCAGGTGACCCACCTAGTGGACGAGAGAAAGGCTGTGGATGTGGTCTACCTGGACTTCAGTAAAGTCTTTGACACTGTCTCCCACAGCATTCTCCTAGAGAAGCTAGCGGCTCACGGCTTGGACAGGTGTACTCTGCGCTGGGTCAAAAACTGGCTGGACGGCCGGGCCCAGAGAGTTGTGGTGAATGGCGTTAAATCCAGTTGGCGGCTGGTCACGAGCGGTGTTCCCCAGGGCTCAGTACTGGGGCCGGTCTTGTTCAATGTCTTTATCAATGATCTGGATGAGGGGATCGAGTACACCCTCAGTAAGTTTGCAGACGACACCAAGTTGGGCGGGAGTGTTGATCTGCTCGAGGGTAGGAAGGCCCTGCAGAGGGACCTGGACAGGCTGGATCAATGGGCCGAGGCCAGCTGTATGTGGTTCAACAAGGCTCAGTGCCAGGTCCGGTGCCTGGGTCACAACAACCCCATGCCACACTACAGGCTTGGGGAAGAGTGGCTGGAAAGCTGCCCAGCAGAGAAGGACCTGGGGGTGTTGGTTGACAGCCGGCTGAACATGAGCCGGCAGCGTGCCCAGGCAGCCAAGAAGGCCAATGGCATCCTGGCCTGTATCAGAAATAGTGTGGCCAGCAGGAGTAGGGGAGTGATCGTGCCCCTGTACTCGGCCCTGGTGAGGCCGCACCTCGAATACTGTGTTCAGTTTTGGGCCCCTCACTACAAGAAGGACGTTGAGGTGCTGGAGCATGTCCAGAGAAGGGCAACGAGGCTCATGAGGGGTCTGGAGAACAAGTCTTCTGAGGAGCGGCTGAGGGAACTGGGGTTGTTTAGCCTGGAGAAGAGGAGGCTCAGGGGAGACCTTATCGCTCTCTACAACTACCTGAAAGGAGGCTGTAGTGAGGGGGGTGTTGGTCTCTTCTCCCAAGTAACAAGCGATAGGACGAGAGGAAATGGCCTCAAGTTGCGCCAGGGGAGGTTTAGATTGGACGTGAGGAAGAATTTCTTTACTGAAAGAGTGTTTAAACATTGGAAGAGGCTGCCCAGGGAAGTGGTTGAGTCACCATCCCTGGAGGTATTGAAAAGACGTGTAGATGAGGCGCTTAGGGACATGGTTTAGTGGGCATGGTGGTGTTGGGTTGACGGTTGGACTCGATGATCTTAGAGGTCTTTTCCAACCTTAATGATTCTATGACCTGTTTTAACCATGACCATCCCTTCTCCATCACCTACCTTCTAAATGCTGAATCGGCATAAAGCTGGGCACACACTACCCTAAAAAGACACAGAACAACCTACAAGATCAGTGGCTGTGCTAAAGCTGCATGTTCCTGATTTGGTTGGAAGAGTAGTTGAGTTGACCCTCAAGGGATCTCTTCCAGAATCACCCTACAGGATTGCTTGCCCTCTCGGGACTTTTTCTGCATTGGTGCCTATACACAGAGGCTGAGTACAGGCAAAGCACTATGTTGTCAGAGGACTTCTATGCTACTACAGACAGCCTTGGGCAGAAAAGATGAGTGGAAACCAGAAGAGAGAGGATGTAAGAAAAAGTACTTGTGTTCCGCTTCGTGTACAGCAGCACATGCACCATGAGGAGGACAACTTCTGGTCAGGCTTACGAGCCTCTTCAAGTGTGTTAGCAGGTGGTCTTTATCAACCACACTATTCTAGTCTGCTAAAAGAGCTGGTATCACAGTTAACGTGCAGTTTCACATCAGCCACTGAGGGAATCAAACAAAAGCTTCAGAGAAACTAAAGTGAGATGAGTGATGAGAGGCAGTGGAGTAGTCATGGGGGCAACATATGGTGCAGGAGCCTGGTCACCCATCAGCTTCTATCACCGTGAATAGAAAAAGAAAAGCTGCTTCCAAAAGCATGTTAGAGCAAGAGCCTCACTCAGGCTCAATTGCTTTCTGGAGAAGGGCCTCTCCTCCCCTCAACAACCGCACAAGTCATACAGGGAGACTGTCCAGTAACCTGAAAAGAGTCTGTATAAATAGCCCATTTTCACTTTATGTCCGTATTGCATTTATCTTCTGGAACAAAGAAAAAGAAATTGCACAAATACCACGCTGCCAGGTTTCTGGCATCAGGACTGCAAAGGGAAATCCGAACACACTAGTTTAGCGACACAAAGAGCAACTTCTTTTCCTTCTTCCCTCACCTCACCTTCCAACAGGACCGAACCACCATCATGGCCACACTCTGTCCTTCTCCTAATCTAAAAAAATTTAAGTCCAGAGTACATGTTTCTTCCTCTCCCACCACAAGCACAGCACCTCAACACCCCAATAAAGCCCTTCCCCGCCAGCCCCACCTCACCTCGCCCACACCCTGCTCTCTGAGGGAGAGGAGGCCCCGCCACCGCCATGCTCGCCGGCTCCAGCTTGGCACCACTCCTCACCACCGACCACCAGGGCAGGTGCTCAGGCCCTGGCCACGGGGGAGTGGGGCACAGCGGCAGGCTGCAGGGTGCGCAGCCCCCCAGCCCTCCCCACCCAGGCCGCCAAGCCCCAGGGGGCAGGAGGCAGCAGCCCCACCTGGACCACGGCCTCCGGCCCGCCTCTCCTCTCCTCCCCTCCCACCTGCCTATTCCTGGCTGGCTCCGAATAAATACACTCTTCGCTTAGGTGCCACAGATTTGGTGAGAGAAACAGGGAGGAAAGGGAAGAGAGCACGAGAAAGGGAGGCGAGACAGCGTTTTCCTGGCCCTCCCATGCCTGCTGTTCCTCTCCCCAGGCACAGTGGTGCGGCCGCACCTGACAGGACCGTGGGGCAGGCAGCCCCGGCAGGGCGGCTCTGCAGAGACCGGCACTGCGCACAGCCCACCCACCCCTCCAGGCAGCGGAGGTGAGAAGCCCTCTTCCTTCGTGACTGGAGAAGGAGTGAACGGCAGCACTGTCACCTCCTCCAGCTACCAGAGTCCTTACCTCTACCACAGAAGCTAGAATACAGTAAGTTGATTTTCTAACAACAACAAAAAAAAAAGGGAAAAAAAGAAAAAAAGAAAGAAAAGCAAAAGATAACAACCATTTCTTCCACTGTCACTTTATCAGACTCAGTTGATCGCAATCTGTGTTGAAAGGCCTGTGGGTATGTCTGAAGGAGACGGAGGTGGGTCCCTCGCAACTGGAACAGAACTTACTCTTGGAGAATAGATATAAAGTGCTATTACATGCTATTTGGCTTGCAAAGTACCACCAAACAAAAAAACAGCCATGTCTGGCACTTTTGAAACAACATTTTTATTCATTTCAAGCTTGCAAATACAAAGGCTGCCACAGAGATTTTTATAAGCCAACCGTAAGCCTGGCATACACCTAAAACTTCAAGGACCCTTGTTTCTACAAGAACGAGTCAAATAGCATTCAAGAAAGCAGAATAAAAACCATGCTCTAATAGTTATAAAAGGATTTTGAAAAGTCAAAGATGTAACTTTAAGGTTTTAGAGAATAAAAATGTATTCTTTTAAGGTTTTACTTGTAAAAATCAATGCTTTCATCAACCTGTAATAACCCAAAGAATCACAGAATACACATTACGATTCCCAGGGCCATACCTGATTTTTTTAAATCACTTTCCAGAGTTCTTTTATGACTAGAACTCAGTATTTCAGGTTTCTAAATGGACTGTTAAATTTGCAAGCATATCATGAAGTAATAAAACTATCCAGTCAAGCTTTTCCTTCATTTAGGAATATTTGCTAAGTAATCAAAAGGCCAAATCTCAAAAACTCTCACAAGTTACACATGAGTTTCTTTCAGAAATGGGCTGCTTTCTTGTCCATACATCCCAACACGTCTTCATCTGCACGGTAACCAGGGGAGTGTCCATTGTGTTTTGGGACTTCCAGGTGAGAAACACAAAATACAGTACGATAATAAATAAAGCCAATCTTTCAAATAAATAAAGGCAGCACTGAATTCTCAGTTATGCAGTTATGCATGTCTGTTGCTTTAAATCAATTAAATATTTAGATGTGTTGTGGTTTAACCCCGGTGGGCAGCTCAGCCCCACACAGCTGCTCGCTCACTCGCCCCCAGTGGGATGGGGAAGAGAACTGAAGGGTAAAAGTGCAAAAACTCATGGCTTGAGATAAAGGCAGTTTAGTAGAGAAAGCAAAAGTTGCACGCACAGGCAAAGCAAAATAAGGAATTCATTCACTGCTTCCCATCAGCAGGCAGGTGTTCAGCCATCTCCAGGAAAGCTCAGATTCATCATGCGTAACAGTGGACTGAGAAGACAAATGCCTTAAGTCCCCCCCCTCCTCCTTCTTTCAACCAGCTTTTATTGCTGAGCACGATGCCATATGGTATGGGATATCCCTTTGGTCTGTTGGGGTCAGCTGTCCCGGCTGCGTCCCCTCCCAGCTCTTTGTGCACCCCCAGCCTGCTCGCTAGTGGGGTGGCGTGAGGAGCAGAAAAGGCCTTGAGGCTGTGCAAGCACTGCTCAGGAATAACTAAAACATCCCTGTGTCATCAACACTGCTTTGGTCACAAATCGCAGACAGCACCATAGGAGCTACTATGAAAAAAATTCAACTCTATCCCAGCCAAAAACCAGTACAACATCCCATCATGGTCATACTTTCTAAGTTTCCAGTTCTTTCCAAAGGTCTAACTATGGTTTACAAAAACAAGTTATGAGATACCTTAAAACACTGAAATCAGTGCAATATTTATTCCATCAAACAAAAGAGACTTCTTAATTTTCTGTAAGACATACGGGGAAGAAAAGCTCAGCTTTTTTTTTTTACTTTACTTAGAAGCTTCAAAAAGTCAAGGTTTTTTTTTATCTATGATATGCCACAAAAGTACTATTAAAATGTAGTGCCGATTCCTTGTAAGTGATCACTTTCAAAGTATATTGTCTAACTGAATGCTTAAAACTGGACTGACTAAAAACCTCTACAAAAATATGATATAAGCACAGATGTGAGATGATCTCAATTTGTCTTTTCCATAATTTTATCTGTCACTCTCTTCTCACCCCAACACTGTGAAATAACTCTTCAATCTATCTGTAGTAAATTTCTGTAACCAGTCAAGAAAATGTACATCCAAACTAGTTGGAAGGTACGGTAATTTCTCTGAACAGAGAATATACCCAATATTGAGTCTCTAATAATAACACTCAGATGAAAACCAATCAAATTAATTATTAATGAAGATGTCAATGTTAAATGTACATCTATCTCAGTGTTAAGAGGTATAATGAGAACACTATACCCTTCCACATAGGCAGTTGTTTTAACTGCTGTTCTTTCAATTAACACGTTTCTTGGCAAAGTTACTGATTTTCTAATCTCAATTTCAAGATTAGACAGCTGTTGGCTTTGATCCTACAAACACTTACATACATACTCAAGCTATTGCAAACGAGTATGCTCATTCACTCTGACCTCCTGTGTGGCCAGGCAGCTGCCAGGCACATGAGCTCAGGGTGATGTGGTGCAGGAAAGGAAGGAACGGGGAGATGCTGTCTGAAGCCCAGCCCCTCAGAGGACCCTGTCCCCACCACTGTGCCTCCGTCTAGGCATGCTGTTTGAGGAAAGGAACTCACAAGTTAATTTAGATTCTCATATTCACTTTACAGGAATAGGAAATACCAAATGCAGGATTCACGAGAGCCTTAAAACCAGGTACAAGTAAAACTCAGGAGGAGTTAATAAGAAAACCTCTTTCTTCCTTACGCAAGACTGGGATTTACTGGCTGAAGATACTTCCTGAGTTGTGTTACTCACTCCTTCGGGTATGGATAACTGGTTCATTATTGGAAAACAAACAACCAGACTTCATCCCTCAAAAAATTAGGTCCATAGTTATATTGCCTGCCTCTTTTGTCATGGCCCAGCAGTTAGATCTCACCCAGAATGGGAGACTTTGTTCCTACATCTTTCCTTGTCTGTCCAAATCCTCATCCCCTACAACCCTTTGCTGCAGTATCACAGCTACTAAGCTGCAGTCAGAACAGATGCGGGGCTGCTTTCTACAAACCTTATATGTGGATGAATCAGACAATATACACAGGTACCATTTATAAAGGCACCTTAAAGCTTCCCTGTAACCCAGCTCTTTTAATTCTCACACTGTTCCTGCACGTCAAAGACACTGAGATCTATGTAGGCATAATGAAAACTCAGAAAACATATTTTATTGTTCTACTGCTTTGTGCAATGCATTTCAGCATATCTTATTCACATAACTTCATAAAATTCCTGAATATGAGAGAAAAGTTTACAGACTTAAGTTCTCTGCTATAGCAAAGAATACATGACAATTGAAAGACTTAAATGTTCTGAGATGATCTTTTGGTGGATGTTGCAGAACTACAGATTT
Organism: Aptenodytes patagonicus; assembly: GCF_965638725.1. Lineage (NCBI taxonomy): Eukaryota > Metazoa > Chordata > Aves > Sphenisciformes > Spheniscidae > Aptenodytes > Aptenodytes patagonicus. The sequence goes on along the minus strand of NC_134954.1, from coordinate 76,345,231 downwards.
GTGAATGGTGTAAATGGTTCTAGTATAGCTCAAAACTGTCATGTGAGATCCTCTGAAACTTTTGGGGGAGATTAACAGCAGACTTGAGAACAGTAAGAATTTGCTACTATTTTCAGTAGATTTCAGTCTCTGATCAAAATAATGTATTTTCAATCATTTAAATAATTTTTCAGAAAAATTGTTAAATGCTTCATCTTGTAGCATATGTCTAGGAAAATTCTTAACACCTATTCTGAATTTTGAAATTCTCTATTTAAAAAGCAAAAGACAAAAGAACAGAAGCAGTGACAATCTAGCTCTAAGGCTGGCCTGCATTTACATTTTCAAACGAGATGCAAGTGTGCAAGGAAAATAAAGCTGTTCAATTTGAAGCCTCTAGTCTGAAATACCCTACAATAATTCTGAAAATAGTGGCTTTTCCGTCCTCTCTACCGTGGAAGCTCACTGAAATGGTTTCATGAAACCACACAGAAAGTCAGATCAGAGCAAACCAAACCATCAAAAAGAGGTAGCTTTCAATCCAACAAGTGTACAGCAGAGACCATCTCTTTAGGCAACTGCAGGGATTTGCTTGAGTAAACCACATTTCAACAGCCACTTTAACTGTCTCTTTAGAGGATACCTATTGCCTCCACTATGCACAATTAGCTTGTTTACATCTAGCACGCAAAAACACCTACTCCTAAAAACCTCCCAGATGTTCTCCTTTTGTACAAATGCAGCAGACTTCTTGGCACCCCAGCATTGATGATGGGGCAGATTCACCAGTTCTCTTTAGTAGCTTGCCAATCCTGGCTTTCACACTGGTCCTCTAAGCTTGCAGTGAGGTTGTAGGTTGCCAAAATGCATAATGTCTTCTTTTGTGTCTGATCGAATGGTCAAACAGCTGCAAAGCAAATAGGTTCAGTGAGTTCATCTGACACAAAGCTATGCTTTTTTTGGGGGGGTGGGGTGTATTTTTCTGAACCAGCCATCTTGCAGCCGTACAATCACTGATGCAAGGAAGGAACAAGAATACACAGTTGAGAAGGAGAGAAGAAATATGAGAAATCACTCAGTGTAGGAAACCATGCTTTAATTCTTCATTCTCATTAGTCTCCACTCCCCACCTTCCACTGCTCCTCCTGTTATTTTCTTAGAGATATCCAGGTAGTTTTGCCAGCACCGAGTAATCCCTCTCCTTGTAGTGCGGGCCCAAGGAGAACCCAGACCTTTCCAGGTTGCCTGCAAAACAGCAAAAGCAGTGCTTTTCCACAGCTTCCTACTAATTTCCTTCCGTATTCCTCTCGCCTTCCTTACACAGGTGATTCTCCCAAATTTTCTCTTTACCTGTGTTCCCTGTTTCTGAGCCTCCCATTGCTGACCTGAAGCGAGTAACAAAAGTCACCAGAGTAATTCGCACTGAAGAGGTAATATAATTCTTATGAATGCTGTCAACTAGGATAGGATAGACTGTATTACTTTCAAGAGGGAAACATGAGAAAAACAACGAGCAACATCTCATCACTAAAAATTCTCATATTTATCTAGCTACAAGATTAACTCAAGCAACAGGAGTAAATCACCAAGGACATCAGAGCAATACTCGTTAGTACAGAAGAAAAAAGCTCCAATAAGCTAAAATCAGCTTGCTGGGACACTGACATTTATTATACAAGTAAGTTATTCTTACAAATCTATGCTTAAGCAACAAGGCACATCTCAGCTCTCGGTCAAAGACTCTTGTTTTTTCATTTACAGTATATGTGAAAGTCAAAACCAAATCAAGACTTACTACATTTCTACAGTTTTTAGATGAAGACATGATTAAAATTTATCTGACTGTTTGAGTTACTTCACAGACATGTCAGTACACTTCTAGGTATGAGTAGCTCCTATTAGGTCCATCCTGCTACAAGGATGGAGTGTTGCTCGCCTACAAACTAGGCAGTGATTTGCATTCTCAAGCTTGGTGCAACCAAGTGACTGAACTAAGACAAACTGTATTATGTCTACCAGTCTATAGTCATGTGTTTGGATGAAAAGACAGCAGATGACAACTTATCCACTTGCAAAGATGATGCAAGCAATTAAAAATGGATTATGTGAAAGATGGCTCAAACGTTTACATGAAAAATAGGTTTAAAAATTTCCAGATGCAGTAAGTCAAGTTACTTCAAATATCACACTATAAGCTAAACATCCTGTTAAGATATCACTTTTCTTTATGGACATTAGTAGTGCAGAAGTTTTGTTCACATGGGCTTAACGATGAAACCAGGGAAGCAAATATATTATCTGATGAAAACATGGAAGAAATTGACTTCTGTAATGACAGGATAAAAAAAATTACACCTACATAATTGTGCAGACTGAGTCCCTCAGTAACAAAAGAAACCTACATGCAACTGATCCACTGTCTGAGAAATGTGGGAGATGTGTTCAAATATCTTACTGCTAAATTTACTGTCTTCCTCATCCCTTTTTCTTTTCAGGATACATTTTTCCCCCTTTTTTTTTTTAAATACATTCAGGTTCAAAAGGCATCTGGTGCTATGTCCTTTTTAAAATGTTAAAAATTATTACCCTAGCTTTTGAATAAATGTATTTTTGTTACAGCTCCTCGTAAAAGACAGCCTTTTTTTTTTTTTCTGGCCGATGGCTACATACTTTAACTCCACTCTAGTGAGCAGGCAAGATTCTACATCTGCGAATATCCAGTCGTAACATGCTCACAAGATTAATATTTTTATAACTTTCAAACTAACCATTCAATAGAAGAGATCACACAGATATAGAAGACAACCATTTTGAATAAAGGCATATTTATGATCATATCCGTCAAGGCCTGAGGCACTATTTGTAGCTCACCTTAAAAAAAGAAGAATCTTTGTCACCTGAAGGATGTCTGGAGAATGTTCGCACTTCACAAATATATGAAGTACCGCAAGCTAATTGGTAATAAATAGAGTTTTCAGTAGTTTAAGTCAACAAGGCTCCGTGCCTTAAAGAAAACACAAATGACAGACCCCAAATCTGAACCTTTCCTTTGGACCATCCCGAGTATGTATTGCTCTGTTCAGCCCATATATCTGAATCCATTGCCATTTAGAACAACCTCACCAGAGCATAGTGCTCAAAACCAAGTCTGCAGACTAGCAAACAAACAGCAGATTTATCTCAAGGGAGAAAGTTCAGTCTTATCCTAGTGCAGACTGAGAGGGAGGAGGGATCTGTAGTATCACAGAAGGATTTTAGATTTTCCACACAGACTGTCAGGTGACAAAGACATTAATCAATTATTCATTCAACCATTCATAGAAGGATAAATTCTTAGTTTGCAGTTGGAATATTCTCAATTCATTTAGGGTATGAAGTCATTCAGAATGAATGTCACAGAACAACACAACTTAAAAACTGTAATGGCCGAGTAACTGCAGTGCATGTATGCTGTGCAGTACTGCTACTAAATGCTTGCAAAGTGTAGGAGCTCCAAACCGACACTTTTCAATCTCCCACCTGAAAACTCCTATAAACAAGCAAACAGGAGTTAAACTGAGAATAATTGTAAGTAAAGATATAAACACTACCAAGCAGAACAATATCTGCAGGTGTTATTAAATTTCCACTTATATTTTCTCCTAGCCCTGTAAAATTATTACTGAAGTATTGCTCTATACATTATTGCTAGATATAATGCACACTAACTGTAGGCAGATGTATTTCAACTGGAAGCATTATAAAACCAAATTCATTTTATATGCATTTATAGAAGTATGCGTCTCAATTTTGTCATTTAGCATATTGGAAAAAAATTATTATATAAACAATTTTCCCAATGATAAAAATTGACAGCTACAACCACAATTTTAAAAGACAGCTGAAGAGTTACAGACTTCCACAGCTCCCCCTGTTTTGCCAATGCAAGTTTTTGAGGGACGTAGTGTAAGGTGCATCACTGAGATGGTCTGGAACTAGACATTATCAACCCCCTGTTGCATCCTGCCTTTAAAAAAACAAAACCAGACTAGATCAGTGGTGTGATTTCACTTATAACAGACTCGCGTATTTTTACTGACACTGCAGTCTCCATCTCTGCTTTAAGAACCATGGTTCAGGAATGACTGACCAATGAGCAGCAACTTAAATCGGGTTTAGCAGGGAGAAAAATCCAGCTACGCCCTTGCAAAGTGTAGAAACTGGTGATGTTAAAACTTCTGCTTTTCCTCAGGATACATTTATAAGTTCTTTAATGCAACCTATGTTTGTTCCTGCTCAAATGACTACTACAGAAATGTCAAAATCTTGTATACCATAAAGATCAATTGGGCAATGCCACTGTTTTCTAATAAACATGGCTATGGATTAAGCAAAAGGCTTTACTAAAATGAAGTTTTAGCAATTGCTAAACTGTAGTTTACTCTTCATTTTGCTCTGAAACGTAACTGCACAGCAAAACTCAGTTTGCTGCTAAGAATGCTCTACATGCAAACTTCTATATTTAAGCAAACGGAGTGCTCTCCTTTTCTGTTCTCCAAGCTAGAAGCTAAAAAAAGTTGCGTGTAGTAGCAAACTCTACATGAATTAGACAACAAGCGTCTGGCTTTTAAGGCCAAAATTACCAATACATCAATCAGTTTTCCAATCTCCCAAAAAAGCAGTATCATCAGTATTATTTTTCTGAGGTATATTTGACTTTGTTTACCCTTAAAAACTTTAAGTACTTGTAGTAGGATTACACATAACTCTAGAGAAAATTTAGTATTTATACTAATACTTTTATAAAGAGATGGAAGAGCTGTGAAACACCAAAATTTACAAGTGACATTACGATTAGAGGAGATCAAAGACAACTAAGTAACTTGAGGAAAACCATAAAGCAAGGTGAATGAGCTAATGTTGATAAATACAAAATTATATGATCTATTCCTACCAAAGCAAACCATATGCCTTCCCATAGTAGGGGGTGGATGATAGGGCGTAACTATAAAGTTAGACACACGTAGGTTAAAATGTTTGGCTAGGCATGAAGACTTTTTGCAGAAGTGCCATAAGGGGAGAAAAGTCAGGTCAATGGTACATTAAATAATGTCAATAATTTTAACCACGCTCTGAAATAGATGCCCACAGTACAAAATGTAGACAATTCAGTATACAGCAACAAGAAAATTCAGAGGGATAGAAAACTATATACCAAAGGAATGAAGATTAAGTGTGGAAATGGTCAAGAAGGGATACAAATACTGAATGATGGCAAACGGTTCAGGTTTTTTACTGATGCTCAGTTAAAACAAAAAGAAACTCTCACACCAGTATTCACAAGCTTCCTGTTGTCTGGAAGTACTGCATCTTTACGCAGCACTCTACGATGATGCTAAGATGCGATTTTCTTCTCTCAGTGAAAAACATTTCTTCCTGTAAAATCTCCTACAGGCAATTTTGTCATGCAATGGCAGTATTTTGCATAAAAGTTTACCAGTTGGAGACAGCATTTAGATAGCTTTCCTGCCTCAGTTCCTGAAAGACTGAAAATATGACTCAAAGGTATTTTAAAAGCTCAAATCCAAAGTTTCAAAGGAATCTCAAATACTGGTCACAACAACATAATTCTTATTTCTACCTTTTAATTCCCTGCTCCATATTCTAGTCTAATTCTAATTTCTGAGCAGGGAAAATTAAGCACACCAAAACCAGTAACAGGCTATTTTGTAGGCACTAGAACTTTCAAGTGTTAAGAAATAGCGTGGATTTGTCAAGAGCAGATTATATCAAATCTACCTAATTTTGTTTTATGAAAAGAGCATTAGAAGAAATACATCTTGAATGTAAAGCTTTTGACACTGCCACGTGGCCTTCTGACAAGCAGCCTAGACAGCATAGGTGAAAATACCACAGGGGAAAAGAGGTAGCCAGTGTAACTTGCTAGAAAGTTGTAATCAAAGCAGTAGTTAACAGTTCACTTACATCGAAAGAAGGCTTGAAATGGGGTTCTGTCACAGGTACTGCCTGGACACAGTTACCTGGGATAACAAATGAAAGCTAGCACCATGGTCAGCATTTTGTAGATGATAGCTGGGGGCAGGAGAGGGGAATGCGCGTATCATTGAGTGGTAGGGCCAGCATTCAGAGGTCGTGAACTGTAGGAGAATCTCTCTAAAAACAAATGCCAAGCTCAAAAGCAGCTGATCCCAACTCAAACTGAACGTTAAAGCTTGTCTATCCATCCCAGTGATACCCACTGATTTCACATTACCTCCACACGCATAATCCTGCCTTGCCTATATTCACGTTCACCCAGGCTACAAAGATGATCAAAGTCCTACACTGAAGCAGGAACAAATGCAGTGCTGAAGACAACCAGCAAGACAACAGCTCTCTGGAAAACAACATGAAGCTGGGATGCCTGTAATGAAAGCATACTTTCCTGTGACAAAGAAAAAGGAGGAGAAAAAGGCGGGGGGGGGGGAGGAACCAACCACCCCTCATTTATCACTCCTGCTTATTTTCCATTTCCCACTGCACTGAAATGCACGATCTTCCCAGTCTGCTTAGCTAAAGAAGTATATCCAGTTTTGTGCACCCAATTTCAAGTTAGATCAATTGAAAAGTTACAAGAGAGCAACCAAAACTACGCAAATTTTATATAGGAGTTGCCTGTGTTTGGATACAAAACAGAGACTATGGGGAAAAGTGATTAAGTGCTGAAATATTGAAGTCACCGCAGGAAAGACAAATCAATGGTCAAGGATAATATTTAAAAGCTACTGCTATCTTCTTGCCAGGTATCAGGCAATATCAATGACATTAATTATTTAAGTGCTACTCTCTCTTCTAAATGGGATACTGGCATGCTCTTCGCCCCTTCCAAATTCAAACAAACTTTATTTTTTAGACCTTTTCATAACTATAGATAATAGAAAAAATTAAATGCTCACAGTTATGATTTAGATATGCCTGACAATTAATACTGATATTAAGCAACTCTACCACCAGAAAAGTTACAAACTTAATCAGTTATTTTCACTGTGCTTTAACATGAAGCTCAAAATGAGGGGTTTAAGACACAGCTATCAAAAGCAAATCCTCTCAATAACATGAAGTAGTTGAAAAATTACACAATTTTAAGTCTTTAAAAACACAACAATTAATTACTGGTTTAGGGGATTTCCACTTTCAAAATAGAGAAAGCCTGCTCTTGCTTGCACTGTGCAAGTCCAGGAAAATGTCAGTATAACAACTCAGGAAATACACTCATGGATGACAACAGCAGAAAAGAATGCACTTCCAGAACTTGCAAGATTGCTATTGCATATAACACTTAAATAGTAATTGTAGTTAGAGGCATATCTTTCCATTTTTGAATGTCTTAGTTAAGCTTCATAAAAATATATACAATTTCAGTCAGCTGATATTGAACTGAACTTTCTGAGCTCTGTAAAGTAAGGAAGAGGAAGCAGCTGAGCACCAGGCAGAAAAGCACCCCAAGCCAAACAAAGCCCGAACATCCTTCAGCAGTATAAAGCACTAAAACCAGTCCTATTTGAAAGGGAAGAATCGAGAAGAAACACCTCTATTACTATACCACAGGAACTGAAAATATTTGTTACACGTATCATTTATACTATCTAAAAATGAAACATTTCAGCAAAGTGTTTTAAGTCAGTTGCTAGTTATCTTTTCAATATCACAGACAGCAGGATAAATTACAGATGTTAACAGGATACGTATCTACCTAATTGCATTTTTTGCCTTTCTATTTGTGAGAGACCACTTCAAATCCAAAAATTTTAAAATGGAGCTTTTCAGCAAAGACATAGAAGAGGTTCTACAGAGGGTTTAACCTCTTTTTGCTTTTTCTTTTAAAGCTCACCTAGTGCATTCTCTATTAGTTCAGTTCTCATATGATCAGACAGGTAAAGCTGCAAATGCCAGAGCAAATGTTAACACACCCAGCAAAGGAAGAGCAAAAATAGGCTCAAAAATCTACCTTACACTTCTCTTGTTTAAGGGAAGTGTATAACACTCCACTTCTTTTGTCAAACAAAAGCACAATAAAAACTTAATGAAAACTGTCTGCCTTATATAGTCTGCATATAATTATTTCTTCAAATAACATTTTTAAAGAAGTTGCTTCCTTACAATGGCAAATACAGTTTGTAACTTGTTTCTCTACAGTAATGCTGCTGGTTAACTCCAAATAACTCTCAACACACCTTCTGATGAACATTGTTAAAATCTTTTTTTATATGTTTTAAAAATAGACTTCAGCGAGACTATTAATGCAGACTTCAGATCAACATGTCCAAATACAGCAAAGTAAACACACACACACTCACATACTACCTTGTCCCATTTTTATCTGGTTTTAATAGTGATGCTGTTGCTGCTTGTCAACATCCTCTTGTTGAGCCACAGGAAGGATATGCCCAACGATTTTGTCAGATACATGGAATAAGCCAGAAGTCCCTTAACTTGTCATTTATGGTCACCTTAAAAGGTAGCATTTACTTGCAAGTGAACTGATAGAGTAACATGCCCATGGTGTTGTGGAGAGTTTCTGTCCTCAGACTAGCAAAGCAGCACACAGGGATCTGAGCAACACTGGCATTCAACACAGGCCATCCACCACTGAACAAAGCATGCGTGTCTGGTGCAGTGAAATGCAGACACAGAAGAGTCACGTGAGGTTCACGACCCGGCCCAGGACAACCTAGGCTTTCTCCCAGGAGGATTATCCTGCCCACAGACTGCTGCTGCTGCTGCTGCAGTGCTCCCAGCGCTGGGGACAGCAGGACCACCTCTGCACAGTGCTGCACCATGCTGCTAAGCATGCCTGTGCTCCAGGGGTCGGGCCTGTCTCCAAGGCTGAGACCAACGCCAGGGAGCCAGCCCTCATCTCAGAGAAGCCGATTTGAAATTCTTTCAAAACCGAGGTCATCACCATCACTACTCCTACCAATAGGAATTAGAAATACAAAGCATTTAAATGAAGGAAAACGTAATAGAACTGGCACAGGACAAAGCTCTGACACGAGGTTGGTTACTTGTTCCATACTTGTCACCAACTAACGCCTCACAGGGGTGGGCCTACTCTTTAGACCTCATTATCCCCAAATATGTCTTCATGAAAGTGAAACATTTTATTTATTGAAATGGCAACACGAACTTCAGGTTTCACACTGAATTCTGAAGAACTGATGATCTAACCTCACTGATGACCTATTTGCAAGAGATGTAAAGACTTGCGTCCATGCCAAGTATATAGCATGCTCAAAGCTACAAACTTTCAACAACAAAAAAAAAGTCTTCCTTAATAAACTATTCATTCAGTGTCTTCACAACAGACTGTTTTGTGATATTTCCAATTTATTAGTTACAAACTTAATTGATCAGTGAATTGTAAGACCCACTGACCAAAGCAAAATTCAAAAGATAGGAACAGTCATGTTACCCGCTTTCAACTTCAGAGAGAAGTCATGTCTCTGGAGACTGTTGATTTCTGTAATCAGTCTTCCCTCATTTGAAAAAGGACAAAGTTTACAGCATAACCATTAATGCTTTTTAGTGCATCTCCAGCAGCAGAGAAGAGATAGCTGCTAGCAGTGGCCACTCAAACTTTGTGGTGGAAGCTCTATTAGAAACAAATACCACTGGAAACTTGGTTCTATAAGACCTAGCTTCGCTAGACATTGATTGATGGACGAATAATCATCATAATGGTGGGGCACAGGTATTCATTTCATGGATATGGTGACAAAAGAGCAATTAAACCAACAAAAAAAGATTACTTACTCAACAAACTCAAGCCTAAAAGACAGAACAGAAAAAAATCAGTTGCCAAAATAGCCATGGACCACATTGTTATGGACTGATTTAAATTTAAAATGGAAGGATAATTTAAGTAGGCAGACCTGTAACTGTAGTCATCAATTTGAGAAGACCAAATCTTATGAAATAGAAAACAATGTAGTGAAATCAACCAGCTGAGCTCAGCAGAGCTGTCTGATGCTAGTGCTACCAAACAAATCTGTATCTAACTAAAGCAGGGGAAGGGATGACACACAGAAGCATGCAACATACATCTAAGTCAACAGAGAATTACTTATCTGGGAAGCATACCTACTTTAAAAGAGATACAAGTGAAAAAGTAGAGCACCCTAAGGGGAAAGGAGAAATCTACACGTCCATGAATTTTGAGAACCGTTGTTTTCCAAGTCAAATAATAATGGAATTATGTGAAAGTTATAGACAATCAAGCTAAACAAGACTTGCTAAAGCAGCAAAGAAATTCCAAGAGTAACAAAAACATTCGTCTGTAGAGAAAACACGGTCAGGTAATATCCTACCAGGTACCTAAGACAGAATAAGCTATACATGGTCTCTATTTTCAAATGATCATGATTATGTATTCAGCCTGTCTATGGCGAGGAAGACAAAAAAGTAGTGTTGAAGAGAAGCTCCATCTGGAAAGAAGTTTCTCCACTAGGAATTCCCTTGTGATTGATCATGTTTAACATTGTCAAAGCACCTGGCCTTCACATGTCTTCCAAATTTGTGGGGGCTTTGGTAGGCAAGAAGGGCTTGGGGCATTAAGCAGGCATGTTATTATGGAAGAACTTGAGGAACTAATCTTGCTGCTGGTCTTTAGCCAAGCCACAGATGGTGACCAATGAAAGCTTCTGTAACAGACAATGAAGTTATCACAAAGAGGTGACTGGTGAGAATAATACAGACTCACTAGCTGTTCCTGTGAGATAGGCACAGTAATGGCACATGCCATTGTAGAATACATCAAAAATACACTTCCAGCAGGGATTCTAAAGTGTTGCTTCCTTTATAATGAAAGAAAAATTAACCCAGTGCCTGGCACAGGTCTTGTTTCTCACATTTGCAGCTGGTTGTGCTGGTCTGACTGAATTCAAAGGCTCTCATGATGATAAAGGGACCAAACCCTCCCTTCTGACAGGCAGAAACCTTACAAAACAGAGACTGAGGACATATTGTTTCCTATGAATACTTGGGGATAAAAATGAGGATAAGGAGACATCTGAGAGACGACCAAATAGGTCTTAAATGACAATAAAGAAATTTATCTCTATAACTATAAATTAGGGAATTTCTCAGTGTAATGAACATCTTGGAAAAGTGGAAAAACTACACTGAATATATTATTTGAGAATAGAATTATTGGTGGCTATTTTCTTCACTGTTGTAATTGCACTGTTAGGATCCTTAGAGTGGATTCCTGTCATATTGGTATACCCAATTTATTTTTTCTTATGACAAAAGGGCACGTTGGTATACAAATAAAATCATATCTACCATAAGGAAAGTCAAACTACTTCAATCACACAGTTAAAACACCAGAAAGTAGCCAGCTCCTCTAGGGACATGTTTACAGTCAGTGTTGTTTTGATTCATATCCTGCTGGCTTCTTTGCAACTGGAAAATGTTACGGTCAAATCAAGGTGATTTGCTTGCTTTCCTTCTGTGGTAGGGCCATTTCAATTAGGGCTCTTGAATAAAATATACACAAATATCTTCATACAGTAGCTGAACTTCTTAATAATCAAAGCTATTACTACATTTAGCATCCACCCATAGCACTCTAACTACATGTCCTGGTTTCGGCAGGGATAGAGTTAATTTCCTTCCTAGTAGCTGGTACAGTGCTGTGTTTTGGATTTAGGATGAGAACAATGTTGATAACACACCGATGTTTTAGTTGTTGCTAAGTAGTGCTTACACTAGTCAAGGACTTTTCAGCTTCCCACGCTCTACCAACTGAGAAGGCTGCAGGTGCACAAGAAGCTGGGAGGGGGCACAGCCAGGACAGCTGACCCAAACTGGCCAAAGGGATATTCCATACCATGTGCCGTCATGCTCAGTATATAAACTGGGGGAAAGCCGGCCAGGGGGGCCACTGCTCGGGGACTGGCTGGGCATTGGTTGGCAGGTGGTGAGCAATTGCATTGTGCATCACTTGCTTTGTATATTATTATTATGATTTTATTCTATTTCAATTATTAAACTGTTTTTATCTCAACCCACAAGTTTTCTCACTTTCACTCTTCCGAGTCTCTCCCCCATCCCACCTGGGGAGGGGGGGCAGGTAGGGAGTGAGTGAGCAGCTGTGTGGTGCTCAGTTGCCAACTGAGGTTAAACCACAAAGCTACACCAAGTACAACTGGACATCCACAGGATTTTCAGACTCACACGTTCAGGTTCCACCATGTTTAAAGATACAAATTGGCATTTGAAAACAATTAGTTCAAGACACTGCATCTCCATCTGCTAGTTTTATGGTAAGACTTCACATTTTGGTTCAAGTTCACCTGGGATTAAATGGGGATCTGATCCTGTCTCTTCAGTTTAGAGTTAGTCAAGGTGGTCAAGGCCATAGCTGCTCTAACCAATTCAAAATGAGTAGCACAGGAGAAAATCTACACATTGTAGTTGTGTCATGATAAATGATAACTTACTTGGGGGAGATGCTGAATGTCCCCTGCCCAAGTAAATTTGCACACGTAAATCACCATTCTATTTGAAGATAACATACAAACCTACACATAAATCCTACACTGTGGAAAGTTTGACAGCCACATATTCTGTCATCTAGATGAAGAAATGATCTTGACGTTGGCCAAGTGAGAGGCACAGTCACTGCATCTCCGAATCATAGAATCACAGAATAGTTTGGGTTGGAAGGGACCTTTAAAGGTCATCTAGTCCAACCCCCCTGCCATGGGCAGGGACATCCTCAATGAAATCAGGTTGCTCAGAGCCCCGTCCAACCTGACCTGGAATGTTTCCAGGGGTGGGGCATCCACCACCTCTCTGGGCAACCTGTGCCAGTGTTTCACCACCCTCAGCGTAAAAAATGTCTTCCTTATATCTAGTCTAAATCTACCCCCCTTTAGTTTAAAGCCATTCCCCCTTGTCCTGTCGCAACAGGCCCTGCTAAAGAGTTTGCCGCCATCTTTTTTATAAGCCCCCTTGAAGTACTGACAGGCTGCAAGAAGGTCTCCCCAAAGCCTTCTCTTCTCTAGGCTGAACCACCCCAACTCTCTCAGCCTTTCTTCATAGGAGAGGTGTTCCATCCCCCTGATCATTTCTGTGACCCTCCTCTGGACGTGCTCCAACAGGTCTGTGTCTTTCTTATGCTGAGGGCTCCAGAGCTGGACGCAGTAATTCCAGCTGGGGTCTCACCAGAGCCAGAGTAGAGGGGCAGAATCACCTCCCTCGACCTGCTGGCCACGCTGCTTTGGATGCAGCGCAGGATACGATTGGCCTTCTGGGCTGCGAGCACACATTGCTGGCTCATGTCCAGCTTTTCATCCACCAGTACCCCCAAGTCCTTCTCGGCAGGGCTGCTCTCAATCCCTTCATCCCCTAGCCTGTATTGGTACCGGAGGTTGCCCCGACCTGGGTGCAGGACCTTGCACTTGGCCTTGTTGAACCTCATGAGGTTCACACAGGCCCACTTCTTGAGCTTGTCCAGGTCCCTCTGGATGGCATCCCGTCCCTCTGGCGTGTCAACCACACCACTCGGCTTGTGACCTAATACACACGTCGAAATAAAAAAGGCAAAATGGAAATAAAGTCAGACATTAGCACCACGTCATTCAATGTTACTAGGTCCACTCCCAGTATACTGGACAAGATTAATCATATTGAACACTAGCTCTACCTTCAAGGAAAAGCTGGGCAGAAAGCTAACGTGCACTTAAAACTGAAAAGGTGCAGTGTCTGTTTGTACACCTGTGAAGTCATAAGTTTTACAAATTTAACACATTACATCATGAGGCAACATCACACCAAACTGTTTCACATTCACATTAAAGAAAACACACGGGGAAGAAGTCTAAACTTTGGACCATACAAAGCTGCCCATCAGTAAGGTCCTTTGAAAGGCAAACTAAGTCACCAATACTACTGTAAAGATAGCTGCTCACTCCACGCACTATATAAGAGATTATTAAATGCATTAAAAATAAGAAAGCGTTATATTTAAAAAAATAGCATATCCTCAGTTATAACCATTGTCTGCAGCTTGGATTGTCCTGTTTCAAACAGAGACTGAAAGTGTTCAAATATCAAATGCATGTAGTAAATCCAGCTACCCATAAGAACTTCAGAAAAGCTACACTGCATCAGACTAGAGATTCATCTAGCATGATAATCCTGACTGACGATGGCCTATAGCAGATGCTTGGGAAAAAAGGACCGGAGAAGCATGCAGTTCTGTATCCCCAGGCTTCTCTCCCAGCCACCACAAGGAAACAAGTCAGCTGTACAAACAAGATAGCTTCCAATCTTGAATTACTAGATTCATCTGAATTATGGGAATTTAATGGTAAAGCAGATTAAAAGTTCCAACTTACAGTATCTTTTAAAAAATTGTGTAAAATGAAAGCAAAATATTTTGAAAGAACACAGAATATTAGCTGTTTCCCAGGGTTTTTCCCCCTCATATTCTGTAAAGAATCTTCTTTTAAAACCTTTAAATACAAGTGCCAGATTCTTGCAACAAAAGCTGCTGAAGAACAGTACTTATTCATCTGTTGTCTGGAACCAAAACTTGATTCTGAAATACAGGCCAAGCAAGCTTAAGAGTTTTGAATTTCAATAGACTATACTCTTCCGTAAGGATTTTCACCTGATGCCTTAGCTTAAGAAAGTATAAAACACATTGACAAGTGTAAATATAAAAGACAGTGGTACAATGGGAGGGTTGATAAATAAAAGTTGTAAAAATTAAGACAGTTAAGAAGACTGTTTAGTTATCACAACTAAATCGCATCTTTGCTCTCCTTCTGTTTGAGGCTGTTATAAATTGCCAGAGCAGAGGCTTTGTAGTTGGTTGTAATTTGTTAATGAACATTAGTAGAATGACATTGCAGAGGTTTCACACTTGGTATTTATTCATACTGGGGGGAAGAGGACACACCACATTTGAATTTCTAGAATTAGAAGGCATTTTTGCACCCAAGATAAAAATCTCTAGCCTGGCTATAATTCTGTGCAACATGCAAATCATTTCAGTCAGCTACAGGCTATTTTTGAGTTAGGAGACCGAAGCTAAAGCAGCCTCCATGAGACCCTGGGCAAGGAGGGAAAGAGCAGAAATGGAGTTCATGCAGTAGTATATCCTGTCTCCCCTTCCTCCAACATGTTTAAGTTCGCCCATCTAAAGACTTGGAAGTGAGACAGACACGTCAAATATTTTGAAAGAAAAGCCTAAGCAGGCAGGTGGCTGTTTGCCACGCAAACAACAGTAACATGCTTTTACCAATTGCCTGCTTGTTTCAGTGAACCTGGGGGGAAAAAAGTTTGCTTAGGATCATACAGAACTAATTATTAGCTCCAAGAAAAGCATAAAATACTGAAGAAGTTACCTGTTTAGTGTTAGTAGTTCTTGATTTTGTAAGAAAAAAATTCTATACAAGTGAAAGAACGCATTCGACTGTTGGACTGCAAGAGGAAGTATTTCTGAACTGCTATGCTGATGACAAAATGAGACTGAAGGAGGTGCTGTCATAAGTTTTCATGCAGTGACATTCTTTTAAAGCATGATCAATCTCAGCTTCCATTCACAAGGAAAGATAGCGTGTATGCCTCAAAACGCAGAAAGTGTCTGCATAGCAATATACTTTGTTTTCACAATACTCCATCATAACATGCAAGTTTGAGAACAATCAATTCAGAAAGACATTATGCAGTAAATATCAGGGAAAAAAGCCCCAAACATGGAGAAGTTGAGGACTCGCAGCTGTTCTTTAAAGCAACCAAAGCAGCAAATTAAAACCAACCTGCTACAGGCTGCTGCAGAAATGTTTCTGTTGGTGACAATACAGTATTTTTATTATTTGTATTGATCCATCCTGACACTAAAGTTGCATGTAAATTAACTAGTCTACCAACCTGATATTTTTCCATCAACCGCTTTAATCTGCAAAGGTGCGCACAGAGGACTAAGTAATTAATAAACAAGCTTTTAATCAGATGGTCTTACTAAAACTCTTAAAATTTGAACATGTGAAAATAACATCATATGTTATTTATAGTTTGCAATGCTATACATAAAGCATTATTTTCAACTTTCTATAACAAAAATTATCTGGAATATTACCATAGTAAAATATTTTTGTTCTGTTGTAATATGATGTCTGTGATGCTTTGAGATGAAGGGAAAACAAAGGAAAACTCTGGAAAAATTGCAACAACTTGAGTTATCTTTGCTATCTAAAACAAAACAATAATTGTATCTTCCTTTTCTATTTCAAATTTCAGTCCTTCTGAAATATAGTAATAAATATTTATATTATAGAATAAATCCATATACTAGTAATACAAGACAATTTAATAATACAATATAAAATAATACAATGAACTATATAATTAAAACAGCATTTGCTCAAATTCAAATAAGGCAAGGCTTTCTAAGCCTGATGAACTACACGCTTCCTGAAAGCATGCAAGCTGTGATTTGAGGTATCTTCTTTTACATCTATTGCAGTAAAACAGATAAAAAATCTAGTCATTATGAATACCAACAAATATATTAAGTTTAATGAAAAGTGTTATCTTCCTACACTGTGCGAGTAAATTTTCAGACTTTATTAGTGCAGGAGCAACTGACTGAAGGATGGTGGTCTTCCTGCTCCTTTCTAAGCACTCAGAGTTGGCCAAAATAAAACTCAGTAGCTCAGACAAATCTAATTCCTGTATTCAGTCTGCCTTGCTAATTCAACATATTTTAAGCTACTGAATATCTTTGGGGTGTGTTCTTTTGTTGTTCGGTTTGGGGTTTTTTTGTTGGTTTGAGGTTTTTTTTTTTTGTTTGTTTTATTTCAGTGTCAGTACATGACTTGGTGAATTTTTTGTGTTGCTTAAAACTAACCTCTGTGTTCCACAACAATATTAACTCTTTCAGTATTGGTGGACTGATTACATCAGCCTGAACAAAAAAGCATCCCACAGTAGGCAGTGTTCTCTACCAGAACTTCAGAACTTGCTTAAAAATTTCAAGTCCACAGTAAGTAAATTTCAAGAACCACAGTAAGTTTTTGTGACAGTCTTTCTATTCTGTAAAGAATTCTTAACAATGATTTTTAAAAGTACCTTCTGGAAAAGAATGTATCTAATTACAGTGAAATCTCACAAATCTCAGTGTATGCTGTTGCTGTGATCTATACTAAGAAACAGTGGCAAAACTAAGAAACTTAGTAATTTTCTTTCTTATTGGATAGTCCAAATAGCACAGAGAAAACAGACACATCCTACAGATCTATGAGCCAATCTGAAATTTTTGGATTCAATGTTTTTTTCATCTCGTTTGAAATATAAACATGCTCCCAGAAACAAGTGATGTATCATATCAATCATCTCACATGACAATATTTTCTATTTCAGCTAAAGTATGGCACTGGTTATTTTCATTACATTAGTTAGGAGGACAAAGCTTGATATGAAGGATATAGAGCAGAAACACATGGCAAATTCTGCTAGCGTGTCTTTGATTAAGGCTGTATCAAATAATATAGACCAACAAGTCAGCATTATTCCTGGATCACAAGCACCCTGGATGAAGCTATGTACTACAAAAAGTTATGTTCTTGTTCTCTTCTCCTCCACTTGTTTCATCTAACTGTTAGATTTTGCCTTTTTGTCTGTAAGTTCTATGGAGCATGGATTTCCCTCTACTTCATAAAAGGGCACATCAATTTGGAATTTAGGCACCGTGACAGTACAAATGAAATCTTTCATGATATGCTATCATTTTGATATTGTTGTCTTATTTCTTAATAACAAAATCTGGCAATTTTGTTTTTAAATAAAAACAAGACAAAAATATTAACTCTTTTTAAAATCTGTCTCCCTATTTATCATCAGATACCATGCAAGACTTGAGTAGGAATCTGCAAAAGACAATCAGTGAACAGTGTCACACAGACACATCTGTACACAGAATTTCTCCAATTAATACTCCAGCACTCCACTTGTCCAGAAGCCCTTGAAATCAACTGCATTACATACAACATCTTAGTTTTATTTTTGTGAAAGATATGAAACACTTCATTTTTAAGCTTGTCACACTGACATGAAGTTATGGAGTTATCATTTGTCTGAAATTGTTTCAAAGATCAGTGAATTTTTTTTTTTTTAAACTGGAATTACTACAAAACCTGCCACTACCAAGTAAAAGAGTTAATTCTAAGTGGAGATATTGTATTGAATTTCAGCGTATTAGGTAATATCAGTACCAGCATTGTATGCACAAATCGATCCAGCAAGAAGTATCTGGGAATTTGGATCCTGTACTTATACTGTATCAGCAACCAAAAGTTTCCAAAGGATACCTCAAAGAAAGCAGGGAGTCTGCTGGCTGACCCAGCTGCATGCACACTATGTCCTGACCCATGAGCAAGCTTTCGTAAACTGTACTCCACAGGAACAGGCTAACAGGAACAATTACAAGTTTACTAGTTTTCACCAATTAGATGTACCTTCATGATAACAAATGCACGAATACTCAATTCACATGTTATACAATAACAGAAAATTCTGCCAATACAAGACGATGAAGAACACATTTTTGGAATTGAAAAGATTTCCTTTAGGAGCGCCAAGGATGCATTGCCTGCCACCGCCTTTCTGGGCAGGAAGAGGACAGAAATCCCCAACGAACTGGAAAGTCTCCTGTTTGCATTGTATTTCTAGCAGAGATGGCATAAGTAAAGTTATTCAAAGCAAATTAAGATATAGATTAGATACTTTCTATTTGAACACGTGTAACGCAAATACTTTTGAGTACATTTATTAAAAAAAAAATGTTAAAAGTATAGCACAGGTGATAGCCTAAGGCTTTCCACACCACTTGTGTGCCGTAATGAGGTTTTGTTAAGAAGGTGAAGAGAGGAAAAGTTTTTGCACCCACGCAAACAAACAGAAATCCAGATTTTTCTAACACTTCTTCCTGTTTCCTCACAGCTGAACCTCGTTTGAGAAAAAGTAATGTCTGGCATCACACAGTCCAGCTCTTCCCTTTCCTCACTTGCTCCCTAGATCTCTGCTACTTCTTACCCTGCCTGGCACCAGAAAAATTGCTCCTACCCTTCCTGCCTTCAGCCCCCTTCACCTCCTTCCAGGACATTCTCCCTCTTGCTCCTACTGCCTCTGGAGATGGCTCCAGCTAAGCTAAGGACATTTACTGGACGAAACTGACACTGTGCAGAGCCACTCTTGCTGCATTTCGTCCTGCTGCCAGCTAGCACAAGTAGTCTCCAGACAAGTGAATCCCACCAGAGCTTTTGCACTTAATGCTCCAAGATGTACCTCACTCATAAGGGAACGGGGACGTGGCGCTCTAAACTCCTATTTAAGAATTCAACAATAAAGGCTAGCTAATTATACAACCTACACAATATCTATGAACCATCTGCTTTACAGATCCAATAGCTAAAGGGTAATTTTATTCACTGCCCACAATTACCACCCCACGGTTGCATAAACAGTAAACACATTAAAAATCCCCCCATTGAGCTGTGATGCAGAAAGCAAGTTTCAGCTTGTATACCTTCAAAGGATTTACAATAGATTCCTTTTTTCTCTTTAATAATGAATTAATCACAATACCAATCAGTATATTAAATTAGCTGTAAAGTGGATTTAAGGTTCACAAAAAATACATTTCAGTTAGAACATTTAGATCACAAGTCTTTTATAAGCAAAAGGCCCCACTACGGGGGAGGGGAAGAAGTCTTAATTTTAATTATTCCTTGAAGAATGAATCAATCGCTCTCAAATAAAGTAATAGCTCACAGTTTTATTTTCTCCACTAAAATAAAGGCATAGTTAAAATGATTTTTAAAAGCCATTGAACAGGAAGTTGACTGGTCTTCTATTTCTAGTGCTAGGTAAGAACTTTGTAAAATGCTATGCAAATTAAAAAAGGGGTGGGGGGAAGATCTATAAGAGACAGCCATGGAGACATTTTGGAGAAAAACAGTAATTTCTTTTTCTTTTGTAACCACTGTATCTTAAAATTTCAGTAATAGGAGGAAAACACATGTATATTAAAAGTATGCCTAACTTTTTTTTTTAATTTCTGTTAAAAAGGCATGTTGTTTAAAAATACTGAAACACTAAGAATGGATTTTCCCTAAGTTTTCCCAAAGTGGTGTTGTCTTCATTTGCCTGTAAGAGAGGGATGCAATGAAAAGGCCTAAAAAGTTAGTTAGCCACAGAAATTCTCCACGGATCACTAACTGAAGCTTCTGCATTCGCCCTTCACTACTGACCAACTCAAGGAGAGGAAAGGCAAGGCAGGCAGCAAACTGGCCGAACTGGTTGAGAGAGTGGTGCTCTTCCAGCGCAATGCTCTTCAGGAAGCGGGGGGCTGAGTCACGAAGCCGATCCTGAAAGAAGGGCAAGCCTGTGCTAGAGTCACCCCCCCCCCCCCGACCCTGTGACACATGCCTGCTCCACCGCAGAGTGCAGCCGGACTGGAAAGGCACGTCCTCCTGCCTTTTAGTGGCTCGGAGAGCAATTAAACCTCTGCAAGATACCATTCAAAGAGTTTTCTCCTTAAGCCTTTCCTTTTAATGATAGTGTTGGGGATTTCATTATTAAAAAATACATTAATCTACTGTGAAACTGAAGGAGTCCTTCCTCCTTCCCGAAATGCACGTGTGTCTCCTCTGCCTTGGAAGAAAAGCGAGTGAGGTACTAAGGGCAGAGAGGGGAAAGAGACAGCAAGTGGGAAAGGAGCAAAGGTCTGAACACTGGTGCCAGCTGCAGAGATTTTAACTGATGAGAAGCTGCAATTTTCTTCCAGGCAAGCAAAAGCTATGGGAAGGTCACCAGAGGCAGGTTTTGGCTGTCCTCATTCACCTCCTCCCTCCCTCTGCAAACCTCCCCCAAGCAGAATAAATGAGTATTCCGTTTGGATAAAAAGAACATGAAAAGTTATCCGATGAACCAGGACGCATCACAGGCCTTAGGAAAAAGCAGCTGAGAATCAGAAAAGCTACCAAGCATGCCCAGAGAACTGCTTAGTGCTGGCAGTCCCTCCGGCTCCGTTTGCAAGTTCATTAGGTGCGGCTCTGCTGCAGGAACCAAGCGCAGCTTACAGCGGGAAGGGCTGTTTCCATGGGCTTTGGTTCTGTGCTCAGCTGTTGTTACGTATTTACTCTCCGTCTTCACTAGTATTTGAACTGCCTTATTGTCAGCAATGTTTGCAATCAAGATAGGAACAGTAGCAAGCAATATTTACAAGCCATGCCCAAAACTCCAGTTTCAGGTCCAGCTTTCTATTCACTTGCACAGAAAGCTATGCTAGCTCGAATTTTCTTTTCCCCCTCCCTAACTAGCAAACTTTGAACCAGTTCAGTTTACCTTTGGAGCAACAGTATATGCTATATTCATAATGATTTGCTGTCTTATCACTAGAGAAAAAAAACCCACACAGACCTAACCAAAAACTCTGAAAATTCCAGAATTTTGAACTGCACCAACACAAGTTACTCAGGACATGTACACGCGCTTTTTATACAAGACAACAAACACGTTCTTTCTGCAGCAACTCTTACAAGTTGTTTCCCAGCAAACCCTGGCAAATGAAGTTACTGTTCCAAACTCATTAGTTCAGCAGCCTTTCACCCTGTGTTTCTGCACATCCGCAGCACACGCACACCAGGCTGAGCCCTCAAGGAAAGGAAGACACAGATGGGCTGCCTAGCAGAACAGGGTCCCCAGGTCACAATCAGGGTTTCCCTGCCAACTAAAACCTTGAGTATTGTTTACAAAAGCCCCTCTGCTTATGGGGACTGCTCTGTTTAGCTAAGTTGTAAATAGCTTAAAAGGAGTGCAGCTTCTCATACAGAGGAATCCAATTTTAACCTAGACTCACTGATTTGATTGAAAATAATAAGGAAGTAAATGAGAGCAATACAAAATATGTCTGATAACAGGCACATAGGGTTTTTTTTTTTCCAGACAAGTATCACGAGTTCTGCTTGCTTTTTAGAGGTCTTTTCTATACCATATTACAATAACTATGTTCTGGTAAACCCAATTATTCTTGATCACACTTATGGCAACTTCGTTAAGCTCACTGAGATGCCTGAACTAGCCAGTGCTTCCTTACACCAAATAAATAATCAGATAAATGCTTGCAGAACTTGCTCATTTTCAGCATCACAATTAAGAAAAAAACAAACAAACAGCGAAATTAAGACAGTACTCACAGAGTACCATCTTTTGGAATTGCTTTAGCCTTTCATCTGTTATAAATGTATTTAAATAATCTACATAAAGTGAAGCAGAGTACATAAAGTTCTTATTTATGTTTCCTGTTTTGTTAATATGCATAGTGTTTCTTCCACTGAAGCTTCTCTCACAATGCATGCAGATTTCCTATACTAAACACCTGACACAGCTTACTAATTAAGATTACTATTATTTTTACATAGCACACGCTACCATTCATAATATTCATTAAAAATACCCCAAAATGCATTATAGATGCTATTTTGCTAGTACACGAAGCTGCTATAAAGAAGTAATGTATCATATCACTTTCCTTTTTTCCTTGTGACTGAATTAATCTGTTCATTATAAAAGGATCCTGCATTACTATTAAAAAAAGCAAACACCAAAAGGTGTGTTATATTTTCGACATTTTAAGAAAACTTAGAACAAATTCTCCACTCTTATAGAAGACTACTCTCTCACGAAACTTGCTCCAACTGTGTCTTATAGCAGAACTTCTATTATTATTACTGCTATTTATCCTTAACACCTAACAAGTTGAAATGAAAAAAGACATCATTTTTACTAGAAAAGGCCCATCAGCTGTTCTACCTTAATTGAAAATATTAATAGCAACTTATTTCAGTAGCAAGATAGCACTTTACAAGCAATTTAAACAAAAGGAGAAAGTTATTGCAATCTGTCTTTTCACAAACAGGTTACATTCATTTGCATGTAATATTGCAGTATTTAACGGAGACACTACAGCGTGTCAGTACCGATAAACTTTTTTCCCCAAAACACACTCCTCCCATTTTAAATGTGATGGACAAGACTGAATTAGCGTATCTCCATAAACTAAACGAGTACATTTAGTAGGTTCCCATATTTTTATCTCAGTGAACATATTATTTGGAGTTTACCTCAAAAATACAGTTATTAGTTAAGGGGGAAAACATTATCATCCTTGTCTCCTCCTAATCTCTAAACTCCAAGTTATCAAAAAATGAGAATGCTGAAAAAACTGAAAAGCCAGTTAATGAAACATTACTATTGCAAGTCCAACCACACCTTTTCCTTCAAACAGCCAAAGCTTGAAGCAATGACTAATGTAACATTAACATGGAGCAGAAGGTAATTAAAAAAAAAAAGTACAAAGGTCTACGGGCCAAACACAAGCACTTTAGAAACACACAGTTCTTCTTTAGTGAGATATCGATGCATTCTGAAGCGTTAGCTGGGAGGGGAAAAGGACCAGAGACGGCTCAATTCCTAAACTACATTTTTCTGTGACATTTGGTATTTCTACCTTCCACGCAAATTACAATCACATAAATATGATGTTTTGCTGAAGTAGCCTGGGTTCAGTGTCAGTATTAATTTTACTCTTCCGAGACTTCATTTCCCAGCTGTCCTAGCCTTAGACAGGTTAGCTCCATTCAGTAATTTGTACCTACAGATACGCTTACACTTTTTGCTAGAGCACTGCAGAGTGCCTTCGGCACAGGCAAGCCTGCTTCATCTCCACAGGCAAAATCCATCAGCTAGCAAACGTCCACGTGTGCCACAACGCTCACCTAGATGTGTTCAAATTGTGCACGTGCTACTTCTCTCCTACTTGCTTTCGTTGTTTTTTTTTTTAATCAGAGAGGGTGGGGAAAAAAACGGCAAAAAGTTACTAGCTTCAATAGTTGTGCTCCCACTGCGTGGGTAGAGAATCCTCCGCCAACTCTCCAGCATTTGACTAATGGTACGCAGCTCGGAAGTTCAGCGGTCACACAAAGGTTAAAAAAATCCACACGTTTAGATCACATTCAGGCAACATAGCGACGGGAGTCTGCCTCAGAAGCGGGGGACACAAGGCAGCCCAGCATGGAAGTACCGCGTTTGTTGGAAAGCACGCTACCCGACGCGTCCCAACGAGGACAGGGAAGAGCGTCCCTCCGCTCCGCCGCGAGCAGCCCGGCCTGGCGCCCGGCACGGGGCCGCACCAGCACGGGGCCGCACCAGCGCGGTGCCCGGCGGTGCCCAGCTCGGCGGCCGCCGCCGTCTCCCCGGCGCACGGCACAGCGACCCTGCCCGGGCGGGAGCACCGGCCCGCCCCGCCGGCACCTACGATTCCCGAAAGTTTCCGCCATGCCCCCACCCGACCCCGCGCTCGCTGCCCCGCCCCGCGCCCCCGCGGCTGCGTAGCGCTGCGGGCGCGGTACAGCGCGGTACGCGCTCCGGCGGGGCGGCCCTGCCTGCTGCGGCTCGGCGCAGCTCCCGGCTCCCGCCCGCAGCGCCGCGCACCGCCCCGCGCAGACGGCGCCCTTCGGCGCACAGCGCGGCCGCGGGCTGCGCATCCGCTGCGGGCTCGCCCCGCGGCCGCGGAAAGCCGGCGCGCCCGGGAGGGAGGCGGCCGCGCCGGGCTGAAGGCGGCGGGCCCGGGCTCCGCGCCCCCGACCCGCGGCTGCCGCGGGGAAAACCGCGACCCCGGCCGCGAGCTCCCCGGCCCATGCGCACCTGTCCCCGCGGCGCCCGCCTGCTACCGGGCTCCCGCGCTCCGCCGCCCGGGTGCCCGGCGCGGAACCCTGGGCAGAGGCCGGGCGGCGGCAGCTCCGCCCGCAGGGCCCGCGCGGCGCGGCCAGGCACCGGGCGGCAGCGCGGGCGCAGAGGGGACGCCGTGTTCCGCCCGCGCGGAAAGCGAGCGGCGCGGGCGCGGAGGGGACGCCGTGCTCCCCCCGCGCGGAAGGCGAGCGGCGCGGGCGAGCAGCGGCGCCGCGGAAAAGGCGCGGGTCCGCCCGAGGCGGCGGCTCCTCGGCCCCGCTGCCCCGGGCCCCCGGCGGGCTCCGCCGCCTCGCCTCCCGCCTCCCACCTCCCCCCGGCCGGCCCACGGCCTCCCCCGGCCCTCGCCCACTCACCGCGCGGAGGGAGGCGGCGGGGCGGCGCGGCCGGCCCCGCTCAGCGCGCCGGCGGGCCGCGGCGGGCCCTAGCCTGGGGTCTCCATGGTGGCGGTGGTGGCGCCGGCGCCGCCGAGCCCCGCCGCCCGCTCCGCCTGGCCCCGCTCCGCCCCGCTCGCGACGTCAGCGCAACGCCCTGCCCTGTGCCCGCGCCTATTGGCCAGGCGCGGCACAGGACGGCGCTCTATTGGCTAGTGCCTCGTGTTAAACCCACCAATGGCGGCATGATTTGAGGTTGCTATGGTTACCGATGCTGTGAGGCTACGGTAGCACCTTCCGCTCTGCCGCCGCCTCAGTGTGGTGCGCAGCGGTCGAGGCAGAGCTGTGCCGGGACACTGCCGGTAGTGCCGCGTGGAGGGATGTGGCGGCCGCAGGCGGGAGTGCCCGCTGGGTGGGGCCGCCTGCCCGGGTGAGGCCGCTGGGGTGGGAGGCTCCTCCGGCGCCACCGCGGAGCCCGCCGGCCTCCTCGCGGTGAGTGTCCGTGCGCGGCGCGGGAGCGGGCGGGGCGCAGGTGGCTGGAGCAACCGGTTGCAAAATGGCCGCTGCGGCGGTGCCCGGGCGGGGGTGCCCGCGCAGGCCGCTGCCGGTGGCCGGGTGTGCTCGTCCCCTCGCCGCCGGCTGGGCTCTCCCGGAGAGGCTGGCCGCCGCGGGTGGCTGTCTCGGCGGGCTGCTGTTGGGGGGTGCCTCCTGCCCCGTCGAAGGTGGCCTTGGAAGTCGTCGGGGACGGCGTTGCCGCCGGAGGAGCCGTAGCGGGAGTTGACTTCCGTTCGGGCTCTCCGGTGTTTTCTGGCGGGCTGTAAAGAACCAGAAACGGGAGACCCGCGGTATTGCCAGTGCAGGTTTCCCGGCTGGACGTACAGTCCTTAACTCTGCTCAGTCCCTGACGGATGAAGTCAAGGTGTTTGTGAAAGATAAGAAAAATACTTTCTATAGTTTTTTAAAATCTCACCATTTTGAAGCTTCTAGTACTGACCTAACACTATTTATGGCATAGAGAATTATAGATGGAGAAAAGAAAAGCCGATATATCTGAAGGTACTGTAAAACACTTTAAAAATAGGGTTTGGGAGAGAGGGCATGTATGTTAAATGCTTGGTCGTCTTTTTGAGTTATATGACTGTCCCGAACACAAAACCTCCCTATGTTTCTCAGGGTTTTCTGACTGATACCATTTTCTCTCCTCAGTCTACCGCTGTTACAGTTGCAATAGGACACTTGCCACTTCATTGACTAATACGATGATGACACTGTAAACGGCTGAAAGAAGCCAAGACCAAATTGCCACTTGAATCTTCCCAGAAGTGCATGTATTCTCATTTTACTCTATTATGCTTTTGCCTTTTATCTTTTCCTGATACTTGTCTAGCGCACTAAGAAGGCTCCAGATATTCTCCTGTAGGCAAACTTGTATTTGGGGTGTAATTCAGTGAGCAGCTCTTGCTGTCTTAAGAGGTTGTCTTATTCAACCCCTTCCCCTGTTGCGTTAACGCAGGCTGTGTAGGAATCCTGCTGAAAAATAACCATGAAAATGGTACCTGCATTTTTACTGGTGTCTTTTTTTTCCATCCAGCTTAGTTCTCCAGTTTAGTGTGCTAATGGGATGCACCATATTTTTGTCTTGGCATAAGGACATGTGACAACTCTGGTGTGGTTTACACAGTGCTGACACTACAAGTAGAACTATGTCCTTACCCTCTGTTCAGAAAGGAACTGCAGGTAAAAAGTAGGGGGTAGATGAACACGGAGAGTCACCTATAAACTCAGAATTCATATAGTCCCTTCTCTTGACTTCCCACTTGGAACGTAATCTGCTACGCTGGAAACTGTGTAGGCTATTGGTATAATTTTTAATCTCAGTAATATTTGTTGCCATTTGTATGGATTAATACAGTAGGAACTCCTACAGTATGATCATATGTCAAATGGGAAACACTTGGCAGATGTAAACCGGGGTCTTGATTCCTGACTGCCCAGAAAATGTCATGATTCATACTGTGTTAAGTGGACATAAAATGTTACCAAACCAGAATGGTGGCCTCCTCCTAGGAAATAGGGAACAGGAGTCCAGAGGAATAATAGCAGAAACTTAGTAAAACAAAGAGTAACAAGGGTGAAATAAGATAAGCAGGGGAAGGGTCAAAGGAGAGTGGAGAACAAGAGAAAAGGAAAATTAAAATGTGAAATCAGAATAAGTAGATCTACAATAAAGGGAGGAGAAAATACAGAACCTGTGAGAGCAATGACTTTCATTAGTTGCAAGGTTGCTTCTACCAAAGGTGTACTGGATTAATTAAATCAACTTCAAATCAGTCTCAACTGGTTTTAACCTGTAATTTGAATATTGTTACATTGGCTTAGCTTCCACAGATAACAAACAACTTTTAGAAAGTTAAGAAGCTTACGTGCCTCCCCTGGTAAATAGAACCATTTTTGAATGTTATTGTTGTGACTATGGAAGGCACAGTCTACTGGCAGGACATGAAAGGTAGCATAATGCTATCTCCAGGCCTTCCAGATTCTGGGTGGTTCCAGGTGGACGGCTGTAACCCTCAACATGATTAGGAACAGGCTGTTTCAAGTGCCCTGTATCCCTGCAGAGCCATGCATTGCAAGGCCTCCCTGTATTTTAGAGTTTGCCACTGGGGCAAGATGGGAAAGGGTAAGAAATAATGGCGAGAAGGAGAAAGTGATCTTGAGCCAGTTTGTTTTGGCACAACAGAAGTAAAAAGAATTAAAAATAATATTTTGAGATCCTGTCACATTTGCAAATAGATTGAATGACTATCCGTGAAGAACAGCTATTTCATTCTATCTGGTATTAGTCATACAGTCATAGCTCTTTTTATTTGTTTTGGCACCCAGAGCAGCCAATATATTATCTAATTTGACTGCTGGGTATCACAGGCCATCAATCCCCACCCATTTATTACTGTACTGAGCCCAATAGGGACAAAATATGTTATGGAAAGGCACCCCATTTTAACTTCCCAATACAGAAAGCTGCATGGTGTAGTGATTCTTTTGATTTCTTATTCCATTAGCTGATAGTAGCCTTTGTCAAATACATGTGTAAACTCATATCAATTTTCGGATCAGCAACAAACAAGTATTGTTTCTTTTTATTCACTTTCTTCAGGATGTGACTTGAAAGTCAGATGATCTTTCTTTTTCATTCTCAGCGTCATTTGGAAAGCACTGATTCCATTATGTTGCAAATCTTATAAAAATCTAATGGCATGTTTTCCTTCTGAACCTTCCTGGTTTCTTATGAGTCTTAAATCTGATCTCTTAAAATGATTGTGCTTGTTTTCCAGCGTTTTAGACGAGCAATTTAGTTAACAGGTATTTGCTGGTTGTTTTGCTGCTGTTGTGCCTCTTCAGTATTTCAAGTCATTAATATATTTTTCTGCTTCGTTTACTCTATTCTGAAATTAATCTAAATTGGAGTCGTTTGTTTTATATTCCACAGATGTTCACAGTCCTTGCAGAAAACTGGCATGCCTATCTTTAATTTTAGTGATTATTTCTCTATTTGCAAGATTACCTAGGTTTTCTCATTTGATGTAAGCACACAGGCACGGTGGCCAGAAAGTGGGAACTGTCGGCACAGAATGCTTCGTCCTTGGAAATGCGGGATTATGAAGATAAATATCAGTCACAAAACCAGTGTTGCCTTTGTTTCTCTTTTTTTTTTTTTCCTGGAAACTATTTAGTGCTACCTGTTTTATCTGTAATCTCTTACAGGTACTGAAAATACAAAGGTTTGGAAAAAAATAACTGGTGAAGAGAGTGATGCTTATGGCAGGCTAACTGAACAAATGAGCAGCTGTTTAGCATTCACAGGGGAAATTATTTAGACATGTGGATTTTTCCCCTCATTAAAACGTACAATTTGATTTCAAAAGTTACTGCAAGCCATTGTGTTGATGTCACAGCAACTCAGTCAATCATGTTACAATTGACTTCGGGTAATTTGGAAACTGTAATTTCATTTGGTTTAAAAAGCAGTAAATGTTATTCTGCCTTTTTATTGTTGAACTGGGGAGGTGTGGCACCTAATCGAAGGTGTATTTCTGAAGTAGTAGTGGACTGACATTTTGCTGTTTCAGCAAGGTTTTTTTACGGAAGTTTTAAGTTTCAGACAGTGGTATTCAAAATTACTGCTCTATCATGGGTCTAGATTTCTCTCTCCCTGTGGGAAAACAAAATATTGAGGAAAACTATTTGGATACTGCCAAGTTGTTTGCTTTTTCATCTTTTTTTTTTTTTATTCCGTGGCTTTGAAGCATCAGGTATGAATATTTGATTCTAGATCCTGCAAAGTGCGCAGCATGATCACCAAGCTTCTGATTACACAGCCACTTTAATCTGGCTCAAGCCCAGCTGCAATGGAAAGGGACAATACTACCCTGTCATGATATCTCTTCAGCTTTCCTTGCGCCAGCAAACATGATCGTGCAACTGTGCAGGTAGCTAGATTAGAAAATTGATCCAGTTTTCCCAGAAACCTCCCCACAGCATACACTCGTATTTTTTTAGTTGGATCAATTTCCTGATCTAGCTCACTGTTCCTGCCTCTAGCGCCTGCACTAAGATATTTGCAAGTAGCCGCATACAGAGGGAATGGGGGACATCCTCTTTTGGCAGCAATATGAAAAGTTTTGCCCTGGGTACTTGTTTCAGCAAAATGGAGGTGTGAGGAACAACAACTTGCTGGACCACAATATAGGCTCAGTTGCTGAGTTGATTCAGGTTTAAGAAAAGTAAGCTTTTCTTGGCAAAACAAAAGAATCCTGTACCAATATATTGATTCAGCTTATAGTGTGACACCATGAGTGGTTTTGTTGGTATTTTGTTTGGGGATAGCGTACTGCAGTGGGAGGGTAGGAAGAAGTGCCCGGTGAAGGGAAGTCCTTAAGTAAGCTTTGCTGCCAAAGCCAGCTAATTGGGAAACGAGGCTTCATCACACAGCACCCCTGTAGGTCAGGGTTGCTCTTGGATATTACTGCATCCGACAAAACAGGGCAGCTCAGCAGCAGCCAAATGGATGATTTGGTAAGAGGATGAGAGGAAAAGCCGAGTGGGATGTCCAATAAAGAAAGTGTGATTAGCCGTCATTCTGTTTTGTGGGTTTTCAGGTCCTAAGCTTGTAAGTAATTTTTGTAGAAACTAACAACCTTTAAAAAAAAAAAAAAAAGCACAAAACACCCCCCCCCAAATCCCACAAAAAAAAGCTCTGGAGAATGCAGGTACTTAAATCTGCTCAAGGATAGGTGAAGGCCTGCTAAAATCCTTTGCAGTTCCTACTGACTGCTACAATTCTCAAGCTGAACAAAATATTACCCATCATCTTACTAGGCCATATTTGAGGCCTGGAAAAAATGTTGAGAAATTTACGAAATTGTAATCTTTCTTATCAGACTAGGGATACAGAATTTCAAACTGAAATCTAGAGATCCTTATGAATAAGGAGGCAACAAAGAAAATGCATATGCAAAAAGAAGATTGATTCTTATTTATGGACAGTACATTTCCAAGGGTTGTAAATGAGAGGCTTCAGACAAGCATGCTTTGTTTTTTGTAGTAGGATATCAGACGACAACATGCATTAATTTAAAGTGAAGATGTGCCAAATGCTTCCCTGCACATAACCCTGCAAATTTAGCCTGGCAGAACTGGCAAAAGCTGTACAAAATGATACTGATGCTCCTGACAAAATAACCTGCAGTGGCTTCTAAATCATGTGAATTATCTATCCCTCTTTCTTGCTATCTCATAGGCTGCAGACAAATGTTATTCTCTGACTCCAGCTATGCTACTGTCAGATGAAAATCAGATAGGGTAGCTTAAGGTACGGTGATACAGAGTCTTTGGTGTCAGCACTAACTCACAAGGTCCTGCTTCCTCAAGTTCCTCTTCTCCCCCTAATGGCTATTAGCCCTGTTTGTGTGTCTTCACCTTAAGCTCAGCTTGTAAAGCAATCTGTTAAACTTTGAGAGGACTGATGCAGAATTGCTTTTAAGTATAACTGTAAATGTGCAAATCACTGCAACTGAGAAAGCCATAGCTTCTCATAGGGTATAATAGGAAAAAGTATCTTGACTTAAGGAGAAATTGGACTTATTCAGAGTAATATGTTCTTGAAGCACTGATAAAGAAAAACTGTACCCCCATACAGCATAAACTAAGCCAGATGACTTCTGCCTGAAGTTCATTAAGAAATGCTTACACAAATTGGTCTGTCAGCAGAGCTGTGGGGATGAGGCCTCCAGCAGTGGGTTGGTGAACCTTTCCATACAGGTTTGTTTTTTTAAAGAAAAAAGCATCAGTAACAAAGCTAACATGAAAATGGGGTAGGTGGAAATGCTTTAATTTAAAATATTACACAGAAGGCAAGAGCAAAGACAGGAGCATGTGCAAAAGGTGAGGACAACTTAAAATCACCTATTTCATTCTATAAAACAAAGAATTGGACTTCTGTTTCCCTTCCTGCTTTGCTTTAGCTAGTTAAAGAAAATAAAACTATCATGACTCTGAAAACTGTATATTTCTAATTGTTCATTTTGCAGTGCTGGAAACAAAATCACATCAGTTGGTTTATCTGAAGAGCAATGGGGCTGTGATTTAACAGCAGTAATCCAGATACTTTGTACAGAATTTTTAAGCCCAGTCTTCAGTAGGTAATTTTTTTTTTTTGAGTGACTTGATGACTTCTGCATTCTCTGAGCTTTTTTAGCTGTCTTCCACTGAACTTCTGCTACTACTGAGTATTGATTATTTTAGTATCTGATGGTTTAGTAGATGTAATGCCTCTTATAGGACACGCTGTTCTGCTACAGCTCCTTTAAGGTCTATCTTCCTAACTATCCCTGCCTGTAAAATTACAACCTTATTCCATTGGCTCTGCATTATTATACATGGAATCCATCTTTGAAATTTCTGTCGTACAGTGCGTATCCTACCTCTTGATAAGAAGTTGTTGCAATTGAATCCTTGCCTACTGCATAGGTATAACTTGTTACTAGAAAAAAGGAGGCCTATGCTTATTTTTTGTAAGACCAGATTGCCTGTGGCATTACAACTTCATTGATGCCTGTTGCAACTAGGATCCTCTGTATGAGGAGACCAGTGCTTGTTTGGTTCAGCAAGATTACAAGCAATCAAGCACCGTGCATTGAAGGGTAAAGAGATGTTTATATCTCCTCTGCAACGATGCCTCTTTGCAGAAACATATGGTCAGTCCTTCCCACATCAGGGTGGTCATCTGGTGGCAGGAGGCCATCATTAATCGAGAGCACTTCAGTATCACCTTCCAAAGTGAGCCACCTGAGAGCCAGCCCTTCTGCTTACATTGGTTTACCTTGGTGACTGGTCTGTCCCCAGGCTGTGAGCTTTATAACCTCCTTAGTGTCTCTTGTCATTCAGTTCCTTTTAGTCTCCTGAATATCTGTTCTGAAGTATTTTCTACTCTCACCCCAGTCCTTTCCTTCTTGCTGTTCTTGCATTTCTAGCAACACATTTTCTTTTCTGATTAAGCCCTCCTTTTCTTCTATGAAAACTGTAATGAAAAGGTGCTTCTTCTGTAAAACCTTACAGCTTTTAGGTTATCATCAGAAAGTTATATGTTAGCTGATGGTATTAGTCCTATGAAACCTTCCTTTCTGGTTACTTACACAGTTTCGGTGTTTTGTTTTGTTTTTTTAAATGTATGCTAGTTCTCTTAGAAATACAATAATTTACTTCCTGTTGAATATTTGTATCGTGTTAAGACTATTTAATACTGACCCAGACTTAACAAAATACTTTGGTGTGTTTAAGCTTACACATGCAGCTATGTGCTGTGTTGGATCCAGACTAGAATGGCTGTTATCTTGCAGAACAGAGTCCTCAGGAGAAAGTCCAAGTATATGGGAAGAAGAATGGCACCAAAACTTTTATATGGAAATTAACAGGCAGATATTTTTTCTTACACAATTTGGAATGATCTGTATGGATAATATGACTTTATTCTGAAATATATTTTAAATAGTGAAAATACTGCAGTTTTTAATTTCCATACAATTTGAAGTGCTGTGTCTTGCACAGCTCTGGGTGCCACTTGCTAAAGAAAGAATGCTTTTTTTTTTTTAAGTTACCCAGATGATAGTTTTATTTATTTATTTTTTACCATGAAGTTAAATGTTCTAGTTATATACAAGCAAGAAGAATTTATTTGATTTATTTTAGCAGTTAGAAGGCAGGTCAAATTTTGGACCAGGAGCATCATTTCATTGGTGCTATTAAGCAAAGAAATCCTAAACAAGAAAATTACTTCTCGCAGTATGTTTCTGCACTGTTAGGTCTAGTCTCCTTGTTCATGTGACTCGGATCTTCTTTTGGTTTAAAAAAGAAAAAAGATTATATTGGGTTTATATGGGTGGCTGAAATGCTTGGTTCCAAAACTGGTGGGCTTTAAGAGATAATGAGATTGCAATATTTTGTTCCAGTAAGATCAATCTCTTTACAGAGTCTCAAGCTACTGCTTTGGCTTTGTATTTCATTAATACAAAAAAAGAAGGGGGGAAAAAAAAACAGTCAAGGCAAAGATACTTTGTTGTAATGCAGGGAATGTTGATTCTATGGCAGTTTTCTATTACAGCATCTTTACTTCTGTTGTGCTAAATGAGTAATGTAGATTTAAGCATTTTATCTGATGGATGCCAGAGCAGCAGAGTGTTAAAGTTGCTCACTGCACCATTACGAATATCCTGCTTTCCACATAGGCTAGCGAATAAGCAGATATGCTTTACGAGTCAGACAGTTAAAGGTCAATTTAACTACACATTTGTTATTTCTTAAGTAAAATTGTAGGGTGCTATAATGGATAACTCAGACTCACATCTTCCAATAAATCTTTAAATGAATATGTTGAAGCAAATTGTTTAATTTGTAACTTTTTGTTATACATGGAGGTAATAAACAGGAAGCTAGATGGAACATTAATAAAAAAGTGTATAATAAAACTCTGCAAATTTCTTGTGTTCAAATCCAAAAGTCTGTAAATGATGCCTCAGGATTTTTGCCTTTAGCTCAGCAAAGCAGGATTTTGTCCAGGATTGCCCAGCCACATGCCAGGAATTGCCCAGAGGAGTTGTGTTTGCCCCATCCCTGGAAGTGTTCAAGGCCAGGCTGGATGGGGCTTTGAGCAACCTGGTCCGGTGGAAGATGTCCCTGCCCACGGCAGGGGGCTTGGAACTAGATGATCTTTAAAGGTCCCTTCCAACCCAAACCATTCTATGATGATTAACTCTTGAAAGCATCAGAGCATTTTCTTATTTCATCTTCTCTTTCAGTTAAACTTTGAAATTGCCAGGTGTGCTGTCTGCAGCTGGCTAACTTTGAAGTGGGTGCATTTGGTCAGTGAAAATGGATTGTGCATGTTTTGTTCAAAACAAAACAACATTCCAAAATGCCAGCAGACTCACTTGATTCAAGGTTGCATGGTGGATGTGGGTGACTTCATTTCCTACCCTTTTTATGTCAGCTTGTCAACTTTTAAAACATTTACTTCCTTTCATTTATTGCAATTATTGTTGCAATTTTTTTTCTAGTACTAAAAAACACATGAAGTATTTTTTAAGTTTATTTTACCTTGGATTTGCTACTTAGAATATTCAAAGAATAGAGGGGGAATAGTAGTTCTCTTGTAATGTACAGATACTCAGAAAGCAGATGAGCTATTGCTCCCCCCCCTTGCAGTGCGACAGAGTATTCAGTGAAGATGATTGTTTTAAGTGTTACTCAAATTGATCTTCCTACTTTGGATTAAGTTTTACTTAATGAGGAAGTAATGAGATTATCGTAGACAAAAAGGACTGTGTCTCTTTTGGGAACGTACAATTTCTGATACTTGACTTTATTTCAAACAGATCCATAATTCTTTCTTTAGGGAATGCAAATTTAAATGATAATCAAACTATGGGACTTCTCTAGCAACTGTTTTGACACTGAATGATAAAAGTATTATACTGTGTATTTTCTTCCTGGGGAATGGATTGACTGCTGCAAGATTAAAATGTTCTGGATGGGTGCCATTTTCAGATAGTTCAGCTAGAAGAAGAGAATGGATCTGATTAAAGGATAAAGCTGGTTATTTGTTTGTTGGTTTTACTCCATGCCGTACAATGGGAGTGATTCTCTGCCTCTTTTCCCTAACAATAATTAGGATCAGAGGGTTCCAACAACTGCATGTTAATATTCCTCTTCTTTGAATGGAAACATGCAGTAGCTAAGCAATTAACGTTTCCTTTAAACTTTAAAATCTATAACAAAACCTTCCACAAAATATTTAAGAAATCTCCAGATATTCGAAAGAGAGCACTGAAAATAAGGGACTTTTATGTTTGGGGTTTTTTTTCCTGAGTTTGTATGTTTAGGAAACATCTGTCCTAATCTATAATCAAAGTTCCCATTGATGTTGTATTCAAAGTTTTCAATGAAGTCAGTGGTTCACTTCTGGTTTTTAATTGTGTATGCCCACTTGTAATTTACTTGAGCCACTGACAAGATTGTAACACCTGCTGTTGCAAAATTAAGCAACCTTTATTCAGCACAAAATATGAGTAGCTATTAAACTGTCATTGATTATGCTGTTAAATTGTATTTTGCATAGAGTTGATATGGCTTCATATTATTGATTTTACATTTAATAATTTGACTGATTTAAAACATGCACAAAAAGCTTTCTTCTAAGTAGCATGTCCAGATCATTAAACATTGTGCTTCCCTGCCCCGTAATTTTGCCCTTCTGTTGATTAGCAGCAGTTTAGTTGAGAGGAAAAAATGACACTCATGATCTGAATCTGCAACGATTTATGTATGCAAATGACTTGTTGAATTCAGGCAGTGAAATGTAGCCTCCTTGAAAGTTAATTGTTACACTCACTGGGAGTACTCATGGTTGTGGAATTGGGACCTTAACTGGACATGTATCATCATCACCAGTAGCAACATGTGACAGGGTGTGATTGGCAGACTGCAGGCTTTGCTTGCTCCAGAAATGCTGACTAACACTTGTAGAGTTTAATTTCTATTTAAATGTAAGGGAGTAGGATCTTGCCTTAATATTTGGTATTCCCATATTTAAGAATATACTTAAGTCATATACCTCAGGCACAAGCAAGTGTTTACATTAAGAATGCACTAAAGTGTTAAGTTGAATTGGAGGCATAATCTTTAAGAGGTCATATTTGTTATTACCTAAAAGAGTTCTGAATTGTAGCGAAATACAAAATTATCAACAGGAGGAGAAACAGAGGACTGGTAAACCTTGTGCTTTTTACTGTTACTAAAAGCTTTAGTCATGGCTGGTTGTAGACAAAGCTGATTTAGTGTTCTTGGGGAACAGTTTTCCATGTACTTAAGGCTTTTGTTCGATGTCTGTTTTGTCTTTTGTACTTTTTCTTTCTAAGATGCATCAAGACTTCCAACCTAGAGGCTGTATTGAAGTTTGAACAAAGCCTTGAAGCGGGGTATCTGAATTCAGGCTTAGATGAACTTTTATAGTATTGAAGAGGTTTTTAGATATATCAGCATTAAAGCAGAAATAAATGTAACTTGCAGTGCTTTTATAATTTTGATTGGTACATTTTCTAGTTACTGAAGATAAAATACAGGTTTATACAGATCTTGCCCTTTCCAAAACCATCTTAACATTCATTTTCAGTGTTTTAGTGAAGTCATAATGTTGAATTTGTGATAACAGAAAGTAATGTCCGTTAAAAGGCTGAGATCAAATACAAATGTATGACATTATTGCAGAGGAGAGAAATGGGTAGGCTGGAAGGGAATAAGCATTTATTTAATCAAACACAATAGCCCTAAAATTACAGAAAATGGCCAGTAAGTTGTTTTTTGCATCAGTTCTGTTCCTGAAGGTGTACTCTCCTTCTTTCTTTTCAAAGGAGTGGAAGCTAAGGCAAATACGTGAAGTTTTGTTAAAATGCTGACATTGTATCAGAAACATGTCAGTAGGAAGAAGAGATATTAACAATCTGCCAAAGGGATAAATAAATAAACAAACCAGAGGGGTAGCTATGCTGCTGCTAATCTTACTAGTATCCATAGTTATTTTTCAAAAAGGACAGCCTTTCTTGTGTTGGAAGAAGCTTGTCCTTTAAAGCTGGCCAGATGGACCCAGATTATGATGATGGTTCCCAAAATGTGTAATACAGGAGAATGATGCTAACGCGGCAGCTGGGCAGGGAACAGTAATAAAAGGTTGTTATAGAGAGAAGTGGGTGTGATGGATCCAGTCGTCTTAAAGCTTTCAAGTACTCCCAATTTTTCATCAGTAAGTTATTTTTGCCTTCATATAGGATTAGAAGAGTCACCGTGTAGTACTCTCTTCCCAAGTTTATCAATAGAAGTAGTGCTAGGATGGTCAGAAACCCAAAAAAGCAGGCAGGAGGAAGGCTGACTGTCTATAGCAGAGGAATAAAATTTCTTTTAAGCTTGTGAGAGACTAGATTGTTAGCTCCTTGTGCAGTTATTTTTCTAAAGACAGATGTTTTGTCTGGCCTTTACATTACTCACAATGTTGAAATGTCTCTTCAGCCTGATTTGTTTTATTTAACCTAATAAAATCTTAACCCTACTAAAGGTTTAATGCAGTAATGAAACTGTCAGGTGGTATCCCCTTTCTCCTTTTTCCCAGCTGAAGTTCCTGACCCTGACCTGTTTTTCTTTTAATTTATTTTTAAATCCCATGCTGTTGTGCTTTGACCATGTACAACAGAGCTGGAACAGGTACCGTGAGCTGATGGGGAAGGCAGGAAAATAACCAGAAGGCAGCTTGGAAATCACACTGGGGATGAAAAGTATGGGTTTGTCTGTGCGAGATACTGCTCATTCTGTCAAACTTGGATACGGATTGCTGATACTTACAAAAGATAGTTTGCATCCTCCTATGTGATTGTATAGCTTGTAATACTAATTGGCAGAGCTCCCTAATGCAGCTTTTTTTTCTTCTTCTTTTAGAGCTTTCCTCCAAATCTGCCGAGTTGTCTAGTTCTTAGTTCTCCAGCTGAAATGCTCCTTTGCCCTTCCCCTGCTGCTTAGGTCTCCAGGTTTGGACTCCATACTGGTAGTATCTTTAGTAAAAATGCCATCCTGTTTATCATAGTATGGGTGGAGAGGAAAGCACTTCTCCATTTGTGAGAAGTTAATCTGATTTTCCTGTTAATTACAACTCCTGACCAGTCCTTGCACTCACATGGTGACAGGAGGTAGCTCCATGTCTAGTCAGTGCTCTCAGGTACTTGAACTGCTCTGTTTCAGCCTGTCCTTGTTTGTTCTTGAGAACAAATCTGAGCTTAAACATCATTACATCTAAGGTATTTGGAGACAAACTTGCACTCACCCTTAGGCTTTGGAGCACCTTGCAGACTGCAGAGTGAATAGGAGGAAGGCCTTAGCTTGTGCTGCCTGTTAGCTTGGACTTGAGCTTGCATCCACCAGTGATGCGGGAGTGCAGTCATCCTGGCCTGGCTAGCTCCACATATGCCAGCAGTGTTAGGGCAGACAATCATCCAGGTGTTTTCCTGGAAGGACGCAATGTTGTATCACACAAAGCATTAACGGCTTTGTAAGTACCACTTAGGATCAGCAAACAAAGCATGGCATGCCCTAGCTGCTTTGAATCAAAGCCTTGTGGAGCACTGTAGACAAAGTCAGTACCTCCTAATGCTGTTGTTCCAGGGGGCTTCTGGAGTTTTTCTGTTTCACAGTCTGACCACACTGGGGCAGAGCCAAGAAAGGGAACCCAGATGGATAATTTTTTTTTTTTTTTTTTTTTTTAAATTTTGAGTTATTGGATAAAGTGTTTTGGGTTAAACACTCAAATGACATGATATCTCATTTTGGTTTAGGATGTTTAGATGTGAGGTGTAGGCACTATTCAAAAACCTTCAGACTAGAGGATCCCTTAATATGTATGGATAAGACAACCATCCAATATGTGGGAATCCTTGTGGTTCCAATGCTTAGGAGAACCTTCAGAAAGGGCATTGGAAACCAAAGTTTTCCTCCTTCATGCCTCTTTATCCCTAACCACTGGGATACAGTGTTTAAAGGAAGGTAAGGTCCTTTTCTCTTTTGTGAATGCTACTCAAATTTCCTTGTGGCTGTATTCTAAAGAGTATTTTAAAAGTTTAAATGCTAAGATGTCAACCTTCTTGAATATTTTCTTAATCTTTCTGGTCACAAATATTAAATGGATTGCCCAAGTTCCTGGATAGTATATTTGGTTCAAGCTGCATTTTATGGATGTTAATAAGCTAATTGCTGAAAT
The DNA here is from genome assembly GCF_965638725.1 of Aptenodytes patagonicus. Taxonomy (NCBI): domain Eukaryota; kingdom Metazoa; phylum Chordata; class Aves; order Sphenisciformes; family Spheniscidae; genus Aptenodytes; species Aptenodytes patagonicus. Next base: position 76,305,727 of record NC_134954.1, on the reverse strand, counting down.
AACCCACAGAAACAAACCTATTCCCAATGAAAATATACTATGAGTACCAGAGCAAGAAAAGTGAAGTTACTCTTGCTCTAAGGAGTACTACTTACTGAATAATCTTCCTTTAGAAAAGAAGTATGTGAATTAAAGTTATTCTGTTGTAATCTGTGAAGGTGAAAAGATTTTGAAGGCGGTGAACTCTTACTGAAATCGATATTTCTACTCTTTAAGTATTTTAGCTTCAAAAACACATAGGTATATGGAAAAAATAATTAGCTGTAACTCATTAGCTCTGGTCAAGCAGCTGCAAACCTTTAAAAATTAATAATTTTCATCATGAAATGTAAAGTCTGGGTTGTAAGCTGTAGTATTCATTCAGTGCAAAATTTCAACTGAAGCTGACAGGGGGCTTGCAGGGTAGAAGTTGAGCAAGCAGCCCCAGAATTAACCCACTGCTATCAATTAAATTTGTTGTCTTTAAACCTACAAATAATACAATCTTTGGAAAAGTGTCATTATGATGTAAATATACCAAGCCTCACCCTAAATTGATTTCCTTTCTCCTTTTAATGCAAACTCCACAATGAGGAGAAATACTAACAGATCTCAGAATTTAATGAGCATTAATTAGTAGAAATTAGTAGAAATTACTCTTTTAAGGTTATAAAATACAAAAATTCCAATGGTCTCTTCAAGAGTAAAAAGATGAAGGTGCTTAAAGGCACTGCCAGATGTATTGAGATGCAAAATCCAGTGGCTTTTGTTAAAAACTAAAATACCCCCTGAAATATTTGCATTACTTTCCATGAACTAGAGTGGAAGTGCCAGAGGAAGTAGAAAAAAAATTCTGCTACATATGATTTTCCATGGGTTATGCTTGTAAGAATGAAAACTGGAAGTAGATTTCATGCTCTTTGAAATTGCTGAATCATAGTTCTTCCACTTGGCCCGGGGAGACTGAGATCAGCAGGGATTTCTTCAGACTACTGATGCAAACTCTATGCTCTAAGAATACTGCTTGATAGCAGTTTGCCCATATCAAAAGAAAGTATCTCTACTGTAATACCAGCATGAATGAATATAGACTGTAAAACTGATGATGGAGGCTTAAATGCCCTTTCTAAGGACTAACCTTGTGAAAAGAGCAGAATCAGAGAATCTTTTGAGGTAAACTGTTTATTTTGTACCCCTATACTCAAATATACCACTGAATCCCTCTCTGACTTAGGCATGGGGAAATTGGGTGCCAAGAATTGCAAGTGCTAGCAGGCAAAGCAAAGCCAGTTTTCATTGTTGCAGATCTCTCATTTTGACTTTGCAAGGAACTTTGATGTCTTGCTCTGTAGTTAGGACTATCTCATGTTGTGTTTTCCTTTGTAGATATATTTTCCTGCTTTTAATTTGAGGAATTCCGGCAACTTGGTTGAAGCTGCTGCTATCACTGGGCTGTTACAAATCTAAAAAGTCCAAATGGTTCCACAAAGCGTGTGCAGACAATTGGCTTCAAGTCTAATACAGATATATTTATTTCTGTTTGCAGAATTTCAGAATGTGGTAGCCTTGCTGATATCTCTGGAAAGGAAAATCAACATTGCTGTGTAAATATTAACCATAGTACACAAAAACCCTCAAGAGAGCTTGCTGTTGTTTAAAAATCATGCTGCTGATCTGCAGAGCTTGAGTGACTCCACTGGAGAATGGTCATACTCATTCAGAATTCTTGTGTTGGTTCTTCCCCCTTGTTTTCTTGGCCCTGTGTAAATATAGGTTATATGTGATGGTGTAAGAAGAGACTTGGTGCAGTTATTCTTCATTTTTACGTTAGTAAGGATATCAGTAGGGTTATAGAAATATCAAGCCACAATTGAATATTCACATCTTCTGAATGAGGCTAGGAGTTGTGATGAGTTACGATCTTTCTAAGAAAGAGATATACGAAATATATGAAAATGAAATGTATGAAAAGCACAGGTCTTATGAGGAGCAGCTGAGGGAACTGGGGTTGTTTAGCCTGGAGAAAAGGAGGCTGAGGGGAGACCTTATCGCTCTCTACAACCACCTGAAAGGAGGTTGTAGCGAGGTGGGGGTCGGTCTCTTCTCCCAAGTAACAAGCAATAGGACAAGAGGAAACGGCCTCAAGTTGTGCCAGGGGAGGTTTAGATTTGATATTAGGAAAAATTTCTTCACCAAAAGGGTTGTCAAGTATTGGAACAGGCTGCCCAGGGAAGCGGTGGAATCATCATCCCTGGAGGTATTGAAAAGACGTGTAGATGTGGTGCTTAGGGACATGGTTTAGTGGTGGACTTGGCAGTGTTAGGTTTACGGTTGGACTCGATGATCTTGAAGGTCTTTTCCAACCTAAACAATTCTATGAAAATCTGTTTTAGACTAGTCAATCAAAAAAGCTTTAAAATAAAGAATTTCAATATATTGTGATGCTTTCCCTTTTCTCTAAATCCAGGTGTGTGGTTGATTTACTCTTCAAGGGAAGGGTAAAATTCGGGGGGGGGGGGGAAGCGTGTTTTGTTTCTTTGTGATTCACATTGAAAGCCTTAAGAAGAAATAATTGAAAAGTAGTACTGAACAAATATTTTGTTTTCTTTTTTCTACTTTTTGAGCTTTTACTATTAGTGTTTTAAGTTTTCCCGTTCAACCTTAATGACTATAAATTCAGTGGAAGATTATGTCACGTAATTGTGCTGAAGTTTCCAGAAAGTGCTGAATATTATAGAATTCCATGGGAAATTATGCTAGTTTGCAGGGTTTCACTCTTTGTTTTAAGATTCCTCCTCTGGCCCCTTTTTTAATTACAGAATTTCATGATGTGTCTACTTCCCCCTCCTCCTGGGAAGAAGATTTTTGGAGGCTGGAAATCTAAGGGAATTATGACACTAAATATACTAAACTAAACTATAGTATAAACTACACTAAACTAAACCTAATTTACAGACTTGTAAACAACCTGAATAAAAAGAATTTTCTTTAAATGCCTTTTTAAATTGATCAGTCTATAGCTTAAAGATTTGTGTGTTGGTGATTGAGCATTTCTTGTTCTAGTTATATTTCCAGTGATTCCTCCAAGAAACAGAGAAAGACAAGCCCATGCATAGTTGACCTTTCTAAGAAGCAGCAGAAAAATAGATTTTGTCTTTAGGGGGGAAAAGAAGCAACATTTAAACTTTGTGCATGTTGAAGAAATAAGGTAAATCTCATATTTTACTATGTTATGTAAATCCTTACCTTAAGGATTGACATATGTAATTAATTTGATTTTTTAAAAAATCTATTCCAACCAAAGTATACGTGCAGTTAGAGAATTATATGTAGATAAGTTGATGTATAGATAATACGTTACCGTGACAAACAGGCCAAGTTGCTTCTGATATGGAGAATTACCTTATTTGGATGAATTTGGCAGTGTTATATGGTTACAAGTTGAAACCAAATAATTGCTTTAAGTGGAGAAGAATGGAATCAGCAGTATGAGTGTGCTAATCTTTTTCTTCCTTTCTTTTTTGCTTGACTTTTGAGGATTGTGTAGACTTTGGGATAGAACTGTAAATTTATTTACAAGTGACTATTAGATTGTAAAATACACATTAATCTTTCAAAAGGGGAATGAACTCCCTCATGTATTGTCATATATTCTTACTCTTGCGTATCTGTAATTTCAGTCTTTGTGACCAGATGATGACGTTCAATGTAGCTTCTGACCAACTGATATTGTCAATTACTTTCAGAACAAATTTTAAAAGGTCCCTTTGTTGTTAATGAATGGTTACTCTTGGGTGAAGACAGATGACATTTAGACTTCGATATTTTTGGTTTAGTGCAAGGGTCAGTTTTATAGCATTGTTAAATAACACTGAAGAATATGCATGAAGAAGCATTGAGAAATGTCACACTTTATCAATGAATGTTCACTATTTTCTACTTGGTTTGGTCATGGAATGTTCACTGTACAAAGCCTCGTGGTCATGAATTTTATTTGCCTTGTAACTTGCATAGTTAACCTGTACAGAATTAATATCAAACTGACTTTGAGCCACAGGAACAGTACTGTGTGTGTATGTATGTGTATTGTTGTGGCTGTAATTTCAACTGCACTTACCATTTGTTTGCAGTAATAATGGAAGCTCATTCATGAAACTGGTCCATCTAAGTCAGATTTTTACACTTCAGCTGGTTTTGATTCTGCAATGCAGAATGTTGTCATGAAGAAACATAGCTCACAGGAAAGTACAATGCTAAGTATCTCTAGTTGCAGTTTGACATTTTTATTTGACCAAAATTAATAGCTCTCTGTCAGAATAGTTCCCCTTCCATTGCTTCTGCTGCTCTTCCTTCCCTCCTTGTTGCATTGTGCCATCCTTTGAATTTGTACGGATAAACTGGTTCAACTCACTAGAACAGCAGAAAAATAACTCCACAATTCACAAATTAACAGATTTTGCTGGTCTGCTGTTCACTGTGTTGCTACTTGCTGTGGGACCAGACAAATGTCAAAGGTGTGACAAAGTAGATGGAATTTTGTGTGTAGGAAATTTTGGTAAGTAAGGTAGAGCCGGGTTTCAGGGAGAGGGTTTGTGGGGAGTCTGGTTGAATATGACCTTCCCCTTCTGGCATTATTCAGCGATTGATTCAGTTCAACTGAAACACCTTGTTTTGATCTATTGCTTTTTTTTTTTTTTTTCTAGGTTTTTAAGACATCAAAGTTTTTTACTATGTTGTATATCTTATTGCATCTTAAATGTCAAGTTTATCCCAGGATGATGTGAATACTTGGTACATGCTGCCTGTCATAGTTGGTCATCAGGAACTAAACCACCATTGCTGAAACAGCTGATTTGGGTTGACAAGTGTTAATACAGAGACTCTTAAAGGGGTTGTATAGGGATCTATACATAAACTACCATCTCTAAATATAAGAAAAGAGTGATCTTTTTAGGCTTAATTTCTAAAAAACAAAGAACACCTCAAAAACTTACCTTACATTTGGGTCAATAGGATTGTTATATTTTGAAAAGCACAAAGCAAAGAATAGGTGATCTATGTGACAGCATTACAGATTCATCAAGGGAATAATATTTTGTTTTCTTTCTCTTAGCTGCTAAATGATGTGAGGCACATGAAATCTCTCTTAAAATGAAAGATGAACTGTGGAATTTCTGTCTAATTACATTTTTAGTGAGATGTGGCCTCTCTCCTCAGAAAACAATACATATTTTTTAATGTGTTTTTAGCTTGCATCCGCAATGTTGGTATTCTCAAAACATCTGTTTGTTTCTCAACAGATATAAAAAATACATAAAAAATAAAAATGAGTGAACCAGACCATGGAACATTCTTTACAACTCATAGGATTAATGATGTAGGTATGTATGCTATCATGTTCAAATTTAATTGTTTTATCACAATCTACAATAAAAGTACTTATAAACTACTCTGTGCAATTAATAGCTGCATATGGAAGCTGCTACAGCATTCTGATCATAGAATCGGAATGGTTTGGGTTGGAAAGCACCTTCAAAGACCATCTAGTTCTAAGCCCCCTGCCATGGGCAGGGACACCTTTCACTAGGTCAGATTGCTCAAAGCCCCATCCAACCTGGCCTTGAACACTTCAGGGATGGGGCATCCACAGCTTCTCTGGGCAACCTGTTCCAGTGTCTCACCACCCTCATAGTGAAGAATTTCTTCCTTATATCCAATCTAAATCTGCCCTCTTTCAGTTTAAAACCGTTTCCCCTTGTCCTGTCACTACAGGCCCTGGTAAAAAGTCTTCCTGTGTCTTTCTTATAAGCCCCCTTTATATATTGAAAGGCTGCAATAAGGTCTCCCTGGAGCCTTCTCTTCTCCAGGCTGAAAAAGCCCAACTCTCTCAGCCTTTCTTCACAGGAGAGGTGCTCCAGCCCTCTGACCATTTCCATGTCCTCCTCTGGACCTGCTCTGACAGGTCCGTGTCTGTCTTGTACTGGGGACCCCAGAGCTAGACACAGTACTCCAGGTGGGGTCTGACAAGAGCAGAGTAGAGAGGGAGAATCGCCTCCCTTGACCTGCTGGCCACACTTCTTTTCATGCAGCCCAGGATATGACTGGCTTTCTGGGCTGCAAGCACAGATTGCCGACTCGTGTCCAATTTTTCATCTACCAGGATTCCCAAGTTGTCCTCTGCAGGGCTGTCCTCAATCCATTCAACACCCAGTCTGTACTGATATTGGGGACTGCCCTGGTGGTTGACTTGAAAAAATCTTTCCACAATGAGGCATCATCTGGGGTCATGTTGTCAAACTTTCCGTAGGCATGTGACAAATGAAAATCCTTAGGGGAGACTTGAAGGAGGATCAAGAGATAGCTTTGCAGGATTTACCTTAACATTTTATATGGGACCCTTCTGCAAAACCATATGTCAGACATAATTGCTTCCAGCCACTATGTTTTTAATAGTGAATGGAAAAAAAATCTTTCTACTAATACCTAACGGCAAGTTTCACTACTAAAGGAACCTAAAAAAGAGATTGGCAAGAAAAGGCCCATTCCTTATCCCTATAAGCTTCCTATCTTATGTAAAGTAACTGAGGATCTGTGCGCTAAAGCTTTACGGTACTGGGGTAAAAGTTCAAGTATTTTCATTTACCATAATAATTGTATCTCAGGCTTTAGCAGGTATTTGTTATAGAAAATTGTGAAAAGGCATTTTAAAATCTAAAAGTTTAATATTTTATATTTTTACTCATGTGTATATATTTGTGGGTGTATACATACATAGAATCATATATAAAATTTATTTTCTTTGTAAAATATGATACATATCCAATACATTACCTATTAAATACAAAGTTTGCAACCTATATGCCAAGACTCTGATTTTGGAATTAATCTCACATAGATAGACCCTACTGACTTCAGAAAATTCCTCAGAGTAAAGTCCTCAGTAGAAGAAGAAACAGATAAAGATTAGTAGCAGAGATTCATAAGGTTCAGATATACAGGATAAAGGAAAAAGCATATTGAAAGCAAAGATAAAATTAAATTATTCAGGGTTAGAGGTTTGGAAACTGAACCTGTCTTTCACTCTTCATTCTTTTCTTAGATGTGAGGGACATTATTAAGTTGGTGAAGATGAGTTACCTGAGAAAGTACCTCAGGTGCCTACTTTCTCTTACATTAGTTCTATGTGTAGCTATGTATATTTATTTGTTTTATATAAAACTTTTTTAAGAGTGTAGAAAATAACAGATTACGTTGCTAAATTAAACTTGTGACTTTCAGAGACAACTCTAAGGCTTCCAAACATTGCCACAAGTGGGTTTTTTTTTGTTGTTGTTTAGAAACCCAACATAGTAACAACTTTTTTTTAATCTAGGTACCACCAAGTTTAACCTTTTTAAGTAAATGGATTCTCTCTGCTTATTCACTGTTCTCTGATACATTTTTTTTTTCTGTGGTTAGAACAGATTAAGACAACCCAGCCAAAGAAAAACAGTGCTTCTCCTTGTTGTATTATAGCATTCCTTGTTCTCTCCATCTATTCATTCAGTGGGATGGTTCGTTCTCCCTTCCTAGTTGTTTTCTGCACTGTATTTGTTATTGCTTCCTGTACATCAGTACACACTTTTACATTTCTAATCCTGGTTTTTCCATGCTTTTTGTTGTCAACCCTCTTCTCTCATTTTATATTGTGAGAAAGAAAAGGTGCAAAAAAGATTACATGGATTTGTTTTTTGGTCAAGTGTCTTATCCTTACTACAGTGTATTGAGGAATAAAGCTGGCATAGAGAAAGCAGGGTTTCAAAAGCCAGTGATGAGTGAGAGCTGTGAAACAGGGACAACAAACTGTAATTTATTGAGTAGTTTAAGGAGATGACAATGCTGATATAGGCCAAAGAAAACTGGTCAGGATATCGCAATTTTGAGTGCCATACCCAGATAGGGTTCCTACCCCTGGATATCTGTACCACAATTCAGAACAAGTGGTGTGAGATCCGTGCTAGTGAAATGATTTAAGAATAACTTCCGATTCCTGATCGGAAGGAAGAGTGGCAAGGCTAACAGCTGACTGAAGCATGAGGACTTTGTCAATGCATGCATTGACATGCGTGTATGGTGCATGTAGAACGTTTCCAAAACCACTGACATTAGGTACTTAGAGGTCTCTGCAGCAGCTGCAACAGGTGCTGCAGGGAGAGATTTAGATCTTTATCTCCTCAGGAAGATGACAGTGTCCCACCTTTGTTCTGACGCTTACCTAGTATGCTATCCTGGAATTAATTGAGGATCTCTGATGCTGGAACTTCACACTACCATGCTTTTCAAAGGTATGGTGCTTGTGAATCTCATGACCAAGGAATTGTACTTAATGACTTCTAGCAGTAGTTAATGTCATTTAGTAGTACTAGTCACAGTTACTGATTCGTTTCTAAAGAATATGACAGGATGCATCTGCTAACTTATCTCCCAGGTGTTCCCAGGCATTTGCCTGCAGGGAGCCTGATTTAGAAATGTTACGGAATTGCTCTGAAGCTCCTGCCATACCCTGCTGCTTATGTGTGTGGACACTGATGTTACTGCCTGAAATGACTCCTAGCAGACTAGAAGTGATTGTAAGCCTTTGGGAGCAGTGATGAAGGAGTAATAGGCTTAGGAGGAAGAACTGAATGAGTGGCTTTTCAGAGGGTTTGGCGACTGAACTTTTGCTTTTTTGAACATGTAATGATGTTACAGAATCTCTGCTGGACAATGCTGTAAGCAATCTCAGAAAGAAGGGGAAAAAAAAAAATCTTCACGTAAAATCTTCCTAACTTAGGGATGAGAACTTTAAATTTGGATTGATCATAAAAGCCCACAGATGAACAAAGCTACCTAAAGGCCTAAAAAATGGGAGAAAGGAGATTATTCATACTAAGCTCATAGGAGGGATAAAATGGAAGAAATTAGTGGATCAAACTACTGAACATTTTTTGTGTAAGGTATATAGAGAATAAAAAAGTAGTCATAATACAAGATCAAAGCTATAACCTGGTTGGCATAACACTGATTTGGTAGAATCCTTCGCATGTTGAGATTAGTGGAGAGGAAAGCAGGATTGACAAGCAGGAGGAAAGGAGAAAGCCTTCCTCTATGTAGGTGGTGTACCCTCTCAAGTTCAGAGAGTGGAAACAGCAAAGGGATTGCCTGTGGAAACTGTAGATGATGATTAGAGGGGAAGAAAGATGCAGTTCTGTTTTTATGGGAGTCTGGCGCAGACCAATAGACCAGGAAAATCTGTTGATTAATATTAGGCAGCTGTGTATCTGAGGTTACCTTGAGCATGCTTCTCTTTTTCTGCTCACAAATCTTGTTCAGACAGGATTTGCAGCCTCGGTTTTCTGGATTAGTTCTGATATGGCTGCTGGTCTTCTCAGTCCTTGCCTCACCCAGTTTTAAGTGTATACATAATATGCTTTGGATTAAAGTGACCATGAAATGGTGGAAGTTGTCATTCTTAAGAAGTTGGTGAAGGGGAAGAGAAATAAAGGTAGTGTATTTTAGGAACATGAACATAAGCTCAAAGTAGGACTCCATGGTAAACTTGAGGTAACTGTTGTTTGGCGAATATGGCAATCCCTCAGTGAAACTGCTTAAAGGGATCATTGTAAGTTATCTTCACTGTGTGGTGAAAGACCAGCTTAGTTAAATCTTTATTGACTTCAAATGCTTTTTCAGCAAAACTATTTCCTCTGGGTTTTGTTAGACAACAGTCTTTCAATACTGTCACGGTCTTTCAAATACTGATGATAGGACTGCAGAAAGTGGACATTATAATCCATCCTGCATGCAGCAGAAACCAAGTACGATGTTTTCCTTGCAATTTAGTGCCTTTCTCTTTATTAAGGAAGTACATTGTTTTCCCAGGGGCCTAGAGAAGTTTAATAGAGAAATTATGCTGTTCTTATGGCTGGAGATTCAATGGAAAATGTAATTGCAACTCATTCTGTTTACATATAATCAGTAGTTTATACACCTTTTAGAAAAAAATTACTCCTATTGCTCAATCCATAGATTACAATAAATACTGAGGTAGTTTTCCAATTTGTGAAATAAGAATGCATATATTGAAACTTATGTATTTCTGTATTAGAACTTCCTAAAATTCCAGTAAACCCAGTTTAAAGTGAATTATTCTTGAAGTTCACATATAAAAAAACCTTTTAAAATAAACTCTTTGTAAACAGACAAATGGTTAATGTTTCTTATATAATTTCTACTAGCTTATGTTTGTTTCAAATTCTTATTCACCAACTAACAATCTCCTTGTTATGGAAACTTTTAATGTTTAAAATATACTGTTTCTAATCTCTGTCTATAATGCTTTCATTTTATGACTCACGCTTAAAATATTTCTCCAGAATTTGAAATTACTGTGTTTCATGTGATAACTAGAAAATCTGGTTGTTCCTATGAGAAATGGTCTTTGCAGCCAGAAGTATAAACCTGTTGGCTACAAACATCTGTATGAACTTGCTGCAGTAGAAAAAATGGCATCTGCAAAAATTCAATTAAAGGTATGATTTTTATATTAATTGTAATGTGAATGATTTTAAAATTCAGTGATCGTATTTCTTTTCACTGCCCCAAGGAATCTGAGAATGAATAGGGATAACAGATTGCTGTAACAGTATTCAGCAAAAGGGGGCAAAAGATGAGAGTTTATCACAGTGTTATTGTGAGTTGGATACGTTAATGTCAAAGTGTGGAATTTCTTTGAATCAGAGATGCAAAATATGTATGGATTCTGCCTCCCAAAAAGACAGGAAAAGTTTGTATTTGAGTGCTTTGAGGAAATTCATCCAGACTCATTACATAAACTACTCAAAATACTGGGGGTAATGAAGAACTTACAGGGATAAATGGGAAGGGGAGGTTGATCCAGAAAGGAAGAAAACAAAACAAAAAGATATGAAGTGAGGATTTCCAAAAGTCAAGCTGAGGTAGATATTGAAAAGAAAATTAAAAGGGTTTTATATCCATAAAATGTAAATGTAGAGCTAGACAGTTAGAAAGGTATAAATAGCTGCAGAATTGCCTAAATGGTAAATAAGAAGGTAGTCTATTTAATACTTGTAAAGTTTAATGAAAACTTTACCTCTTATTAAGAATGGTGATTTATAATGTGTGGACAAAGCAGGGTCACCAGCAGAACTGAAGAAGAAGCAAAAGTCGGGGCTGTCAAACTGGAAAGAAGACTAAGTACCAGATTTTCTCCATCCACTAATGCAATTTCACGTACTCTTTTTTTCTGTAAGTCTGATCTTAGAGACATTTGTCGTGGTTTAACTTCAGTCGGCAACTAAGCACCACGCAGCCGCTCGCTCACTCCCCCCCCACCCGGTGGGATGGGGGAGAGAATTGGAAGAGCACAAGTGAGAAAAACTCGTGGGTTGAGATAAAAACAGTTTAATAATTGAAATAAAATGATAATAATAATAATATGATAATAATAATAATAATACACAAAGCAAGTGATGCACAGTACAATTGCTCACCACCCGCCGACCGATGCCCAGCCAGTCCCCGAGCAGCGGCCCCCCCGGCCAGCTTTCCCCAGTTTATGTACTGAGCATGACGTCACATGGTATGGAATGTCCCTTTGGCCAGTTTGGCTGTGCCCCCTCCCAGCTTCTTGTGCACCTTCAGCCTTCTCAGTCGGTAGAACATGGGAAGCTGAAAAGTCCTTGGCTAGTGTAAGCATTACCTAGCAACAACTAAAACATCGGTGCGTTATCAACTTTGTTCTCATCCTAAATCCAAAACACTGTACCAGCTACTAGAAAAGAAATTAACTCTATCCCTGCCGAAACCAGGACAATATCCACCCCTTATTCTATACCATCTGCGTCATGCTCAAGTCTCATATTTTCCAGTACATTTTCATTAATCACCACCCCTTTATATATATATATATATATACACACACAGAGATATCATTCCCTTCGTCTGTGGGCCATCCCTCTAAAATGTTCGGTGAGTTCATTTAGTCCATGACTTCGGGCTCCATCTGTCATAATAATCTTTCAGGGCAGGAAAAATGGAGATGGTATGTGGTGTTGGATTGTTCCATGTTGAAGCCAGTTCTGGTACCATCATCACTGTGCTTTGCTTGGTTTCACTGAAGTTATTCTTCATTAGTCTGGGTGATTCTTATTGTAATAACATTAGTATGGCATATAATATTATTAGTATTATTAGTATATCTGTGTATTATTAGTATAACTATTATAACTATAATTAGTACTTAACATCACATAATTCAGATCATTGGCTATTCTCACCCAAAATCAAATCCCCTTGAGGTACACATCGGACTTCCCCATCCTCCCGCATTATCCACCAAGTGCACCCAGGTCCTTGAGCAAAAGCAATCCCATGGATGGGTTTGCCTCTGCCTGAGGCAGGAATAACCCAGACTGTCTTCCCCAGCATATTTTTTATGTGCACTACAGGAACTTTATTCCCATCTACAGTACGTAAAAGTTCTGACTGGGCAGGGCCTGCTCGATTGGCAGATCCCCTAGTGTTGACTAACCAGGTGGCCTTTGCTAAATGCGTATCCCAATGTTTGAACGTCCCGCCACCCATTGCTCTCAGCGTAGTCTTTAACAGTCCATTGTATCGTTCAATTTTCCCAGAGGCTGGTGCATGATAGGGGATGTGATACACCCACTCAATGCCGTGCTCTTTGGCCCAGGTGTCTATGAGGTTGTTTCGGAAATGAGTCCCATTGTCTGACTCAATTCTTTCTGGGGTGCCATGTCGCCATAGGACTTGCTTTTCAAGGCCCAGGATAGTGTTCCGGGCGGTGGCATGGGGCACAGGATATGTTTCCAGCCATCCGGTGGTTGCCTCCACCATTGTAAGCACGTGGCGCTTGCCTTGGCGGGTTTGTGGGAGTGTGATATAATCGATCTGCCAGGCCTCCCCATATTTATATTTCAACCATCGTCCTCCATACCAAAAAGGCTTTAACCGCTTGGCTTGTTTGATTGCAGCGCATGTTTCGCATTCATGGATAACCTGGGCTATAGTGTCCATGGTCAAGTCCACCCCTCGATCACGAGCCCATCTATATGTTGCATCTCTTCCTTGGTGGCCTGAGGTGTCATGGGCCCACCGAGCTAGAAATAATTCACCCTTATGTTGCCAGTCCAGATCCACCTGAGCCACTTCAATCTTAGCAGCCTGATCCACCTGCTGGTTATTTTGATATTCTTCAGTGGCCCGACTCTTGGGTACGTGAGCATCTACGTGACGGACTTTTACAACCAGGTTCTCCACCCGGGCAGCAATATCTTGCCACAATGCGGCAGCCCAGATGGGTTTGCCTCTGCGCTGCCAGTTGCTCTGCTTCCATTGCTGCAACCACCCCCACAGGGCATTTGCCACCATCCATGAGTCAGTATAGAGATAGAGCACTGGCCACTTTTCTCGGTCAGCAATGTCTAAAGCCAGCTGGATGGCCTTTACTTCTGCAAATTGGCTCGATTCACCTTCTCCTTCAGCAGTTTCTACAACTTGTCGCATAGGACTCCATACAGCAGCTTTCCACCTCCGATGTTTTCCCACAAGACGACAGGACCCATCAGTGAACAGGGCATATTGCTTCTCATTTTCTGGTAGTTCATTATACATTGGGGCCTCTTCAGCACGCGTTACCTCCTCCTCTGGCAATATTCCAAAATCTTTGCCCTCTGGCCAATCCATGATCACTTCCAGGATTCCTGGGCGACTGGGGTTTCCTATTCGAGCCCGTTGTGTGATCAGTGCGACCCACTTACTCCATGTAGCATCAGTTGCATGATGTGTACAGGGGACCCTCCCTCTGAACATCCAGCCTAGCACCGGCAGTCGTGGTGCCAGGAGGAGCTGTGCTTCAGTGCCGATCACTTCTGAAGCAGCTCGAACCCCTTCATATGCTGCTAATATCTCTTTTTCAGTTGGAGTATAGCGGGCCTCGGATCCTCTGTATCCCCGACTCCAAAACCCTAGGGGTCGACCTCGAGTCTCCCCTGGTGCTTTCTGCCAGAGGCTCCAGGTAGGGCCGTTCTCCCCGGCTGCGGTATAGAGCACATTTTTTACCTCTTGCCCTGCCCGGACTGGCCCCAGGGCTACTGCATGAACTATCTCCCGTTTAATTTGTTCAAAAGCTTGTCGTTGCTCAGGGCCCCATTTGAAATCGTTCTTCTTCCGGGTCACTTGATAGAGAGGGTTTACAATCAGACTGTAATTTGGAATGTGCATTCTCCAAAAACCCACGACGCCTAAGAAAGCTTGTGTTTCCTTTTTGCTAGTTGGTGGAGACATGGCTGTTATTTTGTTGATCACATCCATTGGGATCTGACGACGTCCATCTTGCCATTTTATTCCTAAAAATTGGATCTCCTGTGCAGGTCCCTTGACCTTACTTTGTTTTATGGCAAAACCGGCCTTCAGCAGGATTTGGACTATTTCCTTCCCTTTTTCAAAAACTTCTCCTGCTGTGTTGCCCCACACGATGATATCATCAATGTATTGCAGGTGTTCTGGAGCTCCACCCTGTTCTAGTGCAGTCTGGATTAGTCCATGGCAAATGGTAGGGCTGTGTTTCCACCCCGGGGGCAGTCGGTTCCAGGTGTACTGAACGCCCCTCCAAGTGAAAGCAAACTGTGGCCTGCACTCTGCTGCCAAAGGGATTGAGAAAAACGCATTAGCAATATCAACTGTGGCATACCACTTGGCTGCCTTTGACTCCAGTTCGTATTGAAGTTCTAGCATGTCTGGCACAGCGGCACTCAGCGGTGGCGTGACTTCATTTAGGCCACGATAGTCTACTGTTAGTCTCCACTCTCCATTAGACTTCCGCACTGGCCATATGGGACTGTTAAAGGGTGAGCGGGTCTTGCTGATCACTCCTTGGCTCTCCAGTCGACGAATCAGCTTATGGATGGGAATCAGGGAGTCTCGGTTGGTGCGATATTGCCGCCGGTGCACTGTGGTGGTAGCAATTGGCACTTGTTGGTCTTCGACCTTCAGCAACCCCACAACAGAGGGGTCCTCCGAAAGACCAGGCAAGGTAGACAGCTGTTTAATTTCCTCCATCTCCAAGGCAGCTATACCAAAAGCCCACCGGTACCCTTTTGGGTCCTTGAAATACCCTCTCCTGAGGTAGTCTATGCCAAGGATGCACGGAGCATCTGGGCCAGTCACAATGGGGTGCTTCTGCCACCCGTTCCCAGTTAGACTCACTTCGGCTTCCAATACAGTTAGCTGTTGGGATCGCCCCGTCACCCCAGAAATACAGATGGGTTCTGCCCCTATATAGCTTGATGGCATTAGGGTACACTGTGCACCGGTGTCTACCAGAGCCTTATACTTCTGTGGGTCTGACGTGCCAGGCCACCGAATCCACACAGTCCAGTAAACCCGGTTGTCCCTTTCCTCCCCCTGGCTGGAGGCAGGGCCCCTCTAATCCTCATCACAGTACTCATTTCTCATTTCTTGTACGTACGGGTCAGAAGTTTCTTCATTAAGATCAAGAGTAAGATCAGCCCTTCTACTCTCTCTGGGGAACTGCCCGCTGGAAACTGGAGCAGCAATTTTCCTGGAAGAACCTCTTTCTGTGATTGTTTTCCCTTGCAATTCGCGTACCCGTGCCCCTAGGGCTGCGGTAGGTTTCCCATCCCACTTCCTCATGTCCTCTCCGTGGTCACGCAGATAAAACCATAGGGTGCCCCGTGGTGTGTACCCTTTATATTCTCTTTCTTGAGCAAAAGAACGCTTACTTCTAATAGCCGAGATACTGGTCCGTACAGGTGAGGAGTAGGACCTATCCTCTCTGAGTTGCTGGATCTCCCGGGACAGTTTTTCGGACAGTTTCTCCACAGCCGAGACGATGGAGGAAGAAAGACTTTCCTCGTATTGCCGGAGTTGACTAGCCAATTCATCCACTGTTTGTTCCTCTCCATCTTTCCAGGTCATCACTGCCAATGAATTGGCGTATGACGATGGTGAGCTCCTTATAAACTTCCGCCACATGGGTCGTGTGCACTTGACTTCGTCTGGATCTTTGGATAGTTGTTTATTGTTCAGGTCACCATAAATCACCTCCAGCACAGCTAATTCTCTCAGAAACTGGATACCCTTCTCCATGGTGGCCCACTTGCTTGGGCGACATATGACATCTTCCTTAAAGGGATACCTTTCCTTCACGCTTGACAAGAGTCGCCTCCAAAGGCTGAGGATACGTGTCCCTTTTCCAATTGCTTTATCAATGCCCCCTTCCCTAGAAAGGGATCCCAGCTGCTTGGCTTCCCTACCCTCTAATTCCAGGCTACTGGCCCCATTATCCCAGCATCGGAGCAGCCAGGTGACAATATGCTCACCTGGACGACGGCTGAAATCTTTTCGTATATCTCGCAGCTCACTCAGGGATAGAGATCGGGTGGTCACTGCCTCGTTTATGAGTTCTTCCTCTTCCTCCTCCCCGATCAGCGGCCGGCTCTCCTCCTCCCGTTCTCGTGATGGCCCTTCTCCAGGGTACTCGTACAGTTCTTCCTCCGGTTCCCTTTTAGAAGAAGCTTCTTCCTCCCTTACTAAACGAGCCGACTTCCGCTTCCAAAATTTCTTCTTGTGTACAGGGGCGACTGATACCGGCACAGGCTGGTTCTTTGGTTCAGCCACAGGGCCTGTTGCCGGGGTTGGAGTGGTCGCAGTGCATGTCGCCGGGGTTGGAGTGGCCGCAGTGCAAGTGCATGTCACCGGAGTCCGAGTAGCCGCAGGGCCTGTTGCCGGGGTCTGAGTGACTGCAGTGCAAGTGCATGTCACCGGAGTCTGAGTGGCCGCAGGGCCTGTCGCCGGGGTTGGAGTGGCCACAGTGCAAGTGCATGTCACCGGAGCCTGAGTGGCCGCAGGGCCTGTCGCCGGGGTCTGAGTGACCGCAGTGCATGTCGCCGGGGTCTGAGTGGCCTCAGTGCATGTCGCCAGGATTGGAGTGGCCGCAGTGCATGTCGCCAGGGTCTGAGTGGCCGCAGTGCATGTCGCCGGGGTCTGAGTGGCTGCAGTGCATGTCGCCGGGGTCTGAGTGGCCGCAGTGCATGTCGCCGGGGTCTGAGTGGCCGCAGTGCATGTCGCCGGGGTCTGAGTGGCCGCAGTGCATGTCGCCGGGGTCTGAGTGGCTGCAGTGCATGTCGCCGGGATTGGAGTGGCCGCAGTGCATGTCGCCAGGGTCTGAGTGGCCGCAGTGCATGTCGCCGGGGTCTGAGTGGCCGTAGTGCATGTCGCTGGGGTTTGAGTGGCCGCAGGGCCTGTTGCCGGGGTCTGAGTGGCTGCACGGCCTGTCGCTGGGGTCGGAGTGGCCGCAGGGCGCGTTGCCCGGGTCTGAGTGGCCGCAGTGCGTGTCGTTTTACTGTCAGAGCCAGAGACCTTCCCTTCCCTTTGAGGGCACTGAATGGTGTTGAACAGGGCTCGGTAGGCATGGGCCAGGCCCCAGCACGTTGCAATGAGCTGCATCTCTCTGGAGTTGCCAGGGTGACAGCATACTTTTTCCAAATATTCTACTAACTTTTCAGGATTCTGCACTTGCTCAGGGGTGAAGTTCCAAAACACTGGGGGTGCCCATTGGCCTAGGTACTTGCCCATCTTGTCCCACACACCCTGCCACTCATAATTATTCAGCCTTGGGGCAGACCTCTGGATGATATTCTTAAATTGCTTACCAACTTTAGACAAAACCGAAACAGTATTCCCAAGAAGTATTAATAGAAGTATCTTAACTGCCCAAGGATGTTCAAAATACTGAAAAATTACTGTAATGAAGGAGGAAACATTATAGAAGAAGGTAGTGACCCTGCCATTCTGTATTTCCTCCGTAAAAAAACTCTCAGAAAAGTTACTGCAATTGCTAGTTGTCTCCACGAAATGATCTCCGTGGTACAGTAACGGCTTCATTGCGAAGTTTACATACCACACTAATGTCAAGGTCAATGTTCTAAAAACAAACCTCACAAGCGAGACATTACTATTCACTGCAGACCACAGCAAACTGCAAAACCCAACACCAATCTTTAACATGTACAGCAGGAAAAAGAGCGCGATGCAGATTATACAAATCAATATTGAGAACAGAGAAACCAACATTGTGACCCACAACTACTAACAGATATAAGTTCTTTAATACGCTCCGGTTAACCTGTTATTATCTCAAACCCTTCGAGCCCCACGTTGGGCGCCAAAAAAAAGGACTGTCGTGGTTTAACTTCAGTCGGCAACTAAGCACCACGCAGCCGCTCGCTCACTCCCCCCCCCACCCGGTGGGATGGGGGAGAGAATTGGAAGAGCACAAGTTAGAAAAACTCATGGGTTGAGATAAAAACAGTTTAATAATTGAAATAAAATGATAATAATAATAATATGATAATAATAATAATAATACACAAAGCAAGTGATGCACAGTACAATTGCTCACCACCCGCCGACCGATGCCCAGCCAGTCCCCGAGCAGCGGCCCCCCCGGCCAGCTTTCCCCAGTTTATGTACTGAGCATGACGTCACATGGTATGGAATGTCCCTTTGGCCAGTTTGGCTGTGCCCCCTCCCAGCTTCTTGTGCACCTTCAGCCTTCTCAGTCGGTAGAACATGGGAAGCTGAAAAGTCCTTGGCTAGTGTAAGCATTACCTAGCAACAACTAAAACATCGGTGCGTTATCAACTTTGTTCTCATCCTAAATCCAAAACACTGTACCAGCTACTAGAAAAGAAATTAACTCTATCCCTGCCGAAACCAGGACAACATTTAATAAATCCATGCAACAGTGGATGGTACCATATAAGTTGAAAATAGCAAAGCAATTTTCTATATTAAGAAAGGAGATACAATTTTGGAAGCATTTTTGGCAATGATACACCCAAAGTCTTCAATGATGTGCAAGGTAATTAGAGTACAAGGTGAAGAGAAGAATTTGTAAACCCAAGAAAGAACATGGAAAGTGGGGACCAGTCTCTAAATATGGGGGAGGACAGGGTGAACACTGGTAGCTCTCCAGCCAGCCTCATTTCATCCTTTACATTAGGTATATACCAAACTTCATGAGAGAGTTTTACCTTTGTAGAAGGACCAAATATTAGAGAAAATGTAAAGGGAGAACTGGAAAGATTAAGGTATAGCTCAGACATAGTTTACTCTACAATACTGCATACCTTCATCATTATAGTACACCCCCCCACCATCCCCCTGGAATAATAAAGGAAAAAGCCCTCATAAGAAAACCCAAAGGAGTTAAAATTTTCAAGTATTTTGAGTAATGGTATTGATTATACTTACTGATGTTAATACAAGTCTATGTAACAGGTAAATTAAATTTGACAACTTGATACTAGAACTAACTGCAGATAAACCACTCATGTATGAATCTGTTCCAATTTGCTTAGCTTTAGACTACCTTTAGGCAAGCAAATGCAAGAATGCAGATTGGCTTTTGTTCTTTTCTTCTGCCAGAAACCTAAGCAGGACTTCAGAGCATCATTGTATTCTCTTTCTTACTCCTGTCCTTCAAAAAATTTCCCCATCTTTATTTTAACATAATACTAAAATCAATAATGTATATCACTGCTTTGAAAAGAGACTTTGTAAAAATGAAATTCTATTCTTACAAAGCTTTATTGGTTTTACACTTGCAGGAATGAAAATATACTTTTTCCACAACATCAAGGAAGATTTTACTTTAAACACACAGGATGCTAGCCTGCCAGTCATGATGTCTCTTCTTTGGGTCACATTCCAAAGCAGAGCTGTTGTATGAGATCTATTTAATGTCATGTCAACTCTCATGTGCCTTCTTTATCTGGAACGCAGTTTACCTTTGCCATTGATGTAGCCAGCAGATTTGTATTTAGCCTGGTTTACTAGCTTAGGTTCAGTGCTGCACAAACACAGCTCTTCTGCCTCCAGAGGTACATCTCTTTGAGAAACAGTTTAGCTTTCACATGACATGGCAACTAAACTCTTAGGTCCTGTTGGACCTCAGTGTGGAGCCGTTCATGTGCCTTTGTGGCACGCTTCTGGACCTTTTTTTCAGCACTTCTGGACCTGGGCTGGCTGCTGATACTTGGTTGCATTGCAGGTTCCAGTAAGATTGACCAGCTGCTGTGTGACAGCATGCAATTAGCAATCAGACTAGGTAGTGTGAGTTCTGAGATCTACAGTATTGGGCAAATCACAGAGTGGCTAGAACCAGTCCGGTTGAATTGAGGTAGCTTTTAAAAGATGATGTGCTTGAGTGTCTTTGTATCTTGCTTCCCAGTGTGTCCTCTATGAATATGTATCACCTGGCTTGTCAGTCTTGGTTACATACAACATTGGAGAGCTGATGAATTTTTTTTTTTTTTTGTGCCATTCTGAGGGAGTGGTTTTGATTGCTTCCAACATTACCTACAAACCAACAGGGAAAACATGGAATATTTTTGTGAACAAGCTCCTTAAACAGCAAACCCAAATGTATGAGAAGACTGCGGCTCATCTTAGTTCTCATCCAGCTGTACACTAAATAGTTTGTTCCTGATTTTGCAGTGGGCAGCAAATAACATATTTTAATCTCAACACGTTTGTCTTGAGAAAAGAAATTCTTTGAAACCTATTGATGAGTTTAGGTCTTTTCCATACAGCTTATCATCATGCTGTGGCTGTTAAGCCACAACAGAATTTGTAGTGTTGCACTTCTTGTTTTTAATGGGACAGACAAGATGTGGATGTTCTTTTACACTGGATTGTGCAGAAGTACTTGTATATTGCAACAAGTTGGGGCAGGGTTGGAGGGTGGAGGTGGTTACGAATAAGCAGGTTTTGGTTTTAGCTGTGGATGTCCAGAAACATTCTTTGGATTTCTGTTTTTAAGACCTTCTCTTTACAAAATTGTGCTTTCTTTGAAGGAGAGTCTGTGTCAAACTGCCAGAAATGCAGATGTCCAAGAAGTCTCCAACCTCTCTGGAGCATGTGTTACTGGCTCTGTATGTTTTCCTTTCAAGTTGTGTGGATATAGTGTAAAATGTTGATCCAGAAACACTGTAGAGTGATAACTCCTTGTGAGAATGAAACTGCTTTCAGTGTATAACTGTTTCACTGATGAGTGTTACATGATTTAAAAAAAAAAAAAAAAAAATCAAATTCACAGAAAGAAGTAATTTCTGAAGAAATTGACACTGATACACATTCAGCTGAAATAGTTCCTTTAGGCTGAGAAACAAAATAGAAGAGGAAAAAAATTATCAATATGAAACAGACCCCTTCAGCAGTAATGTTATTTGAATGCTTTTTCAGAAAACTGCAAATCCAGCATAAGGATAATACAGTTTTGTATGATTAATCTGTGCTAACATGGCAATTTATTGTCTCTCCAGTCCTTGGCCGTTCCTCTGAACAGTTGCAATTTTGTGGATGGCCTTTGGAATGAAAGGCTATGCTGAAGAGTATAGAAACTATGCAAAATGCAGTGACTAAAGTTTTCTTGTGTAGATGACTAAGCGACCTGATCATCTGATGTCTTTGGCATGTATAAAATACAATTCAGAGTCTTCATTCAGACAGGATTGCAGAGGTCAAAGGGAAATTTGCTGAAGAAATATGGGATTATGATAAAGTTCTTTAAAAAAAAAAAATCCTTTATATTCATGTCTAAAACATATTTAGAAGTTATTTGAACAGAAGTTACTAAATGAAATATATTGGTTAGCAACATAACCATATACTTTTTTTTGTTCTGATGCTGTTTCTTAAATCTTAGTAAATTGAATATATACAGTATCAACAAGCATAATTTACTAGTTCACACTACTATCCTGAAGGCCTTGCAAGAAAAAAGGGGGTTGCTCATGCTCCCCTCTTTGTGTTTAAAATAGAAAAGGGTGACAGTGAATGAGAGAAAAATACATACATTCTTTATAGTTTTGCTTCCTTTAATGCATGTAAGTATAACGTGTCAAAAGCTCTGGCAGATATTCATGGATTGGCAGTACAAAATTCTACTGAATTCATTCAAGCTTTAAACTAATTTTTCATCATCTGTCTTTTGGTATTTCACCTTTTCAAGTGTTTTCCAACTGAGTAGGTAGTAAAATATATATGCTGAAAGCTCCACAGAGAATAGAATGTGTTCCCACCTACGACTTTTTTGTTGCTGATTCAGGGTATCCAAATCTTGAAGTGCTGGGTTACTCCTCCACTGAGGTAGAACCAAAGAAGCAAATGGTAAATCATTTGTTGACCATTTAAGAAAGAAAAATACAGCACATACAGAAAATGTTGCCAATATTGCAGCAGTTATACATAAATGTCATTGCTGTTGCTATAAAATAATTTCAAGAGCATATTAAGCTTTACATACAGATCTACTTCAACTTTTGTTTCACTTTAGTTTTAGAATTGATTTGAAGATGTATGTATTTTCAAATTACTTTATAGTAGTCTGTTTGCTGAAGTCTGGTTTTAAGCACCTAATGGTAACAAGAGGAAGCTATAAGTAACTTTTTAAACATGAAAATATGTAAGCAATAAAAATAAGGAGACATTATCTTTGACTCAAAAGCATTGTAACATACTGATTGAAAGCATAAAACAGGTGTTTTCACTCTCTTATAGCACAGTCACATATGCAGCTTCCTAGAAACACCTCGTTTCTCATTCACAGTCAGATAATCTCTCCATAGCACGTATTGCAATTTTTAACCTGAATAATGTCACTAGAGCATGTTTGCTGCAAAAGCACAATGGATTAACCACATTCTAGTAGTGGTTCTTCCTTACGTGACTATCTAGAAACCTGGTATATTCAACCAGATATATTAAACACAGATTCATTTGAGAGGTGTAAATGTTACTAGCTTCAAAATTTTAGGTATTTTGTTTTAAAGTAAGGTTTTAGCTTTGTTGGTGGGTGAATGAGAGGCTGTGATTCGAGAAGTGATGGGATTCTTGCTTACCTGTGCATGAGTGCTGCAAAGAAAGGTTCTACAACTTTCCTCTTTGAGAAGCCTGCTGGTATCACCTGCCTGGTGGAGGGGACGGAGAACACGCCTGTAGGGGGTTTTGCTCTTTGTATTCTTATGCATGTGAACGCAGAGGGGGTAATGTGTGGTTTTGTCCAGCTTTCACCAGGCAGGAAAGTTGACTAAGCATTTTAAACAGAGGAGATTACTTCCACCTGAGCCAAGTGGAAAACCAGCATTTTTGACTCAGAACATCATTTCTTTCCTGAACTAGATGTGGAGTGAGATCTTTATTCATTTCTCCCTGTTATGAACTAGGACAAGAGTTTCCAAAGTTTTTTTTCTTGTCTTGTTACCATTCTGCAGTAGAATAATGTATCTGCATGAAGGAAGGTCTGGGGAGGAAAAAAAAAAGGTGGGTGTGTGTGAATTGTGGGAGCCTCTGGAATCAGAAGGGGTTTTGCAACTAGAAGTTGGCTGGGGCAGGGATGAAGTCTGGTGTTATGGAGGAAGGCGGTGGCAAGGTGGCAAAAAGAGAAGGAGCAGGAAAGGAGCCAATTCTGAACTGAAATGCTGCTTTGTCCTGAGTATCCACTGAGAGGCCAGAAGACAGTCATGATGGCAGGAGGATCAGAGAAAACTGACTTGTCTCAGGGGCTTCTGGCAGCCACAGACTTCTTCTGATCCTTTTTCCTTCACTGTTGGTTGGTCAAAGTCATCTGGCTACCACTTCAACAGCCTTTCCCTGACGGCTTTTCCTCTAGTTTAAGCAGTAACTCCAGCTATCTCAAAAGCATGTATTTCTATTTTATTTGAAGTTGGAAGCAATATTTTTGTGAAGCCCTCAGACCGTTTCAGAGCCTCTTTAATTGGACAGATTTTGAAAAAGCACTCTTTTTTAGTAATCAATTTTTGAAATTCTTTTTCTTGAAAGACACACTTTCACTCTTTCTTCTTCCCACCTATAAGAATGTGTATTTTTCTTTCTCCTGCTCATCTTCCCCCCGTTCACCTCCTGGGAAATAGGGATGGGAAAGAAAAGGAGAAAAAGGTAAAGAAGAAAATGGACTGCCTTTTTTTTTTTTTTTTTCACTTTCTCCTCTCATTTAATTGTGATTCGAAATGGAATAAATTTTTTTCATGAAAACTGGTTACATTTGAACCCGTTGTTCTTTAGAAAAACACAGTTTTGAAAAAAGCTTTTAGGTTCACCATTCTGTAGTTAAAAGTTTCCATATGAAGGCATTTGATAAAGCTATTGAACAGATTCAAAATACTTACAAGCTTTAATTTTTCCTGCAGATTAAAAAAATAGAGCAAGTTTCAAAAATTAACAAAGAGCAAATGCTGCTGAAACAGCATCGGCAAGTGTGGTGGCAAGAGCATGAAAGACTGAGTGAGAACAGGTAAGAGCTGAGGAATCTTAATTAGCCATTGTTAAAGAAATATTTCAGTAGACAGAGATTCTGGTGTGGCATACTTGATTCAAGGGACATTCAGAGGAAAAGATTAAAATACCTGGACTGAAGATAATTTTTTGTGCAGGGCATGAGAGTTTGTGATCTACATTGAAAGGGGTCTGTAGACATGAAGAGAACACATAAAGGGAGGGCAGAATAGAGTGGATGTTGTTCTGCATGTACCTCTCAATGATGATCTCATAGCTGTTTAGTTTGACCTATCAACATGTATTGAAGAGCATACTGAAGAGCATGTATTTCATAGAATCATAGAATGGTTTGGGTTGGAAGGGACCTTTAAAGGTCATGTAGTCCAACCCCCCTGCCGCGGGCAGGGACATCTTCAACTAGATCAGGTCGCTCAGAGCCCTGTCCAACCTGACCTTGAATGTTTCCAGGGATGGGGCATCCACCACGTCTCTGGGCAACCTGTTTCAGTGTTTCACCACCCTCAGCGTAAACGATTTCTTCCTTATATCTAGTCTAAATCTACTCCCCTTTAGTTTAAAGCCATTTGTCACAGTATCAGAAGTTTTCAGATACTTTTTAATTCCTTCAGAGTTTGTCTCTAGATGTGCATATTGAGTTCACACTTATAACAGGGAACATTAATATTGTTGTTGTCTATTAGCTTGCATATTGTATATACAGCAGATCAATGAGAGCACTTTTTGCTCAGAGGAGGGTGGCTTCTATACCACCTTCATGTCCAAGTTCTGCACTTCATACCTTCCCAGGCAAAGAATCCCCCTTTTTTACTTAATTGTTAGAGTGTTTGAGGTTTATCATTCTTAACTTAATGAATAAGAAATTAAAGCTTCTGTAAAACTCATATTCATACCTTCCAGGCAAAAAGCAGAAGCAGAAATAAAGACTTTTCTTAATGAAGAAAGCCATAAGCACAACTTTTTTTTGGATATGAGGGGCTTGGGTAAGAATTTTTTATTCATTTATTGATTATTTATTATAGTCAAAATTATCTTGATTATTTCTTTGTGTTTTTAAATCACTGTCTTGACAGGTTTAGATTTAGAAAGCACAGCGCTGTGTAATATTTTGTGTGTTTGAGAAAGCTTTATGATTCATTTGGATATAGAGCATAAATTATCAAAGGAGCGGAATACATACCAAACAAATACTGTAGTTCCTATCTGGCAACTAAAAGAGAATTTGAAATTCAGGCTATCTGAAATGCAGTGTTACCTCTCAGAAGACTCTTGTCTGAAATCTAAGCTCAATCCAGCTGAGATGTTACAGCAGGTTGGTATTTTAACTTAATTTTTACAATTTATTATCACCGTATTTTTAGCATTTTCATTTTTTTTATGTAATACTTTGAGAATATAACTCGCATTCAGAGTATCCAGTAACCTCTGTACTTGCCGTAGTGTAAATCTGCTTCACTAAAATCTGTAAAAGCCTAGCAGTGTAGAACTGGAAATCAGGCTCTTTGTTTCTAAATAAAAGCTTTCTTATTATAACAAGATAAAGAGGTAACAGTAACATATTTCATGAAATAGATCAAATTTGTGAAGAAGCAACAGAAGGCAATTTTGGAATTCCTTATCCTTGAAAGTCTAGCTTTGGAAAGAGAGCTTGAAGACTATAAAACAAAAGTAAGCTTTTCCTTGTACATTTAGTTAGCAATTTTTTGAGAGAGAAAATATAATGCAGAGTAGTCTGCTGAGTAGCATTTTTTCATCATGGGCATTAGCACATTCTTTTGAAGAGGAAAATGGACTTTTCCTTGAAGTTCCTTCAGCACTACTGTCTTTGGAATGCCCCTACCCTGATTTGAAGACCTTAGTTACCAATGAATACCAAAAGCTTGCAAGTGGGTACTGGTCTAAGCTTCAAGAGATTGATCAACAGTTAAAAGTTTTATATAGGTAATGACAGCTGTTTCTGGATTTCTTTTGTTGGGTATAAAATAAATATAATATATTTTGTAATCTATAGATCCTGCAGTTGGCTTTACCATTAGAGTTGGTTCTATTTTACGCAGGGCATAGAACAGTTGATGTACTGCCCAGCTCTCTGGGGTTAAATAGTCAGTAACTGTTTGCACAGCTGAGAGAATTGAGGCAGTCCTTTCAAAAGCTCTCATCTGAAATAATAAGCAAAATGTTTTGTGGATTAAAGAACCAACAATCTGGTGTGCATCAAACGTCTTCACATGCTTTTGTATGAATAGAAATGATTCTTTCTGTATGGTGATTACACTATCAAATTTATGCCAGAAAAGTACAGTCTTTCTGAGAGAGATCTAGAATGTATTTATCTGTAAAGCAGATAAATAGGTCCAATCTTTTCACAAATTTTGGATCACTGCAGTAATTCCCATCACAAAGAAATGTAAAAAAAGTATGTAGCTCTGATTCAGAATAACTGAAAGGAGGAGAGATTTTTCTGTAAACAAAGTTTATAGAAAGAACATAAATATTCACAATGATCTAGAAATGTAACGTACCTATATATTAATAATATAAAGCTTAGCTTTTCTACTGAGGCTAACTTGAGTCCAGGAGATACGGAGTTGCAGATATTGGACCAGCCTTGACTTCTTTTTGCCATCTACTGATATTCCTCTAGCTTAGAATGGCATCAGGTTTCAAGAAGACTGAGAATAGGAAGGTCTGTGGAATTGTTTGAAGCCTGGGCAGAAGAAAGTGGAGAGAGCAGGAAAGTCCCTAAGTTTCTTTGGTAAAACAATCACACGTTGCTTCTAAATCTCCTTCTTTTTCTATATACACCTACAGTGCAGCACTTAAATCTTCTGCCACTGCTGCTGAATTAGTTTGGGGGTGCTGAAACAGGTTTAAGATGTTGGATCCCATAGAAAGTGATGTTATAGTCTACTTATCTTTTGTATAATTTGTACAGGTATTCTGTAGGTTCTTCTTCTGTTACCTGAAACCTGTATATCGTTACTGTAATGTCCTAGCTATTATAATATGATACTTATTAAAAATTGTTCTGATCTTTCCTATATTTATACCATTTATTAAGCAGCAAGTGGCAAATTTACAGCAGTTCCTTTGCTACAGTTGCTTTTATGGAAGAAGTTTTAACAACCTTTATGAGAAAATCTGTGACAAATACTAAATCATTAAATATGTACAAAATCTTTCTAGTGGTTTTAATTAAAATTGTGTTAAAGTTTATGATCAACACAATTTTGGTGAAAATTAATAAATTTAAATCCCTTGATCCGCACAGCATGTGTGCTACTGAATAATAGACAAACATCAATGTAGACAACAGAATCTATGAAAATGGTTGAAAAAATCTACCATGGTATTTTCATTGATCACGTCAGGTTTGAATTTAGGTCTTGAGCTAGCTAATTTTGCACTGATAATCAAGTAACATCAAGACCATCTTGGTCTATTTTGTTTGCCTTCTGGCCTCCAAATCTTTAATGTATTGCTCATTTACGTTTCTATGATTTTATCCACAACAATGTTAAAAATGTGTTTTCAATAAAAAAAGCAAGACTTTGTTCTTGTAGAACTGCTTACTTCCAAGATCTGGGTTTTATAAAAGACACAACATTCTTTGTCGCTTCTTGCATTTATATTGGCTAATTTGCATGAAAATATTTTACGAGTTGCAAAGATACAGCCTTGTGATTTAAGTATTCTATAATTCATCAAGCTAACTTTGATCCAACTAACACAGAAAATACTGTCAAAAATTGAGTGACAGATTTTTGACCTTGATATGTATCCATGTAGTCTACTGATTAATACAGCCTTAATGAAGCCTTTGCAATTAACTGTCATTGCTCTATACTCAGATACCAAGCATTCCCCTGCAATATATTTTTTTTTCTCATTTTTGTAATTTGAGAAGTTACTCAGTAGAACAATAGGACTATATGAGAACATGATAACTTAGTTCATCTGAGGATTACTTCTTTGTCATTCTTCCTCTCCCATCATATGCTTGAATGTACAGTAAAGAAACCTTAAGTTAATACTAGTCTTCCAGCGTTACACATCTCATTGTTTAACTGTTCAGACTGTCTGGAACAGAAAATTTGGAAAATGTGTGTAGAATTTCCAAAGAAGAAAAATCAGAATAAGATAATATTCTGGTCTGCTATATTCTTTGTGTGCTTTTCAGTCCTACTAGAATGCACATTACAGTGTTTATTGCTTTTAGAAACTGAAGAAGAATTTGGTTTTTTCAAGCATAATATAGGATTATAATGTTTTATAATCTAAATTCACTACTTCTACTGCTGCTAAAACACAAATTTTTGTGTTTGGGAAATACTCAAGTCCTGAGTTATCCTACAAATTGTGGACTTGGAACTGATGTGTTTGTTACAGCTGATGATTCTCTAAGCACTATTATATTTTTGCCACAATTTCCAAGGATGTCTGAATTATTTAAATAACTGAAGGATGAATGGAGTATTGCATATTCAGCACTGTATCCTCTGCAGCATCCTTTCAAATGAATGGGATATTAGGATTAAGTCAAGTAAATTTAGTTCCTCTTTTCAGGCCTATTACCAGGATGTTTCTGGTACAACAGTCGGCAATGACATAATTAATAGTCAGGGAGGTTAACATCTCACTTGGTGGTATTGTTGCAGTCTCTGTGTCTGCAGATTCAACAAGACAGCAGTGCATCAAGTATACATTGCTATTGCAAAGGACATGTGGGGATTATAGGGTGGAGAGGGTAGTTTTCCTTCTGAATTGTTTATATTCTTTAGAATGTGTAAAGCCAGGGATTAATGCTGGGTAAATCTGTTTCAAAGGAGACAGCTGCTTCAGGGTTGTTGAATATAAGACAATTGCTGTGTTTCAGTTCTGAAACAAAATGTACTGATTTCTAGTAGAATGATACCTACAAGAAAAGCAAGAACTACCTTTAAAATTTGGGTCAAGCATTCAGCCTTGTAAAAGTGTGTCAATATCTTGACACTGAAGAAGCCTGATATTAGCTTAAATATTAATATAAAATGTGTTGGCACTTTTCAAACTCATTTTAGGTGAGGTCTTCCTTTCTGGAATTTTACAAAAGTTTAAGTGAGGAGATATCTTGAATTCAATCAGGCAGGATATTTTGAAATTCTCCATGCATTTAATGGTTATGAATACACTGGGCTGGATCATGCTGCTTCTTTTTTTTTTTTTTTTTTTTTGCTATTTGTCTATGAACAGCTGACAAAATCTCAGCACAGCTGACAAATTTTGGCACAGCTGACAAACCAAGGCATTGGCAGTCAGTTTGTCCCTGCTTACAATAAACTACTTGTAGCTCTAGCTATAGCTGATTTGCTCCCCAGAGTATCTGCCACAAACCTTAATCTCTCCGTCTTGTTCCTGAGTAGTGCAGAGATTCATTGTTAGCTGGCCATTAGAGGAGTATACAAGTCGGAGGGATATGTGAGATATAGGAGGCAGAAATTGATGCAGCAGCTGGTGCATCTGCCCTTGTGTGCTGAAGGCAGAGGAGATCACCAGACTGGCCTTCAGACCACAGAATCTGTGGTTTTCCCTGCTCTCAAGTTCATGGTGTAATGTTCCCTGACCAAGATGTATCTTACTCTGCCTTACTCTTCTTATAGACAGAAGACCTGTATTTGTTCAGAAACCTGTATGGTCAGAAATATCTGAGGTAGATTGTTACAAAAGAGAATCTCAGCTCTTAGAACTGTCTCATTACTGTCACTAAAATGATGTGTTCCAAATGGCACCATACCAAGGTGTATCAGGACTCACAGAAGAGGATTACTGATTTCTTTCAGAAATTACAAGTGGTAATTCAAAATCCAACCCATAAACTAGTAAACACTCTCTTAGTGTGGCTGGTACTCCCTCTGAGTAAAGGCTAGCAGGGTTTTATGGTGGTTCTTCTAATAAATAAAATACTGGGTCTGGAAAGACAAGAATGCTAGTTGTTAAGGAAAAAAAATATTTTTGTACTCACTCAGTTCAGCATCAGTAGGAGCAGTTGCAGTGAAAGAGATTTAAATCATAGCAAAGAATAATTAATTATGACACAGAGATTCTAAAATTAATAAATGAACTGATGTCATAGAAAAGCTCCCTCTAGAGAAAAGGGAGGAGTTTAAAACGTTAATTTCTGAGGATCAGTTGCAAGATGTTTTTCTTAGAGGCAGTAAATGTTGCAGAAATAGCACACCTTTCCAATACCACCTCTGTGTCAAAGCTCAGGGACTCTTGTCTTTGGAGAACTGTGCCTGCTGTTCAAGACCTGCAGCTTGAAGGTTATAAGATATTACTGCAACCGTTCCCTCTCTGAAGGATTCCTTAGCCCCGTTTCACTTTCTGGGGCACTATTTCTTCTTTAGACTTAGCGTATGAAAAAACCTCAGCTCAGATGTCTATATTCATTGTCTGTCATGGGAAATTTAAGCAGTCACCTATAAAGAAACACTTTCATTGCTATTCTGCTTTTGCTAATGTAATTTCAGTTTTTATGTTGTCTCTAACATTTGCTTGGTAGTTGTCAGTTGCTGCAAATAAACTTTTTACAGGAGCTAGATCATTTCTCTCCCCTGTTTCGAAGCCACCTCCATTTCTTTTTCACGATGGCTGGATTTAATAGCAAACAGCTGGGTGCTAGAAATAGTTTGTCAGATATTTCACACAATTTATGAGAAAGGAAAATAGGTGGAAAGTGTGAATAATATATATCTAACTCATGTAAGCTTGTAGAGGGAAAGTTGTGTCCTTCCACAACTTTATCAATTTTAGCCTACTAATGAGTCTCCAAGTCAGGATTATTACTATAGTATTCCTAGTCCTAAATCTGTATCTGCACGAGTGGTGGGGAGCTTTTGTGTATGAGCTTGCACTGCTGTACTGTGATACATCCCCACACAGCAAGTGTTTGAAGTCTTGTGTAAACAGGGAAGTCAATGGGCTAAAAGATAAGGTATGACTTAGTGATACTTGATATACCCCGCTCACCGCCTCTGGGAGTGCTAACTGCGAGTTGGCTGGTTGGTGTTCTTTTCCTGAGAACTTAGGTTGCTGTTGAGTTTTGTTTTTTAATGGCTACGTTTTATGAATTATTCTAGAGCTGTCAACAAATGCAGATTGTGGACCTTTCTTTTGCATGGAAAAGCAAAGACTAAAGTGTCAGTGTAAGCTCTTTGTCCTGTGATGTGATACTGCTACCTGTGGACACTTTAGTCTTTCTTAAAGTTAATTTTCTATGTGTTGCTTTCATTTTACTCCATTGGTAAACAGATAAGCTACTCAAAAGCACTACCACAGAGGGTCAGGTAAGAATTAGTGCTTCATATTTTCCCCTAAAAAACTCTTTTGTGACTGAAATCTCTCTGTATACAATACAAACATTATTACTGCAGAGCTCTCCGTTTTGATGTGTTTGTAGCACTAATGGCCACAATAATGTTATTGGAGTTTACTGCAGGAGGTAGGATGTGATTTCTCCTTACCTGGCCATCTTCACTGTGATGCTGTCTGCATAAAAGACAGGAGTAATTTTTAACATTTATTCAAAGAAAAACAAAATACAGAAGCAGTACACTTAGAGTGCAAGAAACAAGGTGTTCATTACTAGGGAATAGTAATTTTAATGTTTCGTCATACTTGGTTATCATCAAGTTGCCACCATTCTGATCCTGGAATAATGACTGTGGGCTGAAAATGTTACAGTAAGCTAAGAATCATTTTTGTTTCATGAAAGTCAGAGGATGAAGAATTGAAGTGGGGAGGAAAGAACCTCTGATCACTAGCTGTCTCCGGAAAGATGGGTGAAGGTTAAATCCCTCTTAAGACCATAAGAGTAAAAATAAAGCCCATTAGTCTGCCTGAAGAAAATGATAAAATAAATGCCTTTAGGTAGGTGAAGATACGTGGACCTCTGTCCAAATTTGTGCCAACTTCACAGCAAAGCATGCAACAGCAGAAAGTGCCAGTAGAGAGGAAGAAAGGTGAAATCCATGTCATCAAGAGATTGGGTTCCCTTGCCTGACAGGATATTACTTTGAAAACAGTTTGTTGAAATGGGATATTTGCATCTTTGCATTCTTGAGATATGTCTGTAGATGAAGCTTTCCATTTCTTAAAACTAACAGGTCTAGGGATATTTTTCTTGTTTCCTCCTTTGGTGTCCCAGAATATTGTACAACGGTGATAATACACTGTGGTTTTACTGTGCAATGTTTTTTAAAGAAAAGTTGTGTTAAACTGGATTACATAAAATTTTTTTAATACTTATGTTCACTGCTCTCTCTTTAGAGATAATGCTAGATCGTATTATAAAATCTAGTTTAATATTAATTACATATGAGCATCTCACAAAAAATCCTGTTTTCTAATTACCTGATATTTCTGCCTACATAAGGATAAAGTTGTTCTAACATCTTACTGAATGCAGTGCTATTAAATACCAAGACACCACTGTTGGCTCAGGAAGTCCAAGAGCTGCAAACAGTTGGAGACTGCAAGAATTTGGTGGGGTGTAGAGTCATATGATTGCCTTCTTTTATTTTTCCCTAGGCTTTTAGTCACTTTGAAAACAGGTCACTGGGATACAGAGACCTTTTGGTCTGACTCGGTGTTGCTGCTCGTACATTAATGCTGACAATAAAAGCCTGACGTTAATCCCTTCAAGGCCAAGAGTTCAGACTGAGGGTAAAATCTAATCTACTAAATCCAAACCTGTGGTACTCTGTTTTAGTTTTACGTTACTATGGGCCCCTCACTGCAGGAGAGACATTGAGGTGCTGGAGCATGTCCAAAGAGGGGCAATGAAGCTGGTGAAGGCTCTAGAGCACAAGTCTGATGAGGAGCAGCTGAGGGAACTGGGGTTGTTTAGCCTGGAGAAAAGGAGGCTCAGGGGAGACCTTATCGCTCTCTACAACTACCTGAAAGGAGGTTGTAGCGAGGTGGGTGTCGGTCTCTTCTCCCAAGTAACAAGTGACTGGATGAGAGGAAATGGCCTCAAGTTGTGCCAGGGGAGGTTTAGATTTGATATTAGGAAAAATTTCTTCACCGAAAGGGTTGTGAAGCATTGGAAGAGGCTGCCCAGGGAAGCGGTTGAGTCACCATCCCTGGAGGTATTGAAAAGACGTGTAGATGTGGTGCTTAGGGATATGATTTAGTGGTGGACTTGGCAGTGTTGGGTTTACGGTTGGACTCAATGATCTTAAGGGTCTTTTCCAACCTAAATGATTCTATGATTTGTAATGTATGTCATAGCAAGGTGGGAATTACAAGCTTGCTGCAAATTCCCACGAGTTGTCTTTGAAGAACTGCCTGGTTTTAGGAATGGAAATCTGTAGAATTTATTCAAATGAAGAATTCAGAGTTTCACTTCAGCAATATTTACTTTAAATCCCAGTTCCTCGTTTTGCATCCAACCTAAACGATTCTATGATTCTTGCTACTCTAATTTTCTGAAATACATGAATGCATACTGATTACTACACCTCCTATACTAAAAAGTTGTTAATCTTATGCCTTGCTGATGAGTTTATGGCTGTCAGAAGTTTGTTTTCAAACTTGTTCCTCATTTAGCTACACACAGGTATTATAATTTCATTTATTCATTTAATTTTGATCATTTATTTAGTGCTCAGCGGTAGAGACTGATCATCATCTTCCTTTTTCACGTTGTATTTTCCATGTGGTGTTTCTCAAATTAATGTATTTGAGAAACACAGTATCATTTGCCAATAAAAAGCCAGGTTAGAAAAGGAACAATTCACTTGAACGACGGCACAATAAATGGTCATATTAGAAATGCAATATAGGTTTGCTTTGTTTCGTTAAAGTAAATCTAAATTTCTCAACTCTGATACAACATCCAGTTTATAGGTTCAGGATTGTGAGCCCACTGAAAGGTTAGGCCTTTAAAAATAAATTAGAACCAAACTCCTCCTTTTCAAATGTTAAGTTATACTGAGGCTGATTGTTTTGCATTTCTGTAGGAACATTGAATGGAAGGAAAAAGATCGGTGGGTTTTTCAGACTGTTATCAATCAGTATCGAAGTGATCTTCAGAGGAGGAGGACTTTGTACCTCAATGTGCTGCAGAGATACCTTCCTCACAAATCTAGGCATGATCTGGTCAGTGTTGTTTTAAATATTAGATACATTATATAAATTCTTACATAAATCATGTAGTAAGCATTTGCATTAAAGAATTTTTATCACAGTTTTTTATTTTAAAATTTCTTAATTACAAATTTTATTCTGCACAGTGAAGAAGGGTTGTCTCTGTCTTCAAAATGCATGAACTTGAAAACCGTATCACTTCTTCAAAATAAGCACTGTGGAGATTTTATAGTTCCACATACTCTTACAGCCGAATTCACAAAATTAGTTTGTTAGCATTGCTTTTGCTGTACAGTTTTATAGTTAATGTCATGCTATTCTGCTTCTCTTGGTATTTTTATTTTTTATGAGGATGTATAGCATTGTCGCACTGTCTAGGAATAGTTATTTTAATTGGTCTGTGGCACATATGTAGCAGGAAGAGCGGAAAGTTATCTCATGCTCTCAGGGAGAGGCTATTTTTAAATGTATTATGCCGTTCAAATTGATTGCTGATTCCTTTTACACTCCACAGTGAGTAAGCACATAGCAGCTAATAGAGAAACCCATTTCAAAGCCAGAACACTTCAGGATGTCATAAGTAAAGTAAGAGTCTTTTTTTATCTCTGCACGTATTTTTAGACCATCTACTTCCTTGTGTTTGAGGAGTGCCTGGTGCAAAGGAGTGACAGTGAAGTGATACTGATAATTAGCATAGTTTCACCAAAAATAAAGTTCTTGTGGATTTCAGAACTTTTGCCTGTGAGAACTGGGCTAAATAATTACGTGCTTTGTACAATGGAGGTATATTTTAAGCATAGCCGTTATTAATAGGTCTCCCTAATTCTTTGAAGGTTCATTTAAAATTTAAAAATTATAAATTTAAAAATCATAATTCTGTATTGAATTGATGTCTCTCAGTATGTATATTAGCATGACAAATACAGAAATGTTAAAACAGTACTAAGAATCTGTTCTTAAAATGTTTGTGTTACCTTAGAATGCTAAACTTAGAGCCTTCTCTGCCTTCTTCCCTCTGAAGAAGAATGGATCAGTGGACAAGCACTGAGTGCTTGATCCAGTAGCAGCTTATCAGAGAGGTCTATTTTTAGAAGCGCAAACTCTCCATCCCATTTCTTGCTTATGAGTGTCTTTAGCTTTAGGTGCTTGCTAGCAAGGCTCACCTGAGTTTGTGGCACCAGCAATGGCAATGTGATCTTCTGATGCGGTGGCCTATGTGCATTTGACCAAAGAGAAGCTCCAGAGGTAGTGGTACCACTTTATCTTCATCCAGCTATGAGCTGATAGGAATATCTGTGAGCTAGGCGCCAGACGAGTCAGCATCCCTCTGTCCCCTGCCAAAAGCCTGGAAATTAGCTTCAGGAATGGTCCCCTTGACACTTGTGAGCAGACAGCCATCTCTAGAACCTCCTTCATCCCTGTAACTTGTATTTTTTGGAATATAAGACAGGTCCAAGACTCTACTGCCTCAGTCAATGCAGCCTTACCTGTTAGTACTTCTGTCAAAGTCTTGAAGCTTGAATGTCCTCGGGAACCTCACTGAATAAGGCCAAAGATGTATTTAAGATTAAACAGTCACCATTTTTGTTAGGTGGTGACATTGGTGGTGGCAGTATGCTGCTTGCAAGCTAAAAATCTGCTACCAAATTTCCTGTTAGGAAAGAAAAAGTAAAGCTAATTCTCATCTGTACTGCATTTGTGCAATTGCTTTAATTGGTGTTCTGTTTCTCTATAGATCATAATTTGCTACGAAGACCCTCATCTTGCTAAAAGTGCTCAATATCTCTGAAGATGTATTGAAAGGACTTACTTGCATTTTATGTACTTTAGGGCAGGAAGGAACTATTGCATTTAATTTATTCATATTGCAAAAGCATAGTTCAGAAAAGAACAGTGGGACATCAGGATATTGAAGTGCCATGTGGTACAAGCAAACAGGGAAAGGCTGGAGTGGTATTACTGCCTACCGACACTGGGAGACTGCAGCGTACTTGGCACCTGACAGAATACTTTTGGGCCCTAAATTGTGGATTCCATAGGAATATTGGTGCAATAATAATTAAATCAATTATATTCCAGGTTTGCAAAAATGTCTAGAATTATTTTATTTTATGAATGCATAATTTTTAAGCCTTTCTGAAATGCTTTACTTTTTTAGGTTGTTCATGAGAAAGCTTGGGATCGTTACCACTTCATTAGGAATCAGCACAGAGTCTTGATATTAAATTGGGCTCAGGCTAGGAAAGCCTTTTTACTTAGGGCAGTTACGACTGTTGCTGAAGCCTCTGCTGCTCATGAGACAGAAGTAGTGTTGGCTAATACCAGGCAAAAGCAAGAGGAGATTTGTGCTGATCTGAAAGCAAAGGTAGGTTGAGTTATAAATCTACCACATGCAAATCTGTTTTTTACTGGTAAATTCAAAATGAAGTTACAGTGCTTAAGTGAAGAAAAACTAACTGAAGCTAGTTGTCATAATCCTGTTTTTACTGGCCTGATTGAATTGTTTTGGGCAGTTAGGGGGGAAAAAAGCAAACTATAATCTGTTGGCAGAGGTCAGTGTGTTTGTGAAGCTTGACTTGCAAATAATTTTGAAGATGCTCTGTTTCATTACCAGTAAGGATCCTTGTTAGTGTTTCAACCAGCTCTTGAACTTAGTTTGTCTTTTTTTGTTAAGAATTCGAATTATTAAGGCTTTAGGCCTTACTATGAGTTTCATACTGTGGGTATAATCTCTGTATAAACTGCAGTCACATTTATTTTGATGGATTTTGAGCACCATTGAAGAGTTTGAACTGTATTTCAGTATTGGAAGAACAAGATTTGTTCTGCAGTTTACAATATGAGAGACTGTAAGCAAGCTACAGGAGTAAAGGTCTGGCATCATATTCCTTGGGTTCCTTTGTAACATTGGCAAATAACAAAGTATTTGTGTGTTTCTTCCTCAACAAAGTGGGATTGATATCTATACTGTCTGAGGCTTAGTTCATAACTGTTTTTAACACTAGAATCCTCAGAAGTGGAAGTGAAACATTCCTTTCATCATCACTACCACCAGTTTTTTAGATTAATGCTAGTCTGTTTTCAGAGAAATAATGAATATCTGTCTTCCCTTCTGTTTATTTTTAAGAATGCTTTCTAAGACCTGAAAAAATGGGTCCCGTAACTTGTTTGCCCTTGTTATGGAGGTTTTGTAATATTCTGAAAGGTGATTTACTATGTTAAGAGGTGAAAAAAGATAAAAATATCTGGGTTGTTTTTGGTAAGAGAATAGAATAAAATGGGAGGAGCCTGAACACAAGAGGAAAGTGTTATGATGTTGATGCCTAAGGCATTTGTAAGGGGAATTACATTTCCGGGCATGAAAGGCATGTTAAGATTTGTTTAAACTCCTCTCTGTGATTTTCCACTTGCACAGAAATTAACATCGGAAAGCATATATGGTGTATTATTCTCATTTCACCAACATTATCTCTGTTGAACCCTTACTTTTCAGCGAAATACAAAACACTTGATTTTGATTTTCTACAAGTAGAAAAACACAGTAAAACCTGTACTGTGATTAAGATTTTTTTTATGTTGATGCTAGTTTTTCACTATAGTAATAATACAAAAAACCTTCTGTGTCCTGTTCCTGGAGCCGTCTGTCATAGGAAGGTTTGAATCTAAACACTATAGGGTTAGAAACTGTTTGGGCTTGACTAAGTGGGGAGTACCCCATTTTAACTCCTGTGGCAGGCTTCCCTGGAGCCAAGTGGAGTAAGGAGCAGTTCTCTAGAATTGATAGGGGGTTTTGGTGGTTTTTTTGTTACCTAGGCATCCCTTTCTGGAACTGCTGTGTTGTCTCTTTATCTGCACAATTAGAGGTGGAAGGGCCATTTATTCCAGAACTGTGAATTTATGAGTCAGTCTTTTTTTTTTTTTTCTTTTTTTTTTCCTTCCCCGCAAAAAGTAACACACAAGTGTTGGAGTACTTATGTCGTCTCCATGTAGCTTAAGATTCTCACTGATGCATTGAACGCTGTCTGAAAGTTTTTTGGATTCTGACCTCCTGTTTCCAGTAACCTGGAACTGTTTGAAACTTATACCTATTAGGCCTACACTTTTCAAGGGTTGCTTTCAAAGGTGGCTTTGTTAAAATGTTGAACATTTGAACAAAAACAATTCACCTGTTTCCCAGAAAAGAGGAATGAAAAAGGTAACTTTTTTTCATTAAAGAAGGATATTGTTGTGACCTTGTTTTGATCAGCTCTGCAGCTGAAAGGGCTAGAGGACGGAAGTTGAAATTGGGCAAGGAGCTAGCTGTTTTTCAAAGAAATTATTCTGAATGTATCCATGCTTTTTGTTTGGATTCGATGGGTATATGCATTTGAAAACTCATACTTTACCCAGTTATAGTTCATTTTACAGACTTGTCTTTCTACACTTCTGAAGTGTGCAACTACAGAATGTCATACTGTGGAAAGTGGCTGTTGGCAGCTATCAGGTAAAAAGTAACTCTCAGTCTAGTGAGTTAATTTAAACTGATAAACCCCCATCCTGACAAGGATCCGTAAGATGGGGTAAAAAGTGAATCTGTGTCTAAGGGAATGAGTGTAGAGCTGGAAATCAGGGATTAAGGCTGTTCTCCCACTTTTTCTTTTTGACTATTAATTGACTTAATTTTTTGCATTTCAGTAAGTTTGGCATAAGGAAATCTTACTCGTATCACTTTCCCAGAGGGAAAATGTAGTTGCTATAATGATTTAGCTGTATAGTAAACTCTGGGTATGCTTGTGAAGAGTTTGTATCCTGAATGTGAGAGAAATAGATCTCCTTCATTACACCAGCAGGTTTCAGAGGAAGTCATAGCATTTCTATGCCTAGTAAAATGAAGTTATGAGACACACACACTGTAAGATATGTAAGCAGTTCTAGAAATGCAAAGGATCGTTACATCCATTTTGCAGACAGAATATGCAGAAATACATTAAAACTAAAATGGATTGTTTAAGCAGCTGTTAATGATAGAGTGGGAGAAGACTAAACTCTGAATATGACACCTTTCATTTAACTTCCAGTCAGTAAACCATTTAGCTGGTTTACTTACTTGCTTTGAAAGGGGTATCTTTCTGTAAATTTCTATGCTGCTTTGAGTTTGTGGGGGTTTTCAAAAGTTTTTCTTTCTCTCTGTGTGAAAATCAGTTAGTTCCTAATTGTAGTAGAGATTGAGCAATGCAAAAGAGAAAGAAAATACTCATGTGACAGGCTATGCATTTTTTTATTACTGCAATAACCACATGATATGACCTAACTTTTATATAGTTCTTTTTATCTGTCAACAACAAACCAAAGGCATAACAAACAAACTAAAGAATACATTATTTAAAACTGTTTTAAATGCACTAGAAGCAACTATGCCATCAGTGGGACTCTAGGTCTTGTGACTGGCAAGAGGTGATAACAATTAAAAAGTAAAGCAGCAGAGAAGTTAAATTAATGTTTATAGCAGTTTTTACTTGGGGAAAGGACTTTCAAATTCTTATTCCATGTTCCATCTCACAGAAGATCAATGTATGTCCTTAACAGAAATCAGAGTCTCTAAGGAGGAATTTTGAAACAACTCAAGAAGCTCAGGTGAAATAAATCACGAGGGCCATATGGTAGTCATCTGAATGAAATAAAGTGTGAAATGGATAATTCTAGTGAGAATATACTGTACATTCTTAAAGTGGAAATGTTTCTGGTACATATCTTTAACACTGCTGTTTGCCGTGGGAAAACAAACAAAACAAGAAAACATGGGGGGTTTACACTTTAAATGAGTGATCAAGAATCAGTCATATTTGGTATGCTTTATACTGTGTGGATTTAACCACTTTCAGAGTTCTGTAGCAGATGCTGTGTAAAAAAATTCCCTTTCTGTGTGAAATTCCTCTTTCTAAACAACATAGAGAAGCAAATTCTTCTATGTCACAAGGTAGTTAAGTAATGAAGTGAGAGCGCTATCTTTTAAGAAGGTTAGTAGGGTGCTGCTTCACAGTTGGTGTTTGAAGGATTGAAGTACGTGCTGTAAGACATTTAGAAATTCAGTCAAGGTATCTGCATGCATTCAAAACATTATTTTTCTATGGAATTTATCTTAAAATATTTATAATCCAGTACTTTCCATCTCCATACAAAACAATTTTAAAAGGACTCTCAAGGGAAGACCTACAACAGTGGACAAAAGGACAGTTGAATCTCCTGTGTATGATGCACAGGGTGGGCTTTTTCTTCCTTAGCATAAAGCTATGTGCCTGCCTGCCTGCCTTTAAATCTTTTCTCTTTCTCTTTTTGTGTTCCAGGATTAATCCCCACTCCAGAGCTAAAAATCTCTTGCAACACATTGTGAATTTTTGGAGAGCAACTCTTGCATTCCTTACCCTGGCAGAAACTAAGATAAATTAATTTTGAAAGGAAAAGAGAGAGGTGGAATTAACTGGGATATTGCAAATCATATAAAACACGTTGCAGATTGCCTTCCTTCTCCCTTCCTGTATAATGAGAAGAAAGGATGCATCAGTAAACTCAGGGGAAAAAAGTTGTATCTCCCTATTCAGCATGTAGACAAGTCACTGATTTGAATGATTTGACTGCCATAGGTGATCAACATTGAAATATTACAACTGAATGTAAAAAAAACAAAGTCTGGATAGGTATCAAACCTAGTACTTTGACGATAATCTGATCATTTTGCAGGAAACTTTTTAAAAAAATAAATAATTAGTGGGATATTTATAAGAAGAGTTTTCTTTTTTAGAAGCATTGTCTATTCACCACTGAGGTTACCTGCTCATTTGTTGGATATGAGAAATACAAGGAAGTTTTAATAACCTAAATTTTAAATACAGATACTCATTCAGGAAGTATGTGGTGAACTTAAGAGTTGTAGGATGCTATAGATTTTCTCCAAAGTGACTGTGAGCGAATATCTAAGATCTTAAAATTCACCAAAGATGACCCAACTCTGACTCAGTAGTATGTTTTTAATCCAGAGCTAATAAAACTGGATTTATTAGTTTGAGGTCACACAGC
The DNA here is from genome assembly GCF_965638725.1 of Aptenodytes patagonicus. Classification (NCBI taxonomy): domain Eukaryota; kingdom Metazoa; phylum Chordata; class Aves; order Sphenisciformes; family Spheniscidae; genus Aptenodytes; species Aptenodytes patagonicus. The sequence goes on along the minus strand of NC_134954.1, from coordinate 76,264,165 downwards.
ATTGATGAATTACATGTTTTTTGGGTCAGATAAAGCTCATACGCAGTAAGCTGGAAGCACGTGCAGAGATTGTCTCTGCAAATTTTCCTTGCTTTTCCTTTCACCCCTCCTTTTCCCCCCCGTTTTCCTATACCACATGTTCTATCACATGATTTTGTTATTTCTGAATCTATCAACCCCTCTGTTGAAATCTTCTTACAATGTATTACCTAATATTTTGTCTGAGGATATGGCAGATTTAAGGGGTTACCATCCCAAATGTTTTTTCTTAGCTCCTGGTGCAGTTCACAGGTCTTTGTTATAGTGATGCAACTGTAAAGCCACAATAAAAACACAGAAATGTTCTTATAATTTCACTCTCTTTCAATACACACACAATGGAAGTAGCTGATAAAGCAATTTGCGAAGTGTGTAAAAAGCAGATATTCTCTATGTTTTAAGCTACAAATGAAAAAATAATTGTCCTTTTTGCTAATTAAGAAAAAATCATTAGCAGAATACAAAGATAAATAACCCAGATGCTTGTTATGTTAATCAGATCCTTACACTGTATTTCCGAGGGGTTTAGTAAATACTAATCTGCGAGAATAGAAGTTCAGACTGTAGCTATTGCCTGTTTCATAAATTGTGTTTGCAGTGTAATTTATAACCACATCCTTTCTACTTCCAGTGATTTAGTTATGTTGTTAGTTGCACACAACCCATTTTAAGTTTGATGGCTGTGTGAGGCAATGCACAGGTAATTGCAAGTGATCAGCTTAACGTAACTATTGAGTTACCAGCTGAGCCACAGGAGTGGACCCCCTGCACTATGCCAATTGTGTGGAAAGTGTATTAGTTTAAATTGCCTTCATGGGTTGCTTCAGCATTATAATTAGAATTTATGCTATGTGAGACAACATAGAAATTTGAAAACGCTTTCTTCGTTATTTGACCATAACAGATTTGGGAAGGACTAGGAGCACACACAGAGCAACACACTCCAGTGAAGTTGACAAGGGCCAGTTTGTTAAGCCATGGTAACTCCATTATGTGTGTTTCTTTTTATTCTTCTGAGGATGCTATCATGACTGCGTGCTTAATCTTATGTACTGGGCGTAAATTGCAGGGTTTTGGTAACAGGGGGCTGCAGGGGTACCCTGCATGGGAGGAGACCATGGTCTGACTTGTCAGCTCTGAGATCCATTTAAACAACCCATTGCACCCCAAAACTTCAACCAATCAGAGGAGCATATAGTGGCTCAGCCTGAGATGTGTCTTGCTCGTTTACCTGGTTGCTAGGTTTATCAAAGCTTGTAGGATCTTAAGTATGTTTGAGACATACACTTATATGTCAAATTTAGTTGAAATTGTCTAGTGATCCCCAAAATTACTTGAGGATCGATAGCTGGACAAGCAGACAGCTCATGCTAACCTTATTTTCTTAAGAGAATTATCTTCCTCCTTCAGCTAGGAAAGTGGCACCTCAGGCAAGCAAAATAATTTGCATTAAAATTTTGCAAAAGTAGTAAAGGTTCAAAGGAGCTTTTCATACAGCTGCAGAAGGAACTAGAAGTGATAGTACTGTATATAAAAGGACAGCAAATTTAGCTAAGTAGTTGTAAACAGAAATGCGGCTTCCTTAAGGTTATGCATGTGTGAATGTTTAAGCCTACATAATATTTAAACAAGTTAATAAAATGTTGACGCTCCCATTGTTAAGAACAGAAAGATGTTCTGAATAATGCTGACTGAGAAGAGAGAGGAAATACAAGGACAAACTGTGAAAAGTCAACTGTTCACACACTGTCTTGAGCAAAGAGGTTACGTGCTTTCAGCTCTAGGGAACTAAAACCGGTCCTATATTGGATCACAAGTTTTATAGGTACCAATCCTAGCCCTTGTGACTGTTTCCTAACTGAAAGCAATGTATCTTTTTACTCTTCAGGTTATGACTGAGGATTATGCTCAAATGCTTTTCTCTCATATCCCTTTTTCAGATTTAAACCCTTGTATAGCTGAAGAAAATGTCTACAGTTCTGTTAATGATCAAACCAGTTACTTTTAACCACTTTCTGATTTTCAATTTAAAATTTTTCTAGAGGTGGATATGGATTTTTTTATGTAACAAAATTAATCCTACTGCCAGTAGCCTTGCTTTTCTCCATTATTTCTTGCAGACCTCTTAGAGGTAGCTTGTGGAGCACAAGCTGCTCAAGAGTACCAGTCAAAAATCTACTAGGGATGTGAATTTTTGTTGTTTTTCTAATCACAGCCAGACTGAGATTATCTGGTGAGATTAACAAACAAACTTGCAAGTATATTATTTCTTAATTATCCCATTGCCAAATGCCCTAATACTGGACTTCTCATTGGTCTTCTGTAAGTCAGTCAGAAGCAGAATACTGTTAGCTTGTGCCATTTGCTGTTTTGTCATTCAAGACCCTGTGGAGTCTGGACGTGATTCCAGGTGCTGTTCAGAAGTTTTCAGGGTAGAAGAATCCCCAGTCTAGAGAAGAAGGAACAAGATTTAGAACTGAAAGTTATTGGAGACTTCACACCATCGTTAATATCACAATAGTTTATGTTGTTGATGTACCTGTTGATGTCAATAACTGTTGATGTCATAAGTAACTTTGTGTATTAACGGTGTGGTCTCAGGAGGTGCTGCACTCTCTGTAAAAGTAATACAGACGAGTTCTTTGCCATAACAGTAGAGCTAGGTCTTGTCCCCAAGGAAAGTGAGCACCATTCTCACTGCTGGACTGCTGAGTGACCTGCTGTTTCAGAGTGTTTGCTGCCCTATAACCTCTGTCGCAGGGGGGGGTGTTGTGTTTTTGTATTTAGGATTAGGTATTAACACGGATTTGAATGCTTAGTGTTTGTCATGAAGCTAACAGCCAGCAGGATTTTAAGCATTGTATCATAGAGCACAGGCAGCAGGATGTCTGATCAGCATGTTGCTTAACCTGCTGGCAGGAGACAGTAACTGATCACCACAGCTCTCTGGGCTGCTACTACCAGCATATGCACCAAAACATGTAAACAGCAATGGTTCTTGCTAAATATTTCTATTTGATTGTGGTATTTAATATGGAGCCCCCCTTGTAAATCTGAAATTCCTTCCACAATAAACTAGTAATTGACACATTTGCTATTTTAAACATTCATGTCAGTTAATAAGGTTACTGACAGACAAGAAAAGGAAAACAATATGTATGATGCTTATAAAAAAGGACTTTATAGGACTTTCTAAATTTAAAAAATGATGGCTTTTTCACATTGTTTTGACAAACTCCCCCCTGCCCCATAATATTTTAGACTCTAGGGAACTGTTCTTAGTATACATTTTAATTTTTCCCCTTTTATAAACTCTAGTATTCATACCCTGAGGCACCCGTCTCATTATCTTTCCATTTAGAAATATATGCATACACTTTCTATTCTTATTTTATTTCCAAGAATAACACTGTTGTTATTTTATATTTCAATGTGTGGTGGGTTTGATTAGCGCAAGTTGTTTTTTTTTTATTTTCAGTTGATACAATTATACATCAGTAGCAGGTCTAGTATACATCCCAGTTTCCTTGGAGATGTCAGCTTTGTTGGGCCAAAATTTGTCTGTGACTTCCAAAGTTTTGGCAAACAAGTCGTTAACTGGAAATCTAGAAATCCATGAGATGCCCACCATGCAAGCCTATATCTACTTTCCAGTACCTGTGCTGTGAGTTCTGCATGTCTGAGAGCTGTTGAAACTACTGCACATGGGCATATGTTACCAGTAGGTCCAGTGTTTCCTAAATTTCATGCTTTTCATGCATGCCCAAACTGTCTATAAAGAGCACATCCAGCCATTGCTTCCTGTGAGTGTTGGGGTTGCTGTGCAAATACTGTGGAGGCTCACATGTTTGTCTGGGAAAAGCTGTAGCAATTCTGTCCTGGAGATGCAAATGTTTTTACAACATGCATTCATTTCCTTTTTCCTAGTCCCTAGCAGAAAGTCTTAAAAGTTTGAGTAGTCAAAGTAGGGTTTGTAATGAGAAGTTGTGGGTGAATGCAAGTAAGTTTGAAAACACTTTTTTTTTTTTTAAATGAAATGCACTACTTTTTAGTAGTCATTGAATAGACATTTCTGTAAAATTAGTGACTTAAAAAAATTGTTTTAGTTTTGTAACACAGACTTCTATTGTCCTGTTCCATTTATAAAATATTTAAGTCTAAGGGATTTATGATCCCATTAACCCAAGTGGAATTTATGTGCTTAACTTCTATTAACCTTAATAGAAATTATTTGGGTGAATCCTTGTTCTTCTGTGGGAGACTAGGTCTTTAGTTTTTTATTTTCCTCTACATTTCCTTCCCCCTTTTCTTAAAAATCTTTACTTTTTTTCCACCTTAGAATGGAAGGAAGTTGCTCAGGCAAGAGACATAGATCAGCATGCACTATTTTTATCTGAAGTATTAATGACTAAGCTATATTGCAAGTGAAGAGGCTACACTGCTGGTAATGAAAGTCACCTTTTAATATGTTTTCCATGTTAATCTTCTAGTGATCTTGGTTTGACTGTGCTCTTTGGCCAGTTCTATAGTAGATAAAAAGTAATGACCTTCTCTTGTGTGGGGAAATAAGAAGTTTGCCAAATTTATTAAATCATCTTCATTGATTGGATGATGTGTCCATTAGGAACTGAACTGAGAAGAATATCCTTACTGAAGACCTGACGTTGCAATCCTGTAATTCCTTTAGCCCATAACTTTTTGTCACTTAATCACCTTTTACATCTGTTTTGCTTAATTCTGTTTTCAGGACACACTAGAAATGTATAGCTCTAAAATGGCCTTTTCTCTGTAAACAGAATTCCTTAGGTCACCAACTTGTTCTGAAGCTGCAGTCTTTTATCTTAAAAATGTGAAGGAAAAAGTGTCATGCTTGACGTGGTTTGAATCCAAACTTGCAATTAAGAGGCGTTTTTTCCCCTCTGTGCCTCGTGGCTTGCATCTGGAAAAATGAAGAGGTAACTCTGACTTACCATAAACGGGATAACTCTCAATTCCATATTCAGCAAGAAACAGGGCAGAAAAGCTGGGCAGAGAAGATGACGATGATGCAAGGAAGTTGGGAAGGAGGGCAAGAAAGGACAGAAGCTAGTCCTGGCAATAGAAGTAGATCAGTCTGGTTATCTGAACTGTGGACGTTTCTTGCTGTGCTTTTGGACTCTGTTGATTCCAAGCTTCCTCTTTCTTTTGAGTGCAGTGTAAGTAGCTGTAGGAAAGCATTAGATGACCTAGAGGACTCTAGCCTGAATAATCCTATGGAAAGGGAGCAGATGTGGGTTCCCATGCAATTTGGTGCTCATCCTTTCCAGAGCTTATTTCATGGTTCTGAATGACTACTTGGGCTCTACCTCGACAAGCCGAAAAGCTGCTGAACTTGTTCTCTGTTTTCAAGAGTACCTTCAGTAGCCTAACATGGAGCTTTGCCACACAATAGGAATTTTATTGTTACTTATACCAATTTTTGGTGCAGATGACATGCACGGTATAACACTAAGCTCAGGTAGTCTCTGCTATCCCAACTGTGAAACATGAAATAACGCTTCATGGCTATTACTTGTTGGGAATTCCTACCCACTTTGCAGAACAACCAGTGAGAACCGTGGGACAAATGTATGTAGATTTGTATGTATGTATGTTTGAAGAAGAAAAAAACCCCCTGCAAACCATAATAAAAATAAGGAAGGGTGTGCATAAATGTTTCAGAGATTAATAAAGTTCTGGGAGATTCTGAAAGTGTATTGTGATTGGGTCATTTTATAAGGTTGAAAGAGTGAGCTAGAGAGAATCAGGGTGGGATATCAGAGGATTTTCTTTTTATACCTTTAGTTATGACAAACAGTACTGACTTTATCACACGATTATTGGGAATTCTTGCTTAGAATTTGAATTCTAGCAGCTTATTATATCTGTGTAGCACAGTGTAGCCTGCAAGAATACTGATCTGGACCTCTATGTAGTCATTTTGTGACACTGTTCCTCCTGGTCATTTTATGTCCTTTTGGTTTGTAGTGTATTTTTTCCTCAGTTTTCAAAGGCTAGTTTTACTCCTTGCATGACCTTTACCGTGCAGACCCTCTCTACACCAGTCAGTTGTTCTGTGTTCCTATTTACCTAGCTGTGCAGTTTAGCTGCTAGAAGGAGCTTGATGCCAACTCTCTTGTGTCACTCTAGGCAGCTTCAAGATCTATGTAAGTCGGTTGCTTAAAGAGAAAACCTTACATGGTGCTGTGTTACCATGTGCTAATTTAATGGGAATTCCCAAGGAAAGTCTATCAAAAATTGTTTTATCATTAAAAGAGATGTATCTGTAGCATTAAGTACATGGTAAATACATTATTACTATTCAGATGTTAGAGTGAAAGAAATAATTTATTATTTTAATTAGTTTGTAGTGTACTTTACATATTGTAATATGCAATATTGAAATAATGAACTGAAAATAGGTATGTACGCATTCTGTTCAGCACAGCAATTTAATAATTCACTTGGCAAAAGCTCCTCTAATAATACATGAACTGTGAAATCATAGAATCATAGAATCATTGAGGTTGCAAAAGACCTCTAAGATCATCGAGTCCAACTGTCAACCCAACACCACCATGCCCACTAAACCATGTCCCTAAGTGCCTCATCTACTCGTCTTTTAAATACCTCCAGGGATGGTGACTCCGCCACTTCCCTGGGCAGTCTGGTCCAATGTTTAACCACTCTTTCAGTAAAGAAATTCTTCCTCACGTCCAGTCTAAACCTCCCCTGGTGCAACTTGAGGCCATTTCCTCTCATCCAGTCACTTGTTACTTGGGAGAAGAGACCGACACCCACCTCGCTACAACCTCCTTTCAGGGAGTTGTAGAGAGCGATGAGGTCTCCCCTCAGCCTCCTTTTCTCCAGGCTAAACAACCCCAGTTCCCTCAGCCGCTCCTCATCAGACTTGTTCTCCAGACCCCTCACCAGCCTCGTTGCCCTTCTCTGGACACGCTCCAGCACCTCGATGTCCTTCTTGTAGTGAGGGGCCCAAAACTGAACACAGTATTCGAGGTGTGGCCTCACCAGGGCCGAGTACAGGGGCACGATCACTTCCCTACTCCTGCTGGCCACACTATTTCTGATACAGGCCAGGATGCCATTGGCCTTCTTGGCCGCCTGGGCACACTGCCGGCTCATGTTCAGCCGGCTGTCAACCAGAACCCCCAGGTCCTTTTCCGACAGGCAGCTTTCCAGCCACTCTTCCCCAAGCCTGTAGCGCTGCATGGGGTTGTTGTGACCCAAGCACAGGACCCGGCACTTGGCCTTGTTGAATCTCATCCAGCTGGCCTCGGCCCATCGATCCAGCCTGTCCAGGTCCCTCTGCAGAGCCTTCCTACCCTCGAGCAGATCAACACTCCCGCCCAACTTGGTGTCGTCTGCAAACTTACTGAGGGTGTACTCAATCCCCTCATCCAGATCATCGATAAAGACTAAACAAGACCGGCCCCAGTACTGAGCCCTCAGGAACACTGCTCGTGACCGGCCGCCAACTGGATGTAACTCCATTCACCACAACTCTCTGGGCCCGGCCGTCCAGCCAGGTTTTGACCCAGCGCAGAGTACACCTGTCTAAGCCGTGAGCCGCCAGCTTCTCTAGGAGAATGCTGTGGGAGACGGTGTCAAAGGCCTTGCTGAAGTCCAGGTAGACCACGTCCACAGCCTTTCCCTCATCCACTAGGCGGGTCACCTGGTCATAGAAGGAGATCAGGTTGGTCAAGCAGGACCTGCCTCTCATGAACCCGTGCTGGCTGGGCCTGATCCCCTGGTTGTCCCGCTCATGCCTTGTGAGCGCCCTCAAGATGAACTGCTCCATAATCTTCCCTGGCACCAAGGTCAGGCTGACAGGCCTTGTAGTTCCCCGGATCCTCCTTCCCGCCCTTCTTGTAGATGGGCATCACATTGGCAAGCCTCCAGTCATCCGGGACCTCCCCCGTTAACCAGGACTGCTGATAAATGATGGAGAGCGGCTTGGCGAGCTCCTCCGCCAGCTCCCTCAGCACTCTCGGGTGGATCCCATCCGACCCCATAGACTTGTGAGCGTCCAGGTGGCGTAGCAGGTCGTTGACTGCTTCCTCTTGGATTATGGGGGGTTCATCCTGCTCGCTGTCCCTGTCTTCCAGCTCAGGGAGCCAAGTACCCTGAGGATAACTGGTTTGCCTGTTAAAGACTGAGGCAAAGAAGGCATTGAGTACCTCAGCCTTTTCCTCATCCTTGGTGACAATGTTCCGCCCCGCATCCAATAAAGGATGGAGATTCTCCTTGGCTCTCTTTTTGTCATTAATATATTTGTAAAAACTTTTTTTGTTGTCTTTAACGACAGCGGCCAGATTGCCTTCTAGCTGGGCTTTTGCCTTTCTCATTTCCTCTCTGCACGACCTAACGAGATCCCTGTACTCTTCTTGAGTCGCCTGCCCCTTCTTCCACAAGTGGTAAACTCTCCTTTTTTTTTTTCCTGAGTCCCAGCAAGAGCTCCCCATTCAGCCAGGCCGGTCGTCTTCCCCGCCCATTCTTCTTATGGCGTACGGGGACAGCCTGCTCCTGCACCTTTAAGACTTCCTTCTTGAAGATCGTCCAGCCTTCCTGGACCCCTTTGCCCTTCAGGACTGTCTCCCAAGGGACTCTCTCGACCAGCATCCTGAACAGGCCAAAGTCCACCCTCTGGAAGTCCATGGTTGTGGTTTTGCTGGCCCCCCTCCTTACTTCACCAAGAATTGAGAATTCTATCATTTCATGGTCGCTAAGCCCAAGACGGCCTCCGACCACCACATCTCCCACCAGTCCTTCTCTGTTAGTAAACAGCAGGTCGAGCGAGGTACCTCCCCTGGTAGGCTCACTCACCAGCTGTGTCAGGAAGTTGTCTTCCACACACTCCAGGAACCTCCTAGACTGCTTCCTCTCTGCCATGTTGTATTTCCAGCAGATGTCCGGGAAGTTGAAGTCCCCCACGAGAACAAGGGCTAGCGATTGAGAGACTTCTGCCAGACGCTTGTAGAACGCTTCATCCGCCTCTTCGTCCTGGTTGGGTGGTCTATAACAGACTCCCAGCAGGATATCTGCCTCGTTGGCCTTCCCCCTCATCCTTACCCATAAACACTCGACCGTATCATCATCACAATCGTTGAACTCTAGACAATCGAAACATTCCCTAACATACAGGGCCACCCCACCGCCTCTCCTTCCTCGCCTGTCCCTTCTGAAGAGTCTATAACCATCCATTGCAGCACTCCAGTCATGAGAGTCATCCCACCATGTTTCTGTGATGGCGACTGAGTCATATCTCTCCCGCTGCACAATGGCTTCCAGCTCCTCCTGTTTGCTGCCCATGCTGCGTGCATTGGTGTAGATGCACTTGAGCTGGGCTATCGATTTCACCCCCGGCATCGGCACGCCACCCCTAGGCTCATCTCTAGTGAGCCTGGTTTTATCCCCTTCCCCCTTCAAACCTAATTTAAAGCCCTCTCAGTGAGCCCCACCAATTCATGAGCAATGATCCTTTTCCCCCTGTGAGACAGCTGGACTCCATCTGTCACCAGCAGGCCCGGTGCCGTGTAAACCTCCCCATGATCAAAAAAGCCAAAATTCTTCCGATGGCACCAGCCCCTGAGCCACGTGTTGATCAGGTGTGTTTTCCTGTTTCTTTCAGTATCCTTCCCTGCCACTGTAGGGATAGAGGAAAACACTACCTGTGCTCCCGATCCTTGAACCAGTCGCCCCAGTGCCCTGAAGTCCTTTTTGATGACTTCAGGACTTCTCTCTGCAACCTCATCACTGCCAGCCTGTATAACCAACAGTGGGTAGTAATCGGAAGGCCGTACCAGACCAGGGAGCTTCCTAGTGATGTCTCTGACCTGGGCCCCAGGGAGGCAGCAGACTTCCCTGTGGGATGGGTCCGGTTGGCATATAGGGCCCTCTGTTCCCCTCAGAAGGGAATCGCCTATGACAATTACCCTCCTTTTTTTCTTGGCAGCAGCAGTCATAATGCGTGGGGCTGACTGCCTCACCCTAGGCGATCCCCTGGATGGACCTTCGTCTACATCCTCGTTTGCCTGGCCTTCAAGTTCCAGGGCCCCATATCTGTTGTGTAAAGGCAACCGGGAAGGTGAGGGAGGCCAGGCGGGGGTTTGCCTGGCACCCCGAGCAGGGACCTGTACTCAATGTACTTGAAATGCCGGTTGTAATTAAAAACTTTTAGAACTTAATGTTGGCAGTGCTTGTACTGCTAAAATGTAAGCTTCTTTGTGGAACAGGCAATAGGGGATCCAGTTTTCAGTGGTATTTTCAATATTAGTTTAACTACTAGGATTTTTTCAATATTTAAGCAGAACATTTACTGTTGACACAGTAAACTACCCTTCTGATTTTGCACTCATAGGAATGAAAGAATGCAATCAAGAACACATTAATTTTTTTTTGTGCATTCTGTGGTCCCAGGTTACTGCCTTAGTGAATCAGAATTATTGTTCAGGATTTTTTTTTTTTTTTGTTCTTCAGACCTGCACGATACTACCTCTGGAGGAAAAACCTGATGAATACAGTGGGTTTTCTTGAAAAGCTTAAATTGTAGGAATGCTGGAAATTCAGCATCAGGTAGTCACTTTTAAACAGCAAAATATTAAAAGTATGGAAATGCATGCCACAGAGATTCCTCAACTATTATGCTCCATTTTGCTGCCTGCCCTTTGTTGTTATTTGTTTTGCAGTAATGCCCAGAGGCTCTCAGATAGGATTGGGTTCCCACAGTGCTATGTGTTATACAAACTCACAGTAAAGCATAACTTGCAAGGTAAATATAGATGCAGGCTGGGTTTCTGTAAGAGGCAGTCCACTATATCCTTTGTTATCATGAGTTAAGATAGTCTAGCTCCTAATTTTTGAACCTGTGACAATATGGACAGGGGACTGGTTTGGGAATCTTTTCATTCTGGCCCCTGCCATCTTCTGTGGATGGTACTCCCTTGAGACCTTCCCCTTTATAGGCAGGTTGGCCCACAAAATAAGCTGAGGCTGTGGGACTAGAACTACTCTCTAGCAGAGAGATGATTTAATGTTTGAATGTGGTTTAAAAAGTGAAATATATCGACATTTGAATCAGCTGTTTAATTCCTAATTTTTGGTATTTCTTACATAATAAAACACTTTAGCTCAGCTCTGTTAAGAACATTTTATCTTCTATGACTTTAACTCTTCATGTGGGGAAGACATGGTGTAATGCCAACCTACTGAATCACATTTTATAAGTATTTTGCAAACAGTGCTTTTCAGTTTTTTACCAATTTTTCCTTTTTTGTTGCAATTATGAATTTTTTTTTTTTTAAAGGAAGTGACTCCTCTTTTGCCTTAATGAAGAGGCATGGGTTAGATAAACGTGGGAGGGGCAGGGATAATGTAAAGTAACTTCATATGCTGCCTACAGAAAAGAATAAATGGGTATTGTGGGAAAGTATAATACAATGAAACTTCCCTTCCTTCTGTCATTCTTATTACCTGTTTTCTTGATTGGCAATGGGCTCATGCATTCAAAAAAACTAACTAGGTAAAAATGGAAAGCAGATTCTACCCACTGAGTAAATAAGTGTGTTCAGTAGTGATTTAGGGCAGTGTAGATAGCATTGTAGAAGGTAGTAGAGATATGCACTGAATTATTGGCATACCAGTTTTGTCTGGGGAACCTCATTGCATGATTAATGTTTTGTCTGCTGAGTGAAATTATATATTTGATGCTTGGTTATGCTCACTTGTTTGTATGAAACCTGTTGAAAATCTAGATTGTGCCCGAATATTGATTTCTGACTTGAATCCAAAGGCTTTAACAGAAGAGCTATGTGAAAATAACTAGGGAAAGTGGTTATGGCCTGTTATGAGATTGGTGTGTAATATATGCCATGCAAACAACTGCTAATCAAAATGAATGAATAAGGAGGCTTGAGATGATTTTAGACTGGATTAGTATCTGTATCTCCTTACTGCTTTATTGTTGTTTGCTTTCCTTCCATCAGTTGTTGTCTTGACAGACTCTCTGCTGGGCCAATTCTGGTCTCAACATCCATTTCCAGTCTGTAGTTGCCCTGAAGTATCAGTTAACTGCAACTTTTATTGAGACCATGCTAACTAATGGCTGCAATCAAACAACTAAAAAAGATCCCTGGTTAATAGGTAAATTAATATCTAGAGAAGACCAGTAAAGGATCAAGAGGGTTCTCAGACTTGGAGGAGACTGGAGCTGTATCATGTCATGAGCCCACTTACATTGGCATATATCTCATTATCGAAGAGACTTTGAAAGGAGTGTGAAGCAGGATGTAGGAAAATACAAACTTTAAAAAAGCCATTTTTTTGTTACATAGTTTGAGTGTTACCTCATTTTAGTTCAAAAAATCTCAATGATGTTATTACAGAAGTTTAACGTTCCTTGGAATGCTTCTGCAGTTTATTCTAGCTCCAATCTGAGTAGACTTTTAGCAGATTTCATTCATTTTTTGTTTGTTGTTAGATTTTAAAGCTTCATGTATATGTTTTTCCTTCAGTCTGTTTCAAAAGTGAGGTAGAAATGATTCCATCTTCTTCCACATTCATTTTCAAAACATTCCTTTTTAAGTTTATTAGTGTAGCAAGTGAAGGGTAACTGAAACAATTTAGCATTTATTTTAGATTCTTAAACTGCTAAAATGCATGAGCAGACTGCTGCCAAAATTGCTATTTAGACAAATGCCTTGTGTTACAAGTTTCACAGTGTGGGGGAGGTCTCATTTCAGGTATTACAGCTAAGCTCCAGAAAATAGGGTCTTATGAAAATTGACACCTTTCCTCTAGAAGTCTCGTAGCTGCTAGTGTGGTCATCTCATGTAATCCTCATTCTATTTTTATTGTTGTTCCATATTTCTGTTTAGACAGATGGTTTGAAATTGTAATTGGCTGTTTTCATTAACAGTGATACACATTCTTCTGCTGACGCTTCCCTTGGAACTTGCTTGCTTTAGGATGTGGAGCCGCTATGGATTTCTTTGCCCACTTGATTGTATTGTTGTTCTTGTATGGGTTAGAACCAATCAGTTTGTCATTCCCTCTGCATGAGACAGGCCCAAACCCACTGGCTTCCTCTGTAGGATCCATCTAATAAACCTCTGCTACATGGCAATTTTTTGCTTAAGTCTTCATTTATCCATTTTCATTCTTGCCAAGCTAAGCAAGCTGTTTAGACCCCGTCTAGTGCTGAGTTTGTTATCGGTGTCAGAACTGTAGAAAACCCTGAAATAAAGGTCTGAATACATCTTGCCCCTTATACTTCACTGTTCCTCACCTTCAGTGGCTCTCTTGGGAGAGTTCAGACAACTCTCCTAAGAAAGTGTGTTTAGATCCTCTTACCTGCTTCTTTCCTGCCTTTTTGGTAGTGCCCCTACACTGAACAAGAATCCTTGCTTTGCATATTCCTTAAGAAAATGCATTTCTCTTATGCCTAAAAACATAGCTAAATGCCTGCTTCTTTTTCTTGGAACTTGCTTAAATCTTACAGCATCTGCTTGTCAACTTGATGTGTTTAACTTATGAACAAACTTACGGAAATAAGATCTCAGATGATAGGAGAGAAAGACTTGAGTCCCAGAACTGAGTATGGGAACTGGTATGGGAGAATGATGTGAGGACTGACCTATGGAGAAAATGTGTTCCTCTCTACACCAGACTAATTCTTTGACATTAAAGAAAAGACAGTGGACAGCAAAGAAGACATTCCCAAGTGAATGTCTGGACACTGGAAGAGAGACACTCCTCTGCTTCTTGGTGATTTTCAAATGGAACAGCTACAATGTCAGGGAATGAGAAGACCCTGGTTCAAGCTAGTCTAGAAATGAGGATGTTCTTCTTAATTTTGAGGCCATCTGGATACAGGGCCCTGTCCCAAAAAGTGTGTAATTATTTCTTTCTTACTGGAGCAAGTCCAGCGAAGGACCATTAAGATGAAGGGTCTGGAGCACCTCTCCTATGAGGAAAGGCAGAGAGAGCTGGGACTGTTGACTGTCTAGACAAGAGGAGGCTCAGGGGTATCTCATCAATGTAGATAAATAACTGAAGGAAGGATGCAAAGAGGACGGAGCCAGACTCTCTTCAGAGGTGCCCAGTGACAGGACAAGAAGCAATGGGCACAAACTGAAAGACTTGAAATTCCATTCCATCCATCACTTTTCTACTGAGAGGGTGGATGAACACTAGAACATGTTGGCCAGAGAGTTTGTGGAGCCTCCACCCTTTGGAGATATTTAAACCTTGATTCAACATGGTCCTAGGTAACCAGCTGTAGCTGACTCTGAGCGTGGGGGGTGGCCTAGACGGTCTTGAGAGGTCCCTTCCAACCTCAGCTGCTCTGGTTCTGTTTTCTGCATCCTGGAATAATTTTAACCCTAAACATGGCTTCATATTCCTTTTTACAGAATGAAGAATTGAATGTGGATCTCCCACAGCCTGGGTAAGAGGGCTCAAGGTATTTATGCTGTCATATGGCAGTCTTGATTAATCAAGTCATTAAATAAAAATTTGGAAACTATTTGGAACATACTGCTTGGATTCATTAAAGTATTTGGGATGACCAAAAGCATATTACTGGGGGGGAAACCTACTACTTAGCAAAAATTTTTGCCCAGTACTTCTTTTAATAACCTGTTTTGAGGAAATTAAGGTAAATGATTCATATGCAGTGTATATTGAAGTGGGACCAGTCATATTTAGTTCTCTTTTCTGAAAAAAAAAGAAATTATTTAATGCAGATGCTGAGTTATTTATATTACAGTACTTATGTCTAAGGGTTATTTATGTTAATATCTCACTTCTAATTAATGGAAGATTGGGGAGTGGGGGGAGAACAGGTGTTCTGTGTGTCCCACAAGTGCTCAGTGTGCTCCCCAGTTCTTACAGAAACTTAACATACCTATGACTGGCAGGTTAAAGGATTTGGGGCGAGGGGGGGTGTGCTTTTTTCTTTTTAGGAATGAAAGGATAGTTTTACCACTGCCAAAGAAGCTCTACCAAATATGTCTTTCATTAACAATTTTTTTATTACTATTATATACATGAGATCCTGTTAAGGGAACATTTTCATAATTTTGAGGAGAAAGATCATATATGAAGAGTAACATCTGTGCTAAGGATCACGGCAGTAACATTTTTAATTTTTCTTTCCATACTGTACAAGTGTGAACTCCAGTTTGAAATAATTTTGTGAGAATAGCTAAAAGAAAAATAGCTGTTTCTGTGCTGTCTGCCATTACATTACTGCACACTCAAATACATATGGACAAGTGCAGTTTGCATGTATGTATCCTAATTGATCCCTCTTGCATATTTTCAAGCATCCATGCCCAACTGCAGTTTCCATGTACACACGTTTATGTTCCCTCCTTGCAAACCATCCCACTACATTTTCTGACATTCATTCAGTGCCATTAATACTTGCTGGCACAGACAAACTTATCCCTGTTTCTACCCCACTGCCCCATAAAATAATTAGTAGCATTGTCCAAATAAGGTAGAGATGGAGGGAAGTAGAGAAGTTTGAGTTTTCAGGATCTTGTGCCTTTTTTCTCCTAGCTGCCTACATTTTCCTAGTTGCAAGGATAATTTTTGACTCGGGCCTTTGCTCTCTTCCTGTAAAACATTTAATTGGTGAAGATGGCTGTTTCCTAGCTTTTTTTTCCTAGAAAGGAGAGAAAGGAGATTTCAGAAGGTGAAACACAGTTATGAACAGGCCTCCGCTGAGAATTAGTTACAAAGATGGAAGAAAAGAGGTTGAAAAGAGTTTAATGCTCAGCTAAATCATAATTCTTAACTTTGCGGATGGAGTTGAAGCTGGGAAAAGTTATATGTACTCTGAGAGAATAACAGTGTAAATGGAAGTTCCTTGAAGAACCCCAAAACTCAGTAGTTTTTATTAAAACATGAAAACACATCAGTTAATGCTTATGCTTGGGTATGGTAGCAAACTGCACTGAACTTTTAAAGATAAACGCAGGTTGCAGGA
This sequence comes from Aptenodytes patagonicus, assembly GCF_965638725.1. Lineage (NCBI taxonomy): Eukaryota > Metazoa > Chordata > Aves > Sphenisciformes > Spheniscidae > Aptenodytes > Aptenodytes patagonicus. The sequence continues at coordinate 76,248,096 of NC_134954.1, read as the reverse complement.
GACAAAAGTAACTGTTGGTTAGTCTGTGTACGCATGGCATTCATTACAGGCAGAGTATCTCTTTAATAAGCTATCTTTAAATCTTTTAATAAAGAGTTTAATTTTACAACCACTGTAAAATTTCATGTTATTTTCATGTTATTAGTTTGTCTGCACTACATGAAAAGTCACAGCAGTGTTTAGTCTATTGGGACACTTTGCAAAGAACAAAATATAATTGTTATTTAAGCAAAGAAGTGGGGCAAACACGACATCACTCAGAGATGCAACTCACTGAGAACCTCAGACCCCAGGGAGCGCTGGATTTGTGAACAAAAATCTTTCACAAGGACAGAAGAGAAGAATTAATAGAGCCTGTGCACACAGCTAGTGAAATGCAGTAAAGGTGGGAAAAAATATAAGTAAAGTATTTTAATATCTTAGTATTAAAGTACTTACTGTAGTCAGATGAAAAATGGCTGAAATGCTTGTTCCTTTGAGGAATACAGAGTTCTGTTATTACTTGACAAATCCATTGCAAGAAGAGCTGGCAAGCCAACAAAAAGGAGACTTCTTTAATCCTATTGAAATCAGCATGAGACAGATGAGCGTACAACTGCTCTTGACAACACCAAGGTAAATCGGGGATCCACGCTGACTCAGAAGTGTGCTCAAGAACACTGAAAATAAGTCACTACCCATTACCAGTTACTGAGGACATGTTGTCTTGTTTAACCAATACAGTGTCAGGAATATGTCAAGAATGGATTTTTGGCATGTTGAGCTAAGTGACCCATCCTGTCCCTGACACGTTTTGTTAAGAAGTGTCGCAGGCCCTGTAAGAAGAGGTGCTGTGGACCTGATCCCTGCTGTGCTTCTGCATGCATTTAACCAGTGGTCCGGGAAGCTGCTGGGCAGCTGAGCTGCCGCTGATGTCTGTCTTCCCTCAGAAGAGCAGGATGTCAGGTATATAAGACCATTATAGGCACTGGTCACAACCCTTGAACAAGTGGCCAGGGATCCTAGACTAATTTTGCACGGTTTGAAAGCTGACAAAAGGTGAAGTCTCTGTCACTGGAGTCCATTGATTTCCACAGAGTCCTGGTTGGAAATTAAGTGCTGTTACAGAAATGCCTGAGTTGAAGGATGCGAGCAGACCCTGGTCTGTTAGCATTGGTCGCCATTTGTTCATAGGTTCATTAAGAAATTTACATGTTATTGAAAGTCTAAGTGCTGAAGGGGAATTTAAGATCTGATGTTACTGAGATGGTTTTGACAGTTTTGCCCAAAATCTTTTCATATGTGATTTTATTGCATATTATGCCAATCAGTTGTGAATTGCACATTAACATGGGGAAAGGTGGTGTTTACTAAATGATTATGTATTGCTGATAAGATTATAAATCTTAGTTTGTAAATGGATTACATGGGTTTCCTTCCCAGTCTGTTTGGCAGGATCACAGTATTACACAAGTCTGCTGCAGGACTGTCTTTTCAACCATTTCTTCCAGGTTCTACATTGGAAAGCACAGCAGGAAGAGGCTGTTAAACTAGAAGCTGCTGTAGCTGCCAGAAGAAAAGAAAGGTGAGAAAGAAAGGCTACAGAAAGAACAGGAAATGATTCGTAGAGCTCAGGAGAAAGAGAAACTTTTATACATTTTGGCATATGTTAATGTGTACAATTGCCTTTAAAATCTTTAACTGATCTCACTACCTTGTATTCTTGTAAAGTATTAAGTATTAGTATAGAGATGAGCAAATAGTTAGTTGAGTCTTGCTACTGTCCATTTTAGCTTAAAGCTGCCTGCTTTTACACACCAGTTATGTTACTTCATTACGTTTCTAAAAAAAACCAAAAAGCATACACAAATAAATGTATGTGACTATCTCCGTGTCACAAAAAATCAGCACAGAGGCACTACTGAATTTCTAACTCTTAGAGATTTGTGCTTTTTAGCAATGTGGCAAAGACTATGAAAGTTTCCAATGCTGCGGTTAAGTATGCTGCAATGCAGCAAATGAGCCTTACAGTATATTGTCTGCAAGATCGCGCACTGCACTTTGCAGTGCAAGGGCCTTAAAAGTGAGCCTGAAGCATAATGTTAACATTAACTATTTCACGATATCCAAAGTCTGTGTTACATTATTCTAAGTACTTATGTGGTGACTACTTGGGAAATGGCTTCGATGCATAAGTCTAAACTTCAACTTAATAGAAAATCAGAAATCCACTATAGTGTATGTAATGCGTTTAGAAAATCAAGCTGTGTCACATACTTATTTGTATTATTTATTTATTTATTTAAATGATATGGCAAAAATCCAGGAGGTTGTTTTATTAGAACTTTACCTCTTCTTCTGATTATTTTTTACACTGAAATCTGGCGTGCTTAGAGTCCAACTCACCTGTGGCGTATTTGTTAAGACTGCATAATTATTTCTGGAAAAAATAAGTTGGAGAATGTCATAGATTCTTAGCACTTTGTCTTTCAAATGCTGATGAGTAAATAGTCTTTTATGGGACTATTTGTGCTAACATGTTTGCAAGAAGGGTCACTAAAAGTTGTGCTCTTATAACATGCCAGTTAGAAGCAGAGTTAAGAAAACAAGGCTAAACTGTTTCAAATAGAGTATTTTCATGATGCATATGAAGGTTTTAGTGACATCAGTATGTGTCACATTACAGAAAGCTTGTGCAAAAGAAGGAAGAAAACAAAATCTTTATACATGTTATCATGTTTTCTTTTTAGATTTTGCCTTCCTGTCTTTATTTATCTGCCACATTTCTGTGTAACATACCTTACTGGGAGCCAAACGTTTACTGATGGGATTACAACACGGCCAGTTAGACACCCTAGAATTTGATGGATTCTCATGTCGGTAGAGGTGTCTATTGCAGTGATATTCCTTGGGGGGGGGAGGGGGGGACCAAACACAAAACTATCCATACTTACAGCAAATTGATTAAGTTTTTACTAAAACAATTTACAACACTTACTAAAAGCAGAAAAAAAATTATAGCAGAGCAAAATAAATGACTTGCAGGCAGGTGAAACTGACTGCCTTAGCAGAAGAATGAAAATAAAGTCCTACACTACTTGGAATTTCCCTATCTATTTTTATAGCACTCAAATATCTTTTCCTTGCTTTGTCCAAAGAAATATGTCTTTAGTTTCTTCTCTAGCTGAAGAAGTCTGTACTTACATTGGTCACCTGATTTTATACTTTTTCTGCAATTTGTCTTAAAGATGAAATACACATTCTTGGCAGAGCACAATCTTTCCATTAAAACTATGCTAAATCATATAGTTAGTAAAATTGCAACTAATTGTCCAAAAGTCAGTTTCAAGAGATGTTTCTCTTTTCTTCAAAACACACAGAATACTCTCACTTTTCATAGGAATCAGAAAAGTTCAGATTGGAAGGGACCTCAAGAGATCTCTAGTCCAATCTCCTGCTCAGTTACGAGGTCCGACCAGGTAACTCATGGTTTTATGCTTATCCTTAAATTTATCTCTAACATTTGAGACTGTAATTTCAGGTTCAAAAGTTGAGAAAGCCATATTTATGTGTTTGCAAACCATACACTTTCAGAGAAATCCTGGCTCAATTTAAATCAGTATTGGTTTTACCTTTACCTTTAATTGGCTTATTGTAGATATTGTTGGTGAACTTTTTAGACATAAACCTCTATAAAAAGACACAGGGGAATTTTTCAAGATTATGTGTATGTGCATTGTGTTACAAAACTATATTGTATATGTGATTTTTTTTTTCCCCACACTGACATATGTTTCCTGGTATTTGTTCTTGGTTTGATATGTTGTTACTGTTCTTACATGTTGGATTTAAAGTTATAAAATAACAAATTAAGGCAGAACTTCTACATTTGGTGTCTGCATTCATCTTCTATATGAGAGTTTTCAGGGTGAGATGTGATGAAATTTTGACTGGTATGGATAATCCATAAGTTCTCTCAGTTGGAGCATGTGATTGTGAGATTTTGTGGTTTCTCCACCAGCAATGGAAACGGAGGTACAGAGAGAGGGGCAGCCCGTATTTGCTGCTGATGGTTTGCTGCTTAGGTTATGAGAAACTTTGCTGCTGCTTTTCTTTTTGTTACAGCTTGTTCTGCTTATTTGTCTTTACTCACACTGTGTTGATAGTAGCAGGTGGCTCTGAAACCACAAGGAAGGGGGAAGAGGCTTGGTGAGGCTGTGTTGACCTAACCACCAGCAATGTTCATTTTATGTGTGTCCTGGTTTCGGTTGGGATAGAGTTAATTTTCTTTCACAGCCGAGTGAGCGGCTGTGTGGTGCTCAGTTGCGACTGAGGTTAAACCATGACAATGTGTAAATATTTTGATTGTGCAAACTTTCCACTTTTCTCTGGCCTATGTGTAATGTCTATACAGAACAGTCCTCTGCCTATGCACAGATGGAACAGCAGCTGTTTGAGGTCAGCAGTCATATGTTTCATTTGAGTATGTTACATCTTAGATCCTTAAAAAGGGCTGCTAACCTTATACTGCCGCTGCTTTTCTGCTGAATGTTCTGTGGCAGCAAGAAGAATATGTAAAATATCTGTGATCAATGTAAAAGAAATGCCCACTCTCTACCTAGTTTGTAACCTAGGCAGGGTATGTCAAGTACTTCCAAACCTGAGAATGGGTAAAATAACATTAGATCTTAAATACCAATGCTATGTTTGTTCTATTGGACTGCAGATCAGATTTTTTCCTATATATTTAAATACAGAATTTCAGAAATATCCAGTGGCCCCTAATTAGAGTTTATGAGAAAGCCTTCAGGCAATGTGGAATACAGAAAGGGAATAATTGCAAAAGAGAGAGTTTTATTCCATAAATATAAGTATTCCAAACAATATTAAATAAAAGCATTCTAAGAAATATGGTTATAGCCATCCTTGTTTTCATGTCCTTCATGTGTAAAAAAAGGCCTATATAAAGAAATGATTGGGAATTCTGAAATATAAGCACTGTTTGGAAGACCTGTTTTATTCTGAATCATGATAGTTAAAGGTTTTTCTGCACAAAGTCAATCATACAAAGAGGATGGTATTTTGACTGCCATTTAAACTGAAATCTCCAAAAGCGGCTTAAATTCAATATAGTCCAGTGGATGATAAAGAAGTTATTTTTATTGCCATTTTATGAAGCTTTTCATGTGAGATGATTCCATAAGTAAATTTTTTTGTAAGACATTACCTATATTTTGGGAGGTAGGATAAGGTCTCAGACTTTCATAGGAACTTTATGCATTTGATTGTAAAATCAACAGATTATTGAGGTATAATTTCTTTTATAATTAATTTTATAGTTAACATTTTCTTAGATTATTAAAATTCTTAAGATTTTCTTGGATTTTTGCATCTTTTTCTAAAGCTTCTATTCTCTATTTTTCCAGTTGTATTTTAAATTTTAGAAACATGATGTTGTTTTGTTAGTGAATTTACAAGTGGCAGCATTGTCATACGCTTCTGTCATCATAAACAGTTTTTTCAAAAACTCAGTCTTGATTTTCAAGGTAAACACTATCTTTGTTTTGCCGGAAGCAGTAATTTTTAGTGAATTCGGTAGCTTTTCTCTTTCTGTTTGTCATAGCAATTGCCAAGAAGTCTGTTAGGTCTAAGGGGTTTCTCAGTCAGCCCTGAGGTGGTATGAAGCACCATGCCATTCTCTGGCTATTCTTTTGGTTTCTGATTTAGAAGTACATCAGGGTATGTCATTATTTCTGTGTCCCAGCTTGTCTTTCTCTTCTGGTACCTGCATGTGGAATGGGAGTGGGTGGGGGGAGGAATAAAAGGGTGAGAAGTACAATAAAGAGAAATTGCAAGAGTGCTGACCTTTGTAGATCTACCATGTCATCCTAACTCTTCTTGTTGGGATAGCAGAGTATTTAGTATAAGGCAGAAAAGAGAATATATGATACCTGTTGGAGATGACATGGAATATGAGTTGTATTATGATGTGTTGTTATTATGTGTTAATAACTGGAACAGGCAGGATAGGTCAGCTTAGCTTCAGTTAGGGCAAGAGGCTGCAAGATCAAGAAATACGGGAGGTCTTATACCGAGGAGTCCAGGAAGGCTGGACATTCTTCAAGATGGAAATCTTAAAGGCGTAGGAGCAGGCTGTCCCCATGTGCTGAAAGATGAGCCGGTGGGGAAGACAACCAGCCTGGCTGAACAGAGAGCTTTGGCTGGAACTCAGGGAAAAAAAAGAGAGTTTATGACCTTTGGAAGAAGGGGCAGGCAACTCAGGAGGACTACAAGGATGTCGTGAGGTTATGCAGGGAGAAAATTAGAAGGGCCAAAGCCTAACTAGAACTTAATATGGCTACTGCCGTAAAAGACAATTAAAAATGTTTCTATAAATACATTAGCAACAAAAGAAGGGCAAAGGAGAATCTCCATTCTTTATTGGATGCAGGGGGAAACATGGTGACAAAGGATGAGGAAAAGGCTGAGGTACTTAATGCTTCCTTTGCCTCAGTCTTTAATAGTAAGACCAGTTGTTCTCGGGGTACCCAGCCCCCTGAGCAGGAAGACAGGGATGGGGAGTGGAATGAAGCCCCCATAACCCAAGGGGAAATGGTTAGCCACCTGCTCCACCACTTAGACACACACAAGTCTATGGGGCCGGATGGGATCCACCTGAGGGTACTGAGGGAGCTGGCAGAAGTGCTCACCAAGCCACTTTCAATCATTTATCAGCAGTCCTGGCTAACCGGGGAGGTCCCAGTTGACTGGAGGTTGGCAAATGTGATGCCCATCTACAAGAAGGGCCAGAAGGACGGACGATCTGTGGAACTACAGGCCTGTCAGTCTGACATTGGTGCCAGGGAGGGTAATGGAGCAGATCATCTTGAGTGCCATCACGCAGCACATACAGGACAACCAGGTGATCAGGCCCAGTCATCATGGATTTATGAAAGGCAGGTCCTGCTTGACTAACCTGATCTCCTTCTATGACAAGGTGACCTGCTTAGTGGATGAGGGAAAGGCTGTGGATGTTGCTTATCTGGACTTCAGTAAGGCCCTTGACACCGTTTTCCACAGCATTCTCCTGGAGAAACTGCTTGGATGGGTGTACTGTTCGCTGGGTAAAAAACTGACTGGACAGCCGGGCCCAGAGAGTTGTGGTGAATGGAGTTAAATCCAGTTGGCAGCCAGTCACAAGTAGTGTTCCCCAGGGCTCAGTACTGGGGCCGGTCTTGTTCAATATCTTTATCAATGATCTGGACGAGGGGATCGAGTACACCCTCAGTAAGTTTGCAGATGACACCAAGTTGGGCGGGAGTGTTGATCTGCTCGAGGGTAGGAAGGCTCTGCAGAGGGACCTGGACAGGCTGGATCGATGGGCCGAGGCCAGCTGGATGAGATTCAACAAGGCCAAGTGCCGGGTCCTGTGCTTGGGTCACAACAACCCCATGCAGCGCTACAGGCTTGGGGAAGAGTGGCTGGAAAGCTGCCTGTCGGAAAAGGACCTGGGGGTGTTGGTCGACAGCCGGCTGAACATGAGCCGGCAGTGTGCCCAGGCGGCCAAGAAGGCCAATGGCATCCTGGCCTGTATCAGAAATAGTGTGGCCAGCAGGAGTAGGGAAGTGATCGTGCCCCTGTACTCGGCCCTGGTGAGGCCGCACCTCGAATACTGTGTTCAGTTTTGGGCCCCTCACTACAAGAAGGACATCGAGGTGCTGGAGCGTGTCCAGAGAAGGGCAACGAGGCTGGTGAGGGGTCTGGAGAACAAGTCTGATGAGGAGCGGCTGAGGGAACTGGGGTTGTTCAGCCTGGAGAAAAGGAGGCTCAGGGGAGACCTTATCGCTCTCTACAACTCCCTGAAAGGAGGTTGTAGCGAGGTGGGTGTTGGTCTCTTCTCCCAAGTAACAAGTGACTGGATGAGAGGAAATGGCCTCAAGTTGCGCCAGGGGAGGTTTAGATTGGATATTAGGAAAAATTTCTTCACCGAAAGGGTTGTGAAGCATTGGAAGAGGCTGCCCAGGGAAGTGGTTGAGTCACCATCCCTGGAGGTATTGAAAAGACGTGTAGATGTGGTGCTTAGGGACATGATTTAGTGGTGGACTTGGCAGTGTTGGGTTTACGGTTGGACTCAATGATCTTAAGGGTCTTTTCCAACCTAAATGATTCTATGATTTGTAATGTATGTCATAGCAAGGTGGGAATTACAAGCTTGCTGCAAATTCCCACGAGTTGTCTTTGAAGAACTGCCTGGTTTTAGGAATGGAAATCTGTAGAATTTATTCAAATGAAGAATTCAGAGTTTCACTTCAGCAATATTTACTTTAAATCCCAATTCCTCATTTTGCATCCAAAAAACCTCATCTTTCCAGATAAGCTTCCCTGCTCAGGTTTCACCGTCTTGCTTGAGGCCTTTCTTCATGCTTACATGATGACCACTCATATGCTTCTTCCTGTTCCTCAGCAGGCTCTCCACCTCAGCCAAAATGAACTGGGCTGGCATGGATCCAGCTGTTTGAGTTAACCTAGGACTTTTTAACTCAAGGAACGTTCACTCCCTTGAGCAGCATAGTTGAAGGTTTTGATGGTAGAGTAGGAAAGCAAGGAGGAAATGAAAGTGGTAGTCTTTAGTTAGCAGTTGAAAATTAGATTCAAATTAGTGTCCATAGTCTGATTGTACTATTTCTGTTGTGGGGGCTCCACACCCTCTTGTTCTCCTAGTAAATCTTTTGTTAGCCCATACTGTTATAAAATATAAATTTTATTCTAAAAAGATCAAAATTGGATTTTCTTTAACTTAATGCTTTTCTTACTTTACTTGTTCTCACTACCTTGGCTTGTGAATGATTGTTATTTTGTTTACTGTATTTGTTCAAACTCTAGTTGAAAAAGTACTGGGCTGAGAAACAGCTCAAGTGGCAAGAACAGGAAGAGAAAGATCTACAACATCTGGAGGAATTAACAAAATTAATGGCTGAACAAGCAGTTAAAGACAGAGAAAGGTAAAAGAAATTAAATGTGAATATCTATAGTATCAATAGGAACTTCTTATAATCTAATTTGCTTTGATCTCCCAACTTTCTAAATTAGAATAAATTGAGATAAGTAATTTTTTTTTCTTCTTGTTTGGCAGTTACTCCAGTCTATACACCAAGGTTGCATCATGATTGTATCCTGGATGCAATTTATTTGTTAGTTTGAATTAGTTCATATTCATCAAAGTTTTAGACCTTTGTCAGCACTAAACTGTTGTAATCATGATAGGCTACCCACATTAAAACCAGCTCCCTTCGTGATTTTTTAATTGTAGCCGGGTAATAAGACCTTCTACATTCCTACTTTGCAAAATTATTTATAATCAGGTTAGTTTTGTTTGAGAGGCAAGCGAGAAGAGCACATTAAGCACTTAACAGCCTCAAAGATATTTATTATTCTTTTAGAGGGTCTTAAACTGCGCATCTAGTTGTAGATGCTCTTCACCTGTTTGATGTAATTTAGGACTTCAGTCTGTTAACGTGAATCCCTGCCAAGTCTTCATTGCAGGATATGGCCTTTAATGACCTGTTGAAGAAATACTTTATTTCATAGAGGAATTCCTCTGTCACAGAGGAGCATAAAAAAACCTGTATGTAGTCTGGTTATAATTGCTCTCAAATCACAGGCTTACTTTTTTTACATAGAGGGAGCCACCAAATTGCACGGACCAAAAATGTAATTAAAATAGGGTTAAAGTACCATTGGCATTAGAATATTAAACTCCATCTTAAGCATTCTGTGGGAAACACTACTTTGATCTTACTTTGTTATGATAACTTGCTGACAGCTAAATTTAAATGTCTGTATCCTTATGCTGCAAATATATCTATACCTTTCCTTAAACATACCTGCAATGATTTTAGCTCATAGCAAAAGAAACATACATACCTGAATTACTGAGTTTTCAGCAGAACTGATCAGGAAAAAATGACTTTTCTGTAAACCTGTGTACTGCACTATGCCATACATTTGGGGAATGTTCTTTTCTTATGCTAATAGAAGTTGCAGAATAAAATATAAGGAAATGGCACAGTTCATTGAGAAATGCAGGAAGGAAATAATCACACTTTTGGGCTATTATGAATCAGAAGTTGGTAAACGTTTAGCATGATGTTTCCCAGAATTGGTGTACTGTACAAAATAAAAGTTTAAATAAAAATGCTTACTGTTTGTGGAGATTAATAATTCCTTGAAATTACTTAATGCTTTTCATCTTCAAAGCCTTCAGAAACATTAATCAAAGAAGGGCAGAGAGATGTTACTGTTATTAGGTACTGTAGTGCTACAAGTATGGTATAAGGCATTTTAAAATATGTATTGTACTGAACTAAGGTATGGCATAATGATTTCATAGTGCAGAACTGCAGTCCTGTAGAAACTAATAGTATTCTTACATGTTTCACCTGTTGCAGCACATAAACTGGTTTTGAGTCCTTGCAGAACTGATCATGAAAGATGGCACAGGCCAGTACCACAGTTCTGATCTGACACACTTTCAGGCTTTTTTGGGAAGGGAAAAGATTTTTAGATTGTGAGCTGAGTGACTATTCCAAGTACAAGGTATGGCCTGGATAATGCATAGAGTTTCTAACAGGTACAATAAGATATTAAAAAATGGTCTGCTGTTACCCTGAATTGCTTTTAAAATTAATTTAAAATTAAGTAATCAGGTTTATAAAAAAGAAAATTATTATCACAGAGTCACTGTGGTGCTCTATTTATTCAGGTCTCACTTTGTAATTGCAAGATGCTGAATAGCCAGAGCTATGACCAGATCAAAGAAAAGGATTAAAGGCACCTGAAACTGGATGTAGAATTTCAAGTGACTAAGTCCAAATTTGCTTTCTACAACTCCTCTGCTTAGTGACTATCTGACAGTGGAGACATTTAACTGATTGGACATTTCATTTTTTGGCCTGGAAGTTTCTAGGTAGCTGCAGTTTTATGTTGGCTACCCAGCGCTTTAAACCCCAGTGGGTTTAAGTTTATGTAAGTTCCCATAGATGTTGATCAAATAAAAGATGGCGAAAGTAGTGAGTTCAACACAAAATCCTAATAAGAATGCTATCTGCATTCAGAAACATGGGAGAGGGAAAAAGGATTGTGCTGTGATTTCTGCTCCAAGCACAATATCTATTCTGTATTAATTTTTTATCCAACAGTCATTTAATACAAAATTTGTAAAACGGTGTTTAAAAAAATCACGGGGGCTGGGGTAAGAACCTAGGTCTGCCTAGATCCTGTCAAATACCCCAACAAGTAAGCAAAAATCATACTCCTTTTTTGCTTGCTTCTACTCCCATTAATTGTGTATTGTTTGCTGATAGTGGTCCAGCTATTAAAACAGGGGTGGAGGTGCTCTTACCTAGACTATTGTATATTCTCGCTGGTTGTGATGCTTGCTGATAATGCAGAAAATGCAGATTTGAACTCCTTCAGGCTAAGAACCTGAGACTAAAACTGTCTGGACAAGAGCTCTGATTACTGGTGTGTATCATAAAAGGTCTGGGCTGGCCACATCTGAAAAGGAAAGCAGAGAGTTCTGATCCTTTTTTTAATAAAAATTAAAGGTTTAGTAGATGACAGCTCCAGAGAGATAAATGCTCCATAAACACAGCAGGTACTAGATAAATGGTGTGCCTTCTCCTTACTGGCATTCAGCAGGACTTAACCCCATTAAGCTGGGGTAGCTGGTAGGACTACGTCAGGGTAAGAAGGTAGTGTTGGCAAGATACATTTGCATGTGGCCCATTGAAAGTAGAGATGTAGGCATGGATGTACTTCTACTGCAGTTGGTCCTTTATACATACATAGGATCACACATTCAGCTATTCTAAATGTCTTAAGCTAGGTCTACATGCCTATGTCTTTAGGACACTGAATTATAAGCTCTCTTTTAATGTGGTATCAAGAACTACAACCTGCATTTAAGTCTTACTGTGCTTCAAGAATTAGCATCCAAAAGGGCAGATATTTGTCTGTTGCTAACAGTCCACTTCTCCCTTTTTTAATCTATGCAGTGAATTTCAGTCAGGTCCTCCATCAGGCCCTTAGGTATGGAGTGGGTTGAGTATACATAAAATGTTCTAAAAGAACATTCCCCCCGCAAAGCAATAGATTTTGCATTAATATTGCAGGATGAGAATTAAATTGGTATGAAATTGTGCAAATATTTTCAGTCACTACCTATGAGAAATAGATTGGTACAGTCCTGTCCTCCAGTGAGGCAGTGAGTGGGAAACATTTGCAGGCATTTTAACCCAGCACCTGTACGGCTGCCAGTCCTGGCCCTGAATTCAAAGGGCAGGGGTGGGAGAGTCGGAAGGAAAGGATTGCTCTTGGCAAGAATTTTATCTGACTAACTCTCAGAAACAGAGCAATGGCAGCTGTTTGCCATGCAGCTCTGTTTATCACATGCTGGGGGTGAAGGTGCTTACGTATCGCATCTCTCCCTTCCCTTGTGCTCTTTGCAGCAGTTCCTTGGTGGGAATGCATGCAGATAGCCTTTCCTCTCTCCCCTCTTGCCCCACCTCAAGGTTTTTCCCTTCCTGGAGCACAGCTCTCGCCAACTCCCCCAAAACCCTCCCACTCTCTCCAGTTGGTGCTCCAAGTTGAAGGGACACAGAACAGAAAGAATCCAGAAAAACTGTGGACAAATAATTGGGTGTTAAAGTCATTCATAAAGCTGGGCAAACAAGAGGGCTGTTGGTGGAGTTGATGCTTACAGCAGCTTTGCTTCAAGCTTGTGCTATTACGTTTAAGAATGCCTTTAGAGCTGAGGGCTGGGTTAGGCTGTGCACCTCAACATAGCCACAGCGCTTTGCAGTTGCAGCGTAAATTAGCAAAGGATCTGGCCTATCAGTTTTGTCATGGGAACTGGTGGCTGCTTCTGAAACGTTCAAATTAGTGTGTAAAACACTTTCTATCCCAGCTGCCTCGTGCCTTGGTGACATTGTGCATCGATTCAGCCTATCACAGGTGGAAACACAAGCAGACCTTCTTAGCCACTAAGACAATACTGTCTACTGTTTAGATGAGATTTATTCAACTGACAACAGTGAACAGGATAAGTTGTGATATAGGGCAAAAACCCCATCTATATTATAACCCAATTTTTTAAAGTTTTGCTAAAGCTTTCATAATAAACATAGTAGTTCATTATTTCCTATTGAATATTTGTGAGACAGTGTCTGAAAGTAGAGTTTTAATGAAATTATGCTTATCAAAAATTACATAAGTGTGTACCCACAATACTTCAAAAAGGTAGCTTTACTAAAACTAATCAGCTAAGCTCATTTTTCAGCTGGTGGTTTATTAAAATTGTTACTTACTGTGGTACTTAAAGTCAAAATTGAGTATTAAGACATTTTAATTTTAAGCTTTTCTATAAACTTGTTTACTTTGAAGAAATAGTAGCTAAAATATTACTGAGTATAACAGAGTGAAAGAGAATTAACAACTTTATTTGAATGTGGACACTGTGAAATCAAAGCTCAAGTAAACATTTAAAGCCAAGTATAAAAAGTATTGGAAGAATGTTCCAAATTAGGAACACAATGTATGGTTGAATATGTATTTACAAAGTTCTCTGCCTTCCCTGTGTGTAGATTTCATAGCTCTGCCATTGCCCTCTGACAATGAAACTTAATCTTTGTTAATACTGGCCTTGGTCTCTCCAGCATGAGCAAGATGATGATCTCCTTAGGATAACACAGTCATGAAAACATGAGCCGCCTTCTCAGGAGCAACAAATGCTGCATCAAGACGTAATTTACAGAAGTTTCCAGGGTACTGAATTTCATATTTGATTACACTGGAGTATTTTAGAACATGTGTCATAGCAGTCAGCTCAAGCAGAGTGAAAGGTTTTCAATATAATATAATTTTTTATAATTTTTCAGAAAAATACGAAAATCTGCTTTTTATTAAATTTTATTCATATAAAAAGAAGATTAGGTTTTCTCCCTGGAACAAAATTACCTCTGAAGACTACTATTGTAAGCATTCATCTGCCTAAACTACAATAGCTACAGTAAGAAACTGAAAGCCTTTCCGGGGCATCCTCAGGCAGCTTTGTACCACTCTCTTGGGACAAATTTGTTTGTCCTGATAATTGTTACTGGATTATTGATGCAGTGGTCTTTTCTAGCTACCAACGTAACTGTATGTTTAGTTCCGATTTTTGCAGTTTATAGCACAAGTTTTATATACTCCTTTGAGCTTACTAAAATTTTGAGAGTAAGAAAATAAAAATACATGTTTTATTGTAGTTGAAGCAGCTCTTTCTTCTCCATTTCTCTAAAGGCAAGTTAAAATTTGAAGGGCAAACGAAGGGTAATTCTCCGAATGCAAAGCATGGCAAAGGCAACTCCTATGTAACGACTAAAAGTGACATACCAAAGAATACCCTACAGCTTCATAAGAAACAGAATTTGGCAGTGGACTGAAGGTAATTGGGAAATATGGTCATGCTATTACTATCGGGGCTATAAAAACCTATTGTGAAAAGTTGACCAGCAAAAATAATGCCATAGGTAAAGTTTCAGGATTATTTGTGCTAACCTCCATTTTTTTCCTTTTGAAGAAGGGTGTAATTCTCAAGTTTTCTTGCTGCTTTCAGTAACAAGATTGATGTTACTGATGATGGGAGTGATGTGTTTCTTTTAATGGAAAGGGTTATAGGAAAGAGTTCCTCTGCCATACGCAGATGTCAGAGAACATTTCTTCTTGGCAAAGAAAATGGGGGGGCGGGGGGGGGAAGATTAACAGGGCTATATAAAGCATGCTAGAGAAAATCTGTGATCTAGAAGTGAAATCTGAAAGGTTAGCCAAGTTGTTTAAAAAAAACAAAACAAAACAAAAAAAACCCACCCAAAATCAAACAACTCCCCAAACCCCCTTCCCCAAAAACCCCAAACCAAAAAACTCCAACAAAAATAACACATTCAAATGAAAAAGCATTTTTTGCATTTTTCAGGTGTTTTGATGAACAACTGTATTATTATTAGGTGGATATAGAAAACATCAGACTAGTTTTCAAACTGAAATATCATAACAGAAATTTAAAATTACACTTGGCCAATGTTTTTTCCATTTGTATGTATACTGTTTTGCAGGGTAAAGGTTAGACAAACATTACTAGAAAAACAGTTGCTGGAGAAAAAGGAACTGGCCCTTCAAGAAGCATATGAAGAAGAAGAAAAATAGAAATGCCTTTAAGCACTCCGACAGCAGGTGGTTTTATTTCCTGTATATAGTATTTTCATATACAGTAATGATACAAACACATACTGTCATATTACATGAAAGATAAAAAGAACAATCTATCAAAAGCAAATAAATGAAGAAATTAAAATGCACTTTTGGTCTGACTTTAGCAGTAATTCTGTCATGTTATAAATCCTATGTGCTTTGTAACTCTGACAACAGGTACATTATGATGTTAAATTGCACTGTAGAAGCTGTTGATATCTGAAAATAGATAGATACTATTTTTTCCTTTGGGTTGGATGTGATTTCTCTTTTTCTTTGTTTCTTTTTTTTGATTGTTTCTTTTTTAATAATCTTAAGTCTGCCTTGAGTCTTAGGCAAGATTTATGAGTAATTTAAATTCTTTTTAAATTCTGAAAACTTACAGACCTTGGACGACTTTTTTTCTTGAGATATTTGACTCTCTGTGAAACTTTTGCACGTTATTTTAAAAAGGACATCCCAGAAAATGCTTGCTAACATTTGTCATAGTAAATGTAGCATTTGGGGTTTTTTTCTATGGCTGACTTTTGAAGGAGTAATTTTACCTTCATTTATATTTTTATATCTAATTTCCTTGTTTTGTCCTCCAAAGACTAAAAGGAAAAATCTGGAGTTCACATTCTTTACACTCCAGGAACTGCAGCCTAAATGTGCAGCCAAAGGAAAATAAGGGAGGGAGAAAAGGTGTTCTTCAAACCCTTTTGAATTTGGGTAATTTAAACAGCACTAATGCAGCAGCTTTCTCCCCAGGACTACCCATGGTTAAAAATACAGTATTTGATGCAACCTTGACCTCACCTTCAGCATGTCCTTTGGCTTCAGGATTAACCATCCCAGTACAGTGTGCATGCCAGTGAAATTCTTCCTTAGTCCCTCCTGGACTGTTTGTGACCTTGTAAGTGCTTTCACTTCAGCATTTGGGTGTACAAAGTCAAGAAGAAAGAAAAATACAACAGAGGTCAAATACTCCAAGCCATCTTCTGTGGGAGAGCTAAGCATAACAGGAATAAATAAAACTAAGGGATCGTTGGTCTGTTATTTCAGTCATTTTTAAACTGTTGAACTCAGGCTCATTTCTAGTCAATAATGCTTTATTTTTAATAATCTGATTCAATTAAATATTTTGCAGTATTAACAGCGTTATTTTAGGTTGTCAATACATTTTTAATAATAACTCTATTACGTCTTTTCTAAGTTACTGGTTGAATGCATTGTCTTTTGCGTCAGATTTTACAAGAGGCTGGTTGAGAGTCATGATCTGTTGATCTCTTCTGACTGACCCAATTCTCTTACCAAAGTAGAAAATGCTTCCAGAATGGCCTTTGACCAGGATGGTAGAGTTCCCACTTCATTACATTCTTCTAACCAATATTTATTCTGTGTTTCACACTAATGAAATACTGCTTCATAAAATATGCCCCTTGGTTGTATGTGGGGAAAAAAAAAAAGATCTTTATTAAAGTCATCCAGTCTGTATATTTTGACAGCCTGTAAATACAAAGATGACATTTTATTAAAGAGATGGGAAAAAAAAATTATCATACACAGTTTTAAATATTTTTTCTGGTTTTAGCCATTCAGATGGTGTCCTGACTTTGATTATTTTGCTCATGCATCTTTCTGTATTTTTGAAAGTAGTATTAGCCTATATCTGAATATTTTAGCACAAAGAAAATAAGCAATGAAAAAAGGTTGGCTCTTGCACAATATAGTGTCTGAGAGAATCTTTGATACTGATCTAGCCACAGGAAATTAAACAGTTAAAACAGACGCACTTAAGAAAAAAACCAAAGAATTATGTTATTTGTGGCATATCACTCAATGTTGTTGCCCATGACTCTAAAAATTCTGAACTACTGATCTGAACACCCTTTGTTTCCA
This sequence comes from Aptenodytes patagonicus, assembly GCF_965638725.1. Classification (NCBI taxonomy): domain Eukaryota; kingdom Metazoa; phylum Chordata; class Aves; order Sphenisciformes; family Spheniscidae; genus Aptenodytes; species Aptenodytes patagonicus. Next base: position 76,230,948 of record NC_134954.1, on the reverse strand, counting down.
TCAGAAGAAAAAGACGACATTTTGGACTTCCAGGAATTGTGGGTATTGCTAAATTATGAGTCTGCTGGTTCCTTTTGGTTACTGGTTTTGAATGTCAGAGCTCATGTCAATCTCTGCTAAAGAGCTGAGGTTGGTATTGCGTCTCTGTTATAGCATCCTTGCTGAGCCGAGGCCTCCTTCACAGCCAGGACCACACGCCACTGTTACCGTGCAAAGATCAGTAATGCATATATTTGGGAAGTGCTGTTTTCTGGTAGCCTAAAGCTTAGTGTAAGCTTATTTCCTACCAGGAGTGTGACAAGGTAGCAACATAAGCTCTCTCTTCATGGAAATGCCATCCAGCTTTCAAGTTTATGTTTTCAAGGACTGACAACTGGCATTCACAATGTGCAGGTTATTCTGTGTTAAGCCTGCCCCCATAGCAGGCAATTCTCCACTTTACAGCAGTTCTGGGCATGCACAGTGCTGTATTAAGTCCAGCCAATTAAACTGTCTCTTGTTTATTCCCCATGCTACGTGCGTTTGCATAGAGGCATTTAAGTCGGGCCCCCGATGAAGCTGTCTTACTGGCTGGAGTTCCTTTGTGCTGCTCTTCAGGCGCTCTCCTGCTGACCTGTGTTCCTCCTCCAGGCTCTGGGCATCTACTGCTGGCCCTGGCATCAAACTGGTAGGAGTGGGATGGATTGAGGTTCCTCTCCCCTGGCATCTCTAGTTTAAAGCCCTCTTCACCAGCTTGGCAAGCCTATGACTGAAGATGCTCTTCAGTTGGGATGTGATATGCAAGGGCTGAAGGAGGAGAAACCAGTGAGTTGTAAATGAAGCAGGAAACTGAAGTAACTATACTCCTGTTTTCAGGTCAGTCAGATTGCTGAGGACAGTGCAAGCTCAATTTCAAATGGAATTAAGCAACACGGGAGGATTTTTTTTGATTCCTTTACTGTTCCCCATCTGCTCAGTCTTTGCATTTGAAATTATTCCCACTCTGGAATTTGAAAATTATGTTTACAGAAAGAGAAGTGCTATGATATAATTCTATAGCATAAAAGCTTTCTTCTAGCACTGAATAAGATGAAATTTAACGATGTCTATAACTAAGCTTGTCCAGCACTTCCCATTTTAAGACATTTTAAAGCTTGGTAAAGGAGAGATGTGGTACAAGAGATGAAGTTTTTGTTTGGCTATTAAAATTTACCCAAATCTGACTGATGTGTGAGGTTCTGAAAAGCCTTAGCTTAAAAATGCTCTGAACATGTGGATTTGGGATTAATACCTGAATTCTCAGAATATTCTTCCTATTTCTACTCCAAACAGGTTTTGGTACTGCTCAGACTGCAATACGTGATTCCTGCCAAGCATATTAGTGTGCTCCATCCCAGAGCTCCAGGGGTTATGGATAATGTTCCCCAGTGTTGCTCTTCCCAGCAGCTCTGGACACTGTGGCAGGTGATGCTAGAACTGAAGGCAATGTGACACACTCTCTTGTACTGTCACTGCTCCCCCACTGTAGCCCATGGAAGAAGGATTTGAAAGAGGCTTACAAATTTTGTCAAATAACCTTTTGACAAATTTTAGAAGTAATTTCCCTGGCCATTAATTGTTGTTATGTAAAATAGAAGTGGTACTGCCACGTAGTCACAAGGCAACGCTGTGAGAAAAATCATAAACGTGTTTGAAGGACTCAGATTCCATAGAAACAAAGAGGAAGAGATTGAAAGTCTTGTGCTGAAAGCAGGGCTGAATTGATGGGGAACATTAGAGAAGTCAGCAACTCTTCAGTGGGTAGGCTGAATTAAAAGTCACTCAGTTTCTCATCTACCCTTTGAGTTTTGCTGAGGAATGACAACCAGGGCTCTTTGTTAAAATAGTTTGTGATCATTAATATTAAAAAGGATAATATCAAGTATGTGCAGTGAGTGTCCTGGTTTCGGCAGGGATAGAGTTAATTTCCTTCCCAGTAGCTGGTACAGTGCTGTGTTTTGGATTTAGGGTGAGAACAATGTTGATAACACACCGATGTTTTAGTTGTTGCTGAGCAGTGCTTACACTAGTCAAGGACTTTTCAGCTTCCCGTGCTCTACCGACTGAGAAGGCTGGAGGTGCACAAGAAGCTGGGAGGGGGCGCAGCCAGGACAGCTGACCCAAACTGGCCAAAGGGACATTCCATACCATGTGACGTCATGCTCAGTATATAAAGCTGGGGGAAGAAGAAGGAAGGGGGGGACGTTTGGAGTGATGACGTTTGTCTTCCCAAGTAACCGTTACGTGTGATGGAGCCCTGCTTTCCTGGAGATGGCTGAACACCTGCCTGCCGATGGGAAGTAGTGAATGAATTCCTTGCTTTGCTTTGCTTGTGTGGGCAGCTTTTGCTTTACCTATTAAACTGTCTTTATCTCAACCCATGAGTTTTCTCACTTCTACCCTTCTGATTCTCTCCCCCATCCCAGTGCGGGGGAGTGAGCGAGCGGCTGTGTGGGGCTTAGTTGCCGGCTGAGGTTAAACCACGACAGTGAGATAAGGCTTGTTCACTGTAGACTTTCTCTGCTTTTGAAGGCTTTATTTTATGACCAAAATTTTCTGACTGTCTTTTAAAACTCTTTAAATATATACATCCACAGATAACCTGTAAGATGCACTGTGTGTATGAGGAAAGTATTGTTTTGTTTCTATTTATCATTGCTGTGGTTTATTTCAACAGATCATTTCTGACCCTAGACTTCGTGTTGAGCTAGCTCTTCGAGAAGCTGGACTTCACAAAACACTTTATGCAAAAGAGATTTTACCAAAAATTCCTCCACTGAAGCTTCCAAGAAGACATATGGAATCCACAGCTTTTAAAATGTAGAGCGCCTCTCATATCAGGAGCAGAGAAGCTTCAGGGGTATTGTCTGGCCTATAACGTGAAAACTTTAAATAAATTTTCCTTAGGCTGTGTCATAGAACTACTTAGTTCTCAGTGCGTGCAAGCATTCAAAAAAACAACGTGCCTTTCTCATGCAGTACTACACCATTTTACGCATGCCTTGGTGAAGGTTTTATAGAGGTTTGGTGGGTGTAGGCTGTTGTAGTATAATTTCCTATGTCCCTTTCTACTGGGAGATAGGACACCTGTTACATGAAAGAATCCTACAGACATTACAGGCCAATCTGATATATACCATCTTGAGCAGGAACTCTGTTTTTTAATTGGCAGCATAAATCCAAAGTAGCTTTGCAGAACAGTCACTTTAGATTACATTATGATACATGAATACGTCCCACAACTTTCATTCCAGGTTTCCTGATAATTTGATTCTTTTAATTATAAAATCTTCATTATCGTGAATGTTTCTATTATTCCTTGATTATTATAAGAAGAAACTTAACCTTTGTCTATATTTAGAAACCAATTTGCTGTATCATATTTACTGCAAACCAGTCATGCAATTTCATATTGCAGATTAGTCTTTCAGTATAAATCATAAATTAGAAATAACGTTTCAGATCTGGGATCTTCATTTTGGAGCTGAAGCTACTGAATATGATTCTATTAAATGAAAGGGAAATTGATGTCATTTCATTTTGTAACTGATTATGTTTTCAAGCTTTACATAAGATGAGTGTAAAATGTATAAATAAGTTACAATTAGCAGCTTAACCAAAAATTTCTAAGGACGATGAATATCAAAGATCTGAACATCCATAGTTGTGTATCTAGATAATTATAGGAACTTCATTAATGTAATATTGTAATGCCTTATAGGTGTTAATGGATCACATACCTACAACACCTTGTGAAACAGACAGTAATTCCTCACTGTCAAAATGAGAAATTGAGGATCAGGCTAGATGAGAGCCCTGTCTGTGTTCTCCCAGCAGAGCCCACGGTGCAGGTCCAGCAAACACCAAGAGAGCAGTTTTACTGCTAGCCACTATATGCCACCTCCTTACCCGGCACAGACAACAGGCCCTCTTCTCTTGACATATTCAGCGACTGTACACCAGATGTTTTGCAATCAGAGACAAGCAACGTTAAGTTTCCACACCTCAAACTGATAGTAACATTGGCAAAATCTTGTAGCGTAAGCCTGATCTCAGCAGGTGTCTCTGAGCACCTGGGGGAGGGAGGTTTGCTCTGGCCTGGGTGTTCAAGGGTGCAAAGTCAGAAGCAGATGCAGACTCTAAGAAGGGTGCCAGAAGGGCAGGGGAAGAGCTGGTGTCACAAACTCCCGAGACCAAGCAAAGTTTAAGACTAGGAGCAACGTAATCTGAGTATTGAAGCTAAGTTATTTTAAGGGGGGGAGAAATGCTAGACTGCCCAAAAGCCATGGGAGCTGTATGTCTTCTGGATCTAGCTTTTGCGTGTTTGTGCTAAAATTACAATTCTTTGTATATTTGTGCATTTTATTTTGGTACCTCATTTGGGGTAACTCATTATTTTTAAAACACACTTGGCCAGCTTCATAACTTGTTGGATGTTCCTGCAGGGGAGACCAGCATTACTTTTCTTCTCTTTTGGAGACCAGATTGGCTGCTAGACTGCTTCCCAGAAACAGAAGATCCCAAACTTAAGGCAGTTGAATTTTTTTTCTTGCCTTTAAAAGCAGATCTACAAGATTATTTCAGTGGTGCAAAATCTTTTCAGATTATAGTTGTCTTGTCATCTTTTGTAAATACCAAGACATTTCTGAAGAAAAAAATCCAGTTGTTGCAAAACACTTACAAGTTTGTGCCAACTTATGTGCACGTAAGCTTACATGCACATTTATGTGTGTATTTATAGAAAAAGAAAAACATAAGTGATTGCAATGCCAGTTCTGACCCCTCTGAGAATAGAGAGGGCTTTGCGGTAACGGTCAGTATTTTGAAAAGGAGCTCACCAAGGACATGCGTTCTGAGCTCTGTAAACTACTGTCTCATCTGAAACCCTTAAAAAGTGTCAAACTCAGAATGTGCAGCAGAAAGACCATTTAACAACGTACTCATTAAGCTAAAAGCAAAATAAGAAAAACAAGAGTCTCTTTACTGGACAATGTTCTAGAAAATAGAGAGTTCACTATCTCCTGCAAAGGTAATGACCAGGACTGTGTTTCTGTAAGCTAGGGAAGAGCAAACCTCACCTATCAAATTAGGCAAAATGTTAAAGTATCATATTTCTTTTCCTGGAGTTATTTTAAATTATTTTCACAAAGGACTTAAGGTACATTACTTTTAGTATAGAAGTTTCTTAAGTGGACTGTGGACTTAGCAGAACTGAGTTTGAATGGTAGGTTAGATTGCATGTTAAGTGACTGGAGTGATTTTGTTTCCGTTCTGGGAGGACACTGCTCCTGTCCTGGGATTTGTCCCCCATCAAATTAATATTTGAGCCTAAAAACTGCAGTCTCAGAATGGAAACTAGGAACCAATCTCCTTTTCTTATAAAAAGTGGAGTTTGCTTTTTCATGGCAGCAAACTGAATGTATCCCAGATCAAAGTGCTGGTAAGTTGCTGGAGTAGCTCAGGGAGACCATGAAAGTGGAGTCTCTGTGCCAGGGGAGCCCATCGGGGGAGCACCCTGGACAGCCCCACTCCGCCGCCGGCCCCATGCCCCAGAAACAGACCTCTGCGGATGGGAGGAGGCAGCATGACAATGTGCAGTGGGGTGATGAGAGGGACGCCAAGAGAAACCTGCACATTTGGGAGGCAAATTGAGCTGTACCCGAGAGTGCGGAAATATTTCCAGGACTAGAGGGGCCCCAAGGTTACTGATGAAGCAGATTTTAGGATACTGACTGGAGAACAAGTGCCTTGGGGACGGCCCCTCGGCATGTCTGTAAGTATCTTTAGACTTACATGTTTTGTGCTCTTAATATCATTAATATCTTAAGATCCTCTCCCATGTTTTTTGATATGTTGAAATTTTGTTTACCAGAACTCTTAAATCCTGTAAGTTATTGTTCCAAAGGTGTCAAAATTAATTTGGAAGCAAGCTTGTTAGTGAATCTTAAGAACTGGAAGTGATTTCGGTGAGAAATTCTTCAGGCTGTAGGTTACCCTCTGTGAAAAACCCCTCCACTCAACCAAGGTGCAGTTTAGTCTCTTACAGCTTGTGGAGACACTTAAAGATGATTTACTGGATCGTTGATGGGTGTTGATTAGCAGATGAATGTGAAAGATGCAGTCCCTGGCAGTTGCCTGAAATCAGGTCAAGGTTATATCGGTAAGGTGTGCTCCCCATCCCTTTCCGTCTCGGGTGTCCCCATGCGTCCCGCGCCCAAACCTGCTGACCGTGCGACAGGGGCGAAGCTGCTCCTGCACAGCCCGGACAGTCTGTGCAAGGTGTGCTTCCCACACACTGACCTCTTGTGTTCAAACACTCTGGTACGCATCAGTTTTTGACAGATCTTTAAACATTGTATGAATGAAAGTCTGAACAGCCTTCGTAACAGCAATGAGTAACAATGGTCACAAACATAGATTAATTTTGCATGTCGTTTACTTAGGTTTTGGCTTTATGCCAGATGCAAAGTCATCTCCTTCCTAGAGTATCGCTGTGGACAGGAGCGACCCTAACAGGACAGTCCTTTGTGACCACTGAAGACAGGAGTGAGGACTGTGCAGTTTGGTAACACAATCTTAATTTCCATGCAAATTTTGGCTGGAGCTCTCCTTGGGTATGCAAGTGTGTTGGTGCAATTCAAGCCGTAGTGGGGGTCCGCAGCTCCTGCGTGGCAGTGTTCACTGGATCCGGCTGCCCCGCTCAGCCATGGAGGGCACCTGCCTGTGGGAGCACATCATGACCGAGTCTGCCTTTTCCATTTCCCACAAAAAGGGTCTGCAGTGTGCCCGTGTGGGTAGGTCCCGCCTGCCCGCTCCTGGCATGGCAGCGCTGGGGGCACAAATGTGCACTGTGCCGGCTGGGACCTGGCGCCCTGCTGCTCGTGCTGCATCGCCCATCAGTTGCTGGAGAAAAACGTGTTTCCCACCAGAGGGCGAGGCCCCAGGCGCTTTCGGATGAAGGCCGCGATCAGGCGCTGAGGCCGCTGCTGGTACTCCTGCAGCACCTCACGGGGTGCCCGGATCTGGTCCCCCTCCAGGCGGTCCAGGAGCGCCACGCAGACAACGGCGGCTGCAGGATGGCCAAAGCACTGCGTTACCTCACACGTGACAACAGGCACCCGCCACCTTAAAACACTGCCCCGTGGGGAAGGAGAGGAGGCCCTGCTCCCGTTGCCCTCCCTGGGGCTTGCTGGGGGATGCGCCCCGATGTGCTGGAGGGGTCAAAGCGGCAGGACCCCTGGGGAAGCCGCTGGCCACAGCACCGCTCTGCAGGCACCCTCCCCTCACCCAGTTTCTCTTCCAGCAAAACGGGGAAAGGCAGCACTAGAGGTACGGCCAGGATTTGTTTTAAGGCTGGGAGAGGGATAAGGGGGGATTAAGTTTTGTTTTGCCCAACACACGCTCAGGCCTTTTAAAACAAACTTGTTTTTTATTGAGCCACAAAATTTGTTTTAGTGTACTTTTCTAGTGAAAATCGTTAGGAATGCCTTTTTGGCCTTCAGGTTGTCTGAATCTTGCACCAAACCGAACCTTCAGGTCGGGTTAAGCTGGGGAGCATGGGGGTGCGGGAAGGACGCGGAGGCGACTGCAAGAGGACTCACCTTTCAGGCCACACAGCCCGCACAGGGCAGCAAATGCTGTGGACTCCATTTCAATGTTCCTCACACCGGCGTCATAAGCTCTTTTTAAGTACTCTAACTTTTTTTCACTGGAAAAAGAGCACAGTGCTCCATCTAATCTCCCCTGACCTTGAAAGGAAGCAGAGAAGTGTCACTGCTGACCCTGTGTGGGTTTACAGTCATGGTGAACGGGGTGTAGTTTCAAATGGAAAGTCCAGCAGTGCCTATGTTTTGTCTGAAGCCGACTAAGTTTTCCTTTGAATAGTTACTTAACTCATATTAACCTCAGTGTTTAAAGCCAGTGTGCTATGTCTCTGTATAGAGGAGAAAATTACACAGGTTTTAACACTTGTAAAAAGGATGAGTAAGCCCACAGGTGTTAAGTACAGGGGGTATATTGCACTCTGAAGGGGCAAGTCATCGCAGCTCCTCTGAGGTGCATGGAAATGAAGGTCAACTGTGAAGGTCTGCCAGGTTAAATCCAAAAAATGCCAAATTACTGTTGAAGAGGGGCATAGCAAGCTGTGCAGAATGGGAAAACTGAGGAGAGGAAAACCCTCTTAATTTAGGCTTAATTTTTCCTAAGGGGCTGCCATGATGGCAGGCAGCTGGAGCTGCTTGCGAGTGGTGTTCCCTGCTCGGGTGGCATTGGTGCTGGCCAGGGAGCTGGGTCCCGGGGCACTGGCGCTCCCTCCCACTCTCAGTGCAGCCCCGGGGCATCGCCGCAGGCAGGACCCAACGCCGTGCTCGGTGTGTCCAGGCATGGGCACCCATCCTGATCCTCTCCTCTAACTCCACTGGTGTCTTTGGCTGTCCTGCAGCTGCACCTGGGACCACAGAGCGGACCTGTGCCCAGCGCAGCTACTCCTCTCACACAGTATGTAAAGTCCTTTGTGCAAGCAAAATTTATACCTCTGGCTGTGCTAACCTGGGTGGAGTGCTTCATTTTATTACTGTTCCTACTGTTAATCCTCTCAAATAGCTTTTTGTTTAAATAAAACATGGTCTTGAGCAATACACAGATGGTCGCATTTGCAAGCAGATCCAAAAGTTTATAAATAGTCCTCAGATTATTAATTCTTCATTTATTACATTTCATCTACTCTGCAATCAGCATTTAATTTTGCAAAGGAAACGGTTCCAGAGCAACCAAAGTTTGTTTGCGTAAATGTCACGTGCTTGCTGACATTTTTCTAGTGTTTGGTAGTTCTGAAGTTACAATCTTGTTGTAGCAAACAACTCAGTGTAACCCATCTGCTAGGCTCACTACAGGATTGTGGACAAGGGACTGTTTTCTTTGCCAGGGTGAGGCTAGGGGGAGGGTCTGCAACCGTGCATGGCTCCCATGTAATGGCTGGACTGGGAGGCAGCAGGGGTCCCCCCGGGCACCTGCATTGTCCCAGGGAGCAACCGCTGCTGGGTGGATCTTCACTCTTGATACACCACCAGCTACAGCAGCGCTGGTCTTGCAGGTGACATTAAAAATTTAACTGGCAGATGCACAAGAGACCAATTAGCAGAGTAGGCCTCACCCTGGCAAAGTGCCGAAATTGGTACTGTTTGTTCTGAAGGTGTACCCTGCTCTGACCACTGAACAAACTCTAACGTATCAGGTGGGTCAGCTCCTGCAGCCCTTCTTAGGCTTTGGCAGCATGGATATCTTTGCCTACGTAAGAACATAAAGACTTGGCATTATGTTTGCGGGGAGGAAGGACAGTCAAAGATCATTTTACCTTCATAGAAGTCATAGGTGCACATGGTATGGCCAATAAGCGTGCAAAAGTCAGGAATCTCCTTGCTGCAGGCGAGTAGTTCCTCTGCGAGGTCCTCATCCAGCTCAGTGCTCCGCACCACCACATCATCCAGCACCACCTGCTCAAACCGTGGCTTGAAGGAGGAGTCCACCGCCATGTCCGTGATCACAACAGACCCGGCCTCGATCCCTGTGAAAATGAAGGCTGAGGCTAAGCCAGAGCTCATAACACTTGTGACCTGCTGCAAAACTTCAGCATGACAGAAAAATCTCTATAGATGTATGTGTGACTGTGGGATTGCTCTTTTAGTGAGTAAAACAGACGTGAGAGAGTAATTTAAATTCATGCAGTAGCACAGATGTAGAAGTAAAATGTACAGAATCAGCACACAATGAGTGATTGTGGGAACGTGCTGAGCAACAGTGTTTTAATTGCTTCTGGTTTGCAGAGATCATGCCCCACCACCAGCTTGTGCAGGCACAAGCAGCACCTCTGCCCCAGCCAGGGGTCCCACCAGTGTGGAGGACTACAGGCACTGGGACAGCCGGGAGGATCTCAAAGCATGACAGTGACTTCCAGTCAAGTGTTTTCTGTTTGAAAAGTGATACCCAGTTGTTGTGAATTCAAGGCCTTTGTTCATTATGAAAATGTGCACTCTGCTAAGCCAGTCACTAGAAGTTTGCTGGGTTTTAACCCAAAACAAAATATCATGTTTGATATTTGGGGACCTGACAAAATCCTAAAGCTCATAATTACATGACCTATTGCAGAGAATGTTTTTTATTAAGACCCTCTTTGCCCAGAAGAAAGACCATGGATAGCTTACCTAAGCCTCCAGAAGTACCGATACGTATAATAGTAACGTCTCGGCATTTTGCATGGTGCAGCAGTTTGATTAGTTCATGAAGCATGATGGAAATGGAAGGGATGCCCATCCCGTGCTGTTGGGAGGAGGAAAAAGAAAAACATCATTCCCTTTGATGCTGCGGCAGGTGACAGGTACGTGACTGCAATGAGCCTAGGGTTACGCTGTGGCCTCTTTCCACTGATGAGGCCAACAGTGGGTTTTTGACAGGGAAGAGACATCTCAGGGTCTATGTAGCCTGTCCAGGTAAAGCATCTCACCCTCTTCTCCTCCCCTTGATGCTTTTAAGGCTTTTGTCAATAGAGCTGATGTTCATCCCTGGGGACCAGTATGACAGATGCACAGATGGCGTCATTCCTTCAAGAAAGGTCTCTCCACGAATGCATCCCCATGGCTGAATGCTCCAAGACCTTCCCCTTGTGTTGCCTGTCCTTACACCATGTGCTGACTTCCATTCTTTGTCGTGTCCTGCTCATACTCTTGGAGTGGTGAATTTCAGTGAGGACAACCTGAGCCTCTGCTTCTCTGGGTGCCTCCCAGCTCACCCTCGCCCCACGCTGGAGCACCTCCACCTGCATCACTGGGCATGAAGGACAACAGATGGGTTTGTGCCCCTCGGTGAGGACCGGTTTCGGGGTCAGGCATTTGCTGCGTGAAGCCTCACGCCTCACAGGCCACCTGTCCTGTTTCCTGGCTCGCATCACACACCCTGGTGTCCCTCCGTCCCCAGTGCCTGCCTGGCTGCCTGCAGGCTCTCCCCTCTGCCGGCACCAGCCCATTCCCTGTCCTCTGCCACAGCTTGCGGTGCCCCGCTGCCCCATCTCCGCTGCCAAACCTCTGGGCTGGCAGATGTTTTGCAAATCTGGAGCTGTTGCGGCTGCCTATGCTTTCTGCCCAGCGCTCCCTCACGTGATCATCTTAGTTTTCTGCTCCATTGCTCAACTGCCATCCTTTTCTCGGCTTTACCTTTAAAAACAAAAGGTGTTTGGTGGTGTGGGGGTTGTTTTTTTTCCCCCTGTAAAAAATGCCTCACGTTTTTTGGTTTCGCTATCACGTTCAAAAACCTGAAGGAAGCATATGTAAAGAAGCACAGCTAATTTAACATACGCAGTTTTCGTATTGCTTTGTCTCTTTTCATTTGGCTGTGAGACTGATGGTCTATTAGGCTTGTATCATGTTTTAAATATGAAAACATTTTGCATGTTGTTATTCTGGAACATCAGCCTGACTTATTTGCCAATGCCTAAAAAATTTATTCTCATTGTAAATATTCAAAGCAGGAAACTGTGTTCCTGCCTCCGGTATGTTTGACTTCATTTGTGTTTCTAAGCAACTTGCAAAAATGTGATGTTGGCAGCTGCACAAAGTGTTTTGGGTGAGGCTTGCTGCGTGCTCTGCCCTGCGTCCTCTCACAGGGATGAGCCCAGGGGTTGATGGCTTCTGCATTGGCACAAAACTGGTGCATGGCCAAGAGCTCAGCATCAGCTTTTCTTCCAGCTGTGTCACAACTACTGCCAGATGGGAGAATAGCAAAACTTGTGGGTTTTTTCCCCTTTGGATCCTGTCAGATTGATTCCCTCAGGCTTTTCCGTCAGTCAAGTTTGGTTTGGTTTTGTCAGAAGGACCAAACATGAGCTGTGTTGTGCGAGTGACGCTGTCTCCTGTGAATCAGATTTAAGACTAATCTTGTGCAGGAAGAAACGAGGGCAGGACCAAGCCTTGGGTTGTGAGCACCCCACCAGCACAGCCTGTATTTGCTTTTTCCTTTGTGCAGTGCCAAAAATTCTGCTGCTGTTAAAGAATAATTAACAATAAAGCAAGATTTTTACTTTAGCGCTCATGTCAATGGAATACTTCCAGCAATATTTCATAGTTCATGTGTGGTGGGAAGTGGTCTTTGCCTCTTGAATTGCCAGAGTGCTGAGCTGAGCAAAATACGTGCATGTTCATTTTTAATACGATGCTTTTTAAACTGAATGTGTAGGGTGCTGAGAAATATCATTCAAACAGAAGCAGCTTTACCATGGCTGAAAGGTTGTACTGGTGGTAATGGCTGAAAACTGAAAAGAGGGAAAAAATCTGCTGGTGGGTGTTGAGGGAAGCAGAGGCATGGGAGAGGTCATGCTGGCCACCCTCCCTGCTGCCGGGGGAGACGGGGCCCCTACGCCATCCCGCTGTGGGACCACACTGGCAGCAGCAGACCCTGGGGCAGGGGCTGCGGTGAGTGCCCCGGATGGAAAACGCATGCGGTACGGTGCAGTACTTACACTGATGGAGAGCACCGGCCCAGCCCAGTACATGGCATATCGGTCCGTCCCTGCGCAGATGTCTGCCAGGTCCTCCCCGTCACCCATCAGTCCCAGTTCCTTGTGCATGAACTGGGCAAATGCCCTCATCCTGTTTGGGCTGCCACCAACGCAGACAAACTGGATGTAAAATATGAACATGTTGGTACTTTTTAGCTAAAATAGGTACCAAGATTCAGTCGTAATGTGGCAGTGGCAGGCTGCACTGGACACACCTCCCCAGAGAGCACAGCGGGATGCCACTTCCTTGCAGGCGAGCAGGGGACATCAAAACAATGGAGGGTCTTGAAAACCGGAATTAACATTAAAACCAAACTGTTACTCCTTTAGGGTTGTGACTACACTAGGTCCAGACAGCTGTACAGCTGCACGTACTTGGGTATCAGTCCCAGGCCAAGAAAATGTAAAATAATTCAGCAAATTTAAGCTGTTAGTATTCCTACTGACAGCAAAGCAAAACCAGATGTTAGAGTAGCTCGTTGTTTAATTTATTCTATCAACAGTGTTGACTGCAATTAGTAAGCACTGCTGATGACACAGAGGCTGTAAAGTCAGGGAGAAAAAGGACAAATTTTACATATTAAAATAAAAAATGCTCCCTGAACGTAGGAGGGGGACCAGCATGTGACTGCAAGGGCAGCACTGCTGATCAGGCTGCCAGTGGCACAGAGGAGCAGGAGCCTGTGCGTGGCAGCGGCTGTGCCAGGCTGCTCAAGCCCCATGGCACCATGGCTCTTCCCCCGCGCCGCTGGGGAAATGCTCTGATTTAAAATGGAAGAGGAATGCGGTCGTGACAGGCTGGTTTTGACAGCAGGTCTCAGCCAAAAATACGACATCCTCTTTCCCTTGTCTCCAGTAGATGATGATCAGATGCTTTGGACAAATACTTCCTCCGTCTGTCCTCTAACACGGGGGCCAATATAAAATCAGGTTTTATGGAACTACAGGTTTTTAAAAGGATAATTTTCTATTGGGATTTCTACCCAAAACAAGCAAGGACAGATGATCTCCCTGCCTGGGCTGCCCTAGGTCGCTGAGTCTGTTTACCGAGCAGCCGGGCCCCGTCCCCAGTGGGAGCATCGGCAGCAGCGGGGCCCCGGCACGAGATAGCAGAGCTGGGACGAGGGGCTGGAGAGCCCTGCGGGGCTGGGAGCTGCTGCCTTGCTTTTGCACCTGCTATTTACCTTTATGTCCCCAAACATTGCCAGCAGGTTGTGCGTCTTCGTTCCCAAGTCCAGGTGATACAGAACATCCTCCTCCATCGAGTCCAAGTACGGGTTTTTAATGTGGACAAGCCCACTGCTGTGGGGAGATGGGGTGAAGATGGGTCAGGGCAGCGGGCACTGGGCAGTGCCCGCAGGAATGGGGACAGGGCAGGACGGGGTGTGGGGTGGCCTGGGAGCCCCTGTGAGGGGCATGCATGGCCCTGGTGTCAGGGAAGGGACAGGACAGGGATGAGCCAGCTCTGTGTGGCAGCTGGGATGGCTGCCTTTCTGTCAGAGCCCTGCTGTTACATGAGCTGTCCTCCTCCTTACATCCATCGCTATTGGTAACCTCTTCGACATCTCTCTTATTGTGTCTGCGTATTTGGCAAAAATGTTTCTCAATATTTATCATCAATTTTGTCAATGGCAACCTTAGGTCTTTCTTTCATATAATTCTGCCAGAAATATGTAGTGGATAATGTATTGTGCTATTTTGTATGTGACAGCTCATTAAGTTCTTAGCAAATCAGGATTTTATATTTATATTGTCCCAAATAACTGCCTAGCAGTACAAGTGCAAATTAAATTCATATTCTGCAGACAGCAGGAGGCCAGTTTGCCTTGCCTTTCCACCTGCTTTAATAGATGGAAAGCAACTAAGTAACAATACAAGTCAATTTTATAAATAAGGCTTAAACAAAACCCAGAGAATATTTTTCTTGTCTTATTAAAACAAATGCAAACCCTCCTCTGTTACTCACCCAGAGTAACCTGTTGTTTCAGTCATAGCAGCTCTACCAGAGTCAGCTGAAAGTGATACTCTGCAGAAAAGCTAAGGAAAACACACCGCTATTTCTTCAGCTGTCGCGTTTTGGAGCTCAGAAGAGGTTTTAAGGGGCTCTGCAGGGGGTTAAATACCCTCTCTCTCCTTTGTGCGGTTCCCAAGACCAACAGTGGCCAGTCCCCCTCTGCCCACTCCCCTTTGCCCCATCAGGTGTGAGAGGTTTCTCTTTGGGGCCAGCACTGTGGTTTGTCCCAGATTGGCTGTTTTTGGAGGTGTGTCACTGTTAACCTCGACTCTCCTTCCACTGCTGTGCTCAGGCAGCGACGGCCGGGGCTGGTGACCCACTTGCCCTCTGGCCAGCAGGGCGGGCGCCAAGGCGCGTGGCAGGCACACGTGTGCTCCGGGACGCAGGCCTGCCCAGCTCCGGCAACAGCTTCGTGCCAAGGGTTTGTCTGAGTTGGCTGCCACGGCGCTCCTCCCCCGGGCTGTGCTTCCCCTAGGCCCCAGGGATTGAAACGGTGCTCCCACCCTGGCCGCCGGCTTCAGACCATGCCTTTCTCTGGTCCCGTTCTGTGCAAATCTGAAACCACCCTGTGTTTTTTCTCAGGTGCACAAAGAAAGAGCTAATGCTGTAGCGACCTTCCGTGGGCTCTGTGAAGGGGTGGTGGTGCATTAGGAGCGGCTGTGCCACAGCCCCCGGCTCAGAGCAATGGCTCACAGCTGCAGCAGCCTGGGCTGTTTCGTGGGTTCCTGTGCGGGTGCAGATCAACCCGTGCCAGCAGAGCAGCTGCCTCACACCCGGTGCTCGCTGGTGCTTGCAGGTCCCAGGTGTCTGTGTGGCATCAGCCTGCCAGGGCGCTTGGATGGGATGAGCTCCCCAGGGGGAACAGGGCTTGGTGGGGGGACTGGCTCCAGGGTTGGGGCTTTGGCATGCTTGGCTCCCCAAGCCCTGGCCAGCCTATCTGAGCGTGAGCTGGAGGCCGGGGCGCCTTTTACGTTTCGAACCATCATGGTCCTCCCGGGTGGCCCAGAAAACTGAGACGCTTACTCACAAGGTAAGCGTCAAAAGATGGATGTTCCCATTCCCACTAATCCCCATCTTCACCCTCATGGCTCTTAACACAAAAAAGTGACTTGCAATAGATTTGTTTCTCTCATTGGCTAAGCTCCCCAGAAGGCAGCACTGCTGATTACTACAGCGGTGCCCAGGTACAGCGATGGACAGAGGTAGGCTACTGCCACTCAGAAACGGATCCTGGAGTGAGTGATCCTGGCCTGGAGAGGCTGATTTTATTCTCAGCAATGTCCAGACAATGATTTTTGTTCTCACTGTCCACACCTGACTCCGTCTCAGCCCAGGAACCCTTCAGGATCGTTTGCGGTCAGGGTTGTCAGTGGCAGGCTTGCCCTGCTCCTGGGAAGGCCGGCTGGCGCTCGAGGGCTGTGGGAGGAGCGCATGCTGGCTTCCCCAGGGCCTCTCTCCAGCACAGCCCTTCCCTCGGCTCCCTCAGTTCAGGAGGCGCCTTTGGTACCGCTGTGCCCCACCCGGGGTCACTTCTCAGACCCCTCCTAAGGACACAAGGGACTTTGCACAGCAGCCCATCGCACCTAAGCGCCCCATGTCAGCTGCAGGTGTCACAGCAGTGCTCAGTGACCACCCTCATGTGCGACAGGCCTGGGCGATGGCTGTGCTCCACGGGGCACAACCACTGCCTGCAGTCCCCAGGGCCATGGAGCATGCAGTGAGATGCGGGGCATGCCTTGGGGTGCTGGACAGGGCCTGGGGAGTAGGCAGCAGTGCCGGAGTAGCCACCACAGCCCCTGCTTGCAGCTCAGACCAAAGGGCAGCATGGAGGCAGCATTGCACCAGCCAGGCCAGGTCCCCCCTGCTCCCAGTGTGAACTGCAGGACACCGAGCAAGCCTGTGGGCGCTCGGTCTCTGTCTCAGTGCTTCTTGGGTTGGTCTCATCAGCAATGAGCTGCCTTATGAGACAGATGTGCACAAGTGTCCTGTGCTTCAGGAGCGGGAGAAGACTGGAGATACTGGTCCTCCTGCCTGTCCCTGACACAATGTGAGACATTGCCCAGAAGATATTTTAGGCAGCGGCTGGAAGAGCAGAATCTGGCATTCGCCATTGGCCTCTAGAAGAATGGTAGATGAAAGCTCTGGTTAATCAGTTAAGTGAAGTGCTAGGTAACTAATTACCATGGTGAACTGAACCAAAAAACACACTCGATTTCAGTGCAGATTTTGTCAGCCAATGCTTTTGATCTGCTGCAGTCTCAGATTGCTTCTCTGTGATTTATGTGATCACCATCGCAGGTCCCCTGGCTGTTACGGCAAATGCTTGTCCTAGCAGTGAACTGCGGAGAAGCACAAACAGTTTGCAGAAGCAGCCAGCACGCTCATGGGCAACTTTAATTGCCTACAGAGGTTTTTATTATTTTCTTTTTTTAGCTTTGACAACTTTTGTAATTGGAGCCGTGTGAACATGGCAGGATCTGGCCAGCCGTGGAGTTTGCAGATTGAACCGTTCAGATCCAGGGTGGGGGGGCCAGGCGTCCCCGGGTATTAGTGGGCTTCTGCGCCAGGACCCTGGCCTGACCACCCCTGTGTGCCCAGCCGGGGACGGCCAAGCGGCCTGGGTTGCCTCTTTCTGCGGAGCTGATGCCCCCCATGCTCCTGGTTCAGTAGCTGGTCCGCTGCTGTCTTGCCTTCACCTGGTCACTGGTCATGCCCGCATCTCCGGGGTCCTGGGCTGAGTGCCAGGCTCACAACACAGGGCAACTGGCAGTCCAGAGTTAGCCCAAAATCAGCACAAAATCCTGACGCTGGCTGGGCACTCGGCTATGGCAGGCAGGTCTTCTGTGTCCTGGGCTGTGAGGTGTTGCCCGAGGCTGGGTGATGGGGCTGCCAGGCTCGCCACCCTGCTCCTGCCCACTTCCCCTCCTGCTGCCGCAGCGTCCCCCCATCTTTGGACTGGTACTTAATGACAGCTTCGGCTTCTTTCAAAGTCATTTGCAAAGCCCCCTCCATCCAGATGCCTTTACTCTTCATGCATGGTGGTTTTCTTCCTTGCCATTTAGCCGGCTAATAAGCACTAAAAATAAATGAAAGAAAATCAAAGCACGATTGCCTTCCATTCAAAGGTGCAGCCCTAGTTTAAAAACATATCATGTGTGGCCTGCTTGCAGCACAGCATCCAGGCAGTAATGAGGTCCTGTTTCACTAATGGGGCGGGGAAGGTAATTGCTGTAACTGAGGCAGCCTTTTGCTGGGCGAATACATGTCCAAACCCTTAAAATTGCAATACACTGTGTAAAAGCAAATAAGTGTTACAAACCAGTGGTACAGAAAAGTGTAAATTGGATATCTTGCCCAAGACAGGGTCAGGATGGATCTGAGGAGGGATGGGAGCAGAGTCCTTATGGATATGTCAGACTTGCTGGAGTCATACCAAAGTCAGGCTGGAATGATTTCTCTGCTCTGATGAAGTTCTCCCCTCCCTGGATCCTGTTAACATATGCCTTGCCAAAGATGACTTATTACTGATGCTCCACAGCACTCCTGAAGAATAAGAATCTGGAGTCTCTTTTTCCTTTTAGAGCGCACCATGAGGTACACAGAAAAAACTTTCCTTAGGGGTACACACACATCTTCCTCCTGCAGCCTTGAACTGCCTAAGTCAGTCAGTGCAATTGCTGTATTTTTCGGCATAAAACTCAATGTTTCAGGCACATTGCAATTAATGCAGTGATTGTCATGCAAATCTTTACAGTTTTGTCCAATTAGCATTACTTGATTTAGAGAATACAATAGGAAGGTTTGCTACTCACAAATGGCAGCTGTAAACACTCTGGGGGAGGTGAGATCACGATTTAGGCTTCCCACAGGTTTGCCCGCTTCCCTGGGCACACACTTGTTTGGTGGAGGGAAACGGGGTTCCTCTGCCCCACGCTTGCCTTTAGCATGCCTCACTTTCCAATGGAAACACCTTCCCCGCCGGGGGCTCCAGCCCCGCGGGAGGAGCAGAGCTGGGAGGGAGTGCTGGCTTCTGCCCCTGCCTGCATGGCGCGAGCTGTGCTCAGCACGTGCCCACCGCCTGCATGAGTACGGATGGGCTGAAAGCCAGGGCAGTTACCCAGCCATCGTTAAGAGGCTAATTTGGCACGTGGGGCCCGTATTATTGTTGATGATGCACGAAGGAGAAGGAACAGCTTGTACATTGAGCCCAGATGAGTCTGTGGGATGAGTGGGCACAAAAATCACCTGCTTGTGAAGGGAGCGCAGCCGACGGAAGGAATGGCACAAGTCCTTCACCCCGCTCCATCGTTTTCCAATGGCTCCAATGCTGACTTGCAATCCACAGCCTCGAGGGGATTTGGAGGAGGAGGGACCTTGGTCTTCCTCCAGCACGATGGTGCCTCAGCCCCTGTGAAATGCTGTCTCTGCAGTGGGCTGAGCCCATCTGTGGGCGCTCTGCAACCTGCAGGGCATGGCTGGGCAGGGGCTTCATTGGGGAGCGAGTATTCAGTGGTGCTGGAGGGAAAGGCAGGATTTGGCAGAATGGTGGATGGACATATGGACAGACAGACAGATGTTGTCATGTGAGTGACCCTGTGGCAAGGCGGGAGTGTGTATGGCCCCGAGCCAGTGCACTCCCGTGGGCAGAGACTGCTGCCTTCATCTGTTACATACAGTGCTTCTGTGTCTCCCCCTTCTCCACGTTTCATGGCAGAGTATTTTTGGACAGCCTGGCAAGGTCTGCACCTGCGCAATTATGAATTGTCTCATGATAAAATAATTTCCCAGAGCACATGGACAGCTTCTTAAGTTAAATATTTACTTATGAACTAAAAATAATATTCCTGTGCACCCAGCTGCCATTTGTGACATCCTTGCGTGGTGGTCAGTGAAAGTCCATCCCTGACCCACTGCAGCCTTCTGCCCGTGGTGTGCTCGGCCCAGGGCAGGGAGCCCCCCCGCAGCCTGTGTGTGGCAAAGGGGCAAGATTTTGGAGGGTGGCCCTGCTGAGTGGACAGAGACAGAAATCTCCCGGAGCCATAGCTCTGCCTAGAAAGGTAGGCTGACAAATAGTGAGTAAGCAATGTTCCTGGTGGTGTTTGTCCCTGCTGTGTTCGAGGTAAAAGGAACAAGCGTGTTCTTTTTAAGTAAACACGATTGCACCAAGGGAAACAGTTGACTTGTGCTTTTGGCTTCCCAGAACTGATATTGAAGGGAAGGGACAGTGGTCGCCGCAGCTGCACAGGTTTCGGCACCTGCCTCTGGGTAGGTTGGCTCGCTGCCTGGCCTGTACAAAAAGTCCCTCACGTTTGGTTTCGTCCTTTGTGATTATTTTTCTTGTGGTTCTTCTCCTTTAGGATGGCTTTAAATATACTCTGAACTGAAGCGTGGCTGTTCTCTCACTGACTGTAGGACAACTCGTGCGTTGCAGGCATGGTTTGCCCTCCTGCTTGTCACGGCAGAGGCTGCAGGACAAGGAGAGGAAAGCAGAGGCAAAGAAAGGAAGGGAGAGGAAAGGAGAGAAAAGGAAAGGGAAGGAAAGGGAAAGGAAAACTAAGATTTTCAGTTGAAAGGGACCTACAATGATCATCTAGTCCAGCTGCCTGACTGTTTTCTTCTTTTGTGAGGCAGGGTCAGGAAGTGAGGATGGTGAGAAGCAGAGATTGTTGCCCCAAGCGAGTGTTTGTTTGTGACTGATTCAGAGCTAAATTCAGACTTTCTGAGTGCCAGGCAGTAGAGCTGTAAGCATATGTGCTAAAGGATGACAAATAAAGCACAATGAAGTATACGGCAGAATAACATATGGTAATCTAGACAGGCTCTCAGCAAGAGAAGAGCTTGGGAGAGCCAGCACTCCTGCACCCATCCAACACCTCTAGTCATGTTAAATGCTATTTTAAAATAGACAGCCGCATGTCAGCCATCGCACGGCAGAAAGACGTTCCACCTGCTACGTCCTGCCTGAGCTGCTGTAATGTCTGCTCCGAACAAGCCTGAGCAGTTTCTTCTCAAGTCAGCTCATTTCTGACTTCTCTCCTGTGGTTCCTCTGTTGCAACGCTGTGCTCCCTGAAGCTGCTGATAAACAAGATACTCCAGCCGTCTGGAGAGCAGCCCTGGTCTACGAGCACAGGCAGGCAGCCCAGGCAGTCCCTTGCAGCTGTGGGTCTCTGGGCTGGGCAGGGGGGAACAGATTGTGCTCGTAGCAGGAGCAGGCTCTTCCACCGCCATCACAGCGGCATGTGCAAACCCATGCTCACACAAGTGCATTAGTGTCAGCTTTTAAATTAGCAGTTCTGGTTCGTTAGCAGAGAGCTTATGAAAATTCACAATCTAAGAGATGTCTGGTGTATTCCTCTAGGAATGATTTCTGGCAATCAGCATGAAGGAGCAGAAAAAGCACTGGGGAGAGTTTTTACCTGACAGAAACAAGGCTATGTGCCAACAGTACAGAGCCTTCCCTCTCCTCTTCCCTGGCCCCTGCCCCTTCCCTTCCCTGTGTTGCAGATCCAGAATAGCAAACAAGGTGGGCAAAATGTAGATTTTTATCAACTGTTTGCTCTTGTTCTTTGTTTTGCCTTGTTTATTATTGGTATAAATCTGTTCCTGGCTTTGGGAGAAGTCAGTAAAACGCTCTGAAGAAACCAGGCACCATAGATCCTCAGGGCATGCAAGTTAACTACAGCTTGTCAGGACATGTTTTCCCCTGAGGTGAAACATTGTCATAAACCCATTTATTTCAGGCAGAAATCAGCTGCCTGACGTGTGTAGCTATTCAAGGAGCCGCTGATCCGCCAGTCCCTGTGTTTGCTGCGCCGGAGGGGCTGAGCACTGCTGCTGCATTGCAGGAATGTTTCTTGGAATTGTGGACAAGGTTGAGTAGCTTTTCCCTCCGTACCCACGCTGTAGCCTTGAACACAGCATGCTGGCTCCCTCCCAGGGACAGGCAGCGAGTCTGCCTGCTCTGCAGACACCTT